>NC_137940.1:37101483-37493983 GCF_963969265.1 Rhamphochromis sp. 'chilingali'
GGAATGTCCTGCAAAAAAACAAAACAAAAAAAAAATCTTAAGCACTGCAAAAATATAGAGCAGATAAAATACATAAAACTTTTAATTAATCCAATTTTACTCTCATAAAATTATAGTTGCCTTAAATGTAAAGAGTCCAGTTAGCTCATCCCAAACCTGCATCCACATGCAAATATTAAATATATAAAACCCAGAAGAATCAAATAAACAACGTTTAAAGGGATCCAATTAAAATTTTACAGCTCAAAGCAAGTGTCTCAGCACATGACTAATGAGTTTGGTTTACAAGAGTTTGTCAGTTTCCTGTTTTAATAGGCAGTTACAACTCCGAGTTACCCAACATGGCTCTCTAGGGAGCGTTTCCCTCAGCTTTTGGTGGGGACAGATGCTCGGGGTCACCAGCAAGGTGGTAGAGGGCGCCTCCCATTGGGGAAAACAGAAATATTTCATGAACCAAGACTGAAGCCTTCAGTTCAGTGCTGTGGCTGTATGAAAAGGGCTGCCATCTGCGGCCATAACCACATAAATATTTGTGGGCTTCTGCACTTTGCTTCTGTCTGGAAAGGGATTTTAGTTTCTTTAAGGGGGTTACCACAAAGCCTCTGTTTTGTGAACATATGGGTGGCATTCTCTGAGTGAAACTTAGACAACACAAAACACATAGCCGAAGAATAGTGCACCCACAATATGCACAAACGCACACACATATGTACGTACAGAGGAAATGAGCAAATTTCACCTCCAGAGTCAAAACCAAACAGGGCTGGGGTCTGGCAGATTGTTAAGTGCAAAGGTGCAAACGTCCAAAGATTTGCCAATGTGTGCAAAACGTCTCCCCATCTGGACGCAGCCTCTCTCGGTCACTCCCTTCCCCCTTGTCAATACTGCCTTCCGTTTAATATGTTTACCTTTAGCTCGTTTGACTTTTCTCTCTCTTTTTTTTAATGTCACCAAAGTTAAATTCCTGGCTTTCCCATCTCAGGCAGAACCAAACACCGCTCCCACAGGATTTGAGGAATGTGTAACAATGACACTTGTGTCAGGCTAATCTGGAATTTCGCCTCGGGAGCAACAATTAGAAATACAAACTTTAGCCGCGAAAGCCACTCAAAGGGGGTAACATGCTGACTGGGATTTTGAGAAGAAGAATGGGGCTTGAAATTATTGTAAAATGACAGGAAGAGGAACAGGTCAACATAATGGGGGCTCAGGGGCTCAGATAAGGGATGGTGTTTACGTTTTGGTCCCTCTCTGCTTAAGGACACAATGCACCCTCCAGCCACACTTAACTGAATGTTAGCAAAGCGAACACTGTTTCCCTAACTGATCGGCTGGCTCTTTCCTTTTAGTAAATTCTGGCTCTTACCTGCCTTGAGAGTTACGTGCACACAGACTCCTCTCAGCTAGCAGCTCATAGCAGCGAGAGCGTGTTAAGAGCAAACATTGCTCTTTTGTCAGACAGCCTAAAAGCATCAGAGTCGTTTCTTTATCGTATGTCATTATACTTCAGGTTTAGGGACACACTAGATTTAGGACAATCACTTCAGAGCTTCAAATCAGCACACCTGTATGCTTTACAAATAAGAATATTATTGCATTAACAAAGATTTCATTTAATGAGCATGCCAGTATTATGTGCCAAAAGTGGCACTTGGGTGGTTTCGGCCACCTCCAAATGTTAAATAATGTCCTGGCCTGAATTCAGGTGTCTGATTTGGCTAAAGGTGCACCATGAACTCTGCCAACTGGTATCATCTTTCAGTGAGGAAAGTAGTAAAAAAATAAAGTAAATATTAAGCAGAATTTTTACAGAGCAACCCAGTCAAAAGGCGAACCTGTAAAAATACTTCCAGTGAGCATGGGCTTCTGCTGCCTCACATCTGGGCACAGTGGGTACAAAGGGCTGATTCAGTGAGCAGCAGGAGCAGCAGGAGCAGCAGGAGCAGCCACAAACGGAGGTACTTTTGATATCTGTTTTTTCTGACCTCCGTGTTACCTGGCTGACTGTATTCAAGGTCGATCCATTTGTTTGATTTGCCCACGTCTAGCGCAGAACGAAGAAGAATACAAACCCAAACGGACAACCAGCGTTAGGCATTCACCTTTCTGATAATATCTGCCTCTGGGGCACCTAGATACGTGAGACGTGCCTGCTTGTGTACATATGCGTGTTATTTATTTCATGTCAGTGCAGGGTGCTCATACATCATCTGGCATTCTGCGACGCATGCTTTCACTAGATATGTGTGACAGAGAAACATTCAGCTTGTCAGCTGTTTGTCTTTCTGGGTGAAGGATGACTGGAGTACCTGTAAGAGGCTGGCATGCACTTTAGCACAGAAAAAAACATCAGGCTTGCCAGGGACTTTCCTTTTGGTATGAGACCTCGTACACAAATAAGGTTAAAGTGCATCGTGAAGCACAAACAAGAAGGAAAATAGCTATTGTTGCTTTTGCATAACAGGGGAACTCAATCTTAGCAATGTCAGCTGCATCAGTCTGCTTTTTGGCAGTTTGGCAGCCTTGAAGTAGGCTTCCTTTGGTGTGACTGATATCTGACCTTTATGTTGTGCCCCATTTCTGGTAAAAATACTAATAATTGTACCAATAAAACCACACGACACAGCAGAATTCACATAGAAATAAAGCTCGGAAAGCATCCGGTCATAAATGCTGCTGCTTACCAATATTGATGGCTGTTTCCTGTTTGTCCCCAGTCAGGATCCAGATCTTTATGTCGGCCTTCATTAGAGTCTCGATGGTCTCCGGCACTTTATCCTGGAGCTTATCCTCTATCGCGGTGGCGCCCAGGAGCTGCAGGTTCTGCACCAAAGAAAGTCAGTAAACAAGTCAGTTAGTGAGGATCATAACACAGGAAGGCCTTTAAATCGTCATGTGTCAGGCAAACATCTGAGCCGGGATAGTGTCACTCACTCAGTCGAGTTTTTCCCCTCATCAGCCGCTCTTGTTTATCACCAAGTAAAAACCGCGGCGGTGGACTTAAGGGGTTTTGGATCCGTTACTGTGCCCCTGCATCTGTGTTTGCATCTATAGACACGCTCTCTGCCACACAAGCACACCCACAAAATGCAGCTGCTGTTTTTTCCCCAGGAAACTCTGTGTTGCTCTGTGGCTGGCTGTGGGCTTGTATGGGCACATCACAGGGCCAAAGGTTTGACAAGAGCCAGGGGTAGAGGGGAGACAGGAGCCAGCAGCAGAGGAAAGGCTCTGGAAGCTCTTTAAGTTGTGACCTGAGCCTTACTGCCTGGACGTCTGTAGGTCTGTCCACGCTAATCACTGGGAACCACACAGCCCGGAAAACTATGCCTGGGAAAGACCATGACTGGATGTGCCAAACTTTCTTTTGCCTTTTCATCGTAAGCCTTTCATTTCTTTCTATGGCTGCTGTTAAAAGCACTCTTTGTAAATTATAATACAAGTACCAGTTGAATCAGGGAGAAACGGGATCATAGTCAGTATGTTGCTGGTAGAGTCTGTCCAGTATATGTAGCTTAAGTTTCCACTGGGACAAAGACTCGTATGAATTCACCACTACTGCTTCTAATATGTTAAAAAGGGGAAATAAAGTTCTGAATTTCCACAGTGGAGCTAGAGCAGCTTACTTTGCACTGACAAACAGTAAACAATAAATACACTTGTACTTAGATTAGTCAGGGATCATAAAAAGTATCCCCTGCAATAGACCAGTGAGAAATAAATGGGGAAAAATAATGAAGAATTAGATATTAAACAGCTAAAACAGCGTATCAATACAAAACAATTGTTTTTTAAAAGAACAATCAGGATCAAATAGGAAGATTTTCCCACATAATATGTAATCAGCATTTTAGTTAAGAAATGATGAGAAGGAGAAACTTCGGACACACTGCAGGAATGCCTCCATCCTTAACATTTCACTATAACTCCACTGTGCCCCCCTGTGGCATTACTGTGTGCATTTTTAAGTGTGGGTGGCCCTAACCCTGGCCCAATCACAATCACCCTTTGGTCATCTAGTCCTCCAAAGGCTACCTCTTCATCCCAAAAGAAACAGGAGACCTTACCTCCCCTAACTGCAGAAACAGAGGGGTGGGACCGAGGGAAGGGAATTGGGGTTGGGCCGCAGTGCCACGCTCTGCTCATTTGGCAACGCGCATTAAATTTTTCTCTCTGAAAGCTTTTATGTTTATTTCATGATTGATTGCCCCCATTTGTTTTGGGCAGCCAGGAGCAGCCATGACG
The DNA here is from genome assembly GCF_963969265.1 of Rhamphochromis sp. 'chilingali'. Lineage (NCBI taxonomy): Eukaryota > Metazoa > Chordata > Actinopteri > Cichliformes > Cichlidae > Rhamphochromis > Rhamphochromis sp. 'chilingali'. The sequence continues at coordinate 37,105,726 of NC_137940.1, forward strand.
AACCTGCCAAGTGGCTGATTTACTCTGTGGCTTCCTGTGTTTGACTAACGCTTCCACACAGACCCACCTCACAGAAAACCAACTCTACCTGCTGGTGAAACGTATAAAAACACACACGAGTTTGAACTTTTGCAGGTTTCCAGACGTTATTTCATTTTCCCCACTAGTTACACTTCAGCTCAAGGCCAGTCTGACTTTTCACAAGTTTTGTTCCTATAAAATCCTCCGCATTAAGAAATTGCCGCATTTAACCAGATGAAAAGCTTTGTGCTGCTTGTCAGTCAAACTGGATTCTGCAATAAAAAATAGCCCTTTCAGAAAAACCGACAGTGCACACAAACAGGATGTCGCTTAACAAACCTTCTCTATCAGTTCGTAGCTCTCCTCCAGTTTTAAGGCTCTGTTCTGCAGGGAGGTGCAGGCTCTGTGGTGGATCTCCAACCACTGCTGATAGGACGATTCACTGATGTCTGCCACCGCAAAGCACAGAGTGCGCAGGCCTACAAGATTAAAAGCAGCATCGCAACATTTGGGTCAAATGTCACAGTTCTGACTGTTTAACATTACAAAACAAAGCTTGTGCTCTGCAATCACTGTTAAACGTGTTACACAGATAGACCCAGTCCAATGAAAACACTGCTACTTAAGTCAGCTATATTTCTGACCATATTAATCAATACAATACGCAGCATGAACGGTAACTCCAGCAAAATAACCATCGGATTTAGATTTGAATCTTGCATCCGAAGCAGGTTATTCAGACACCATTACTGTATTACTTTACCTATTCAGAGTATAAATTTGCTTAAAGTCCATTCTTCATATTTTGGGGGGTAAATAAAAGGTACTAAAGGGTTACTGACATACGCTAAATAGGAGCTGAGAAAAGCAGCAGCTGTCTTTGTTGAACAAAGCGCTTCAGCTTAGTACGGTCAATTTTCGAATCAACTGATAACGTCATGGTAACTTCCCCAGTTACAAACTTTGATTAACAGTTATTTTTATGTATTACATTTAATAAAATTATGTTTAAAAATGTCATTAAAGTCAATTAAATTCAAAATTCAGATCAGCTATCTTAGCATACGAAAAAATAAGAGCATTTCCAACAAAACGTTTCAGTTTTTATTTTCTGAAATGTTCTGTTATTGAAATGTTTATCTATTACTTATTTACTGTAGTATGAATGGCCATGTCAGGAGGAGAAGCTATAAAACTTTTGATAATACAGTCCAATTCCGGCTCGCCGGCTATACGTCTGACACCCCTGCCTTAAAAATTGGAAATGAAGGCGAACAGACCCTTTTGGTCCATGAAGATGTTTTACCTCTAATTTAAGAAGCTTCTTCAGCTCTATAAACTGATGGCGAGACCCCACTGGTGGGATTGCCCCCTGGAGTCACTGACCCACCTTGTAATCACGTGAGACATAAAGGATCATGTAAGCAAAAGTCTGAATCAAGGCATTGTGCAAAAGGGCCCTTTTCATCATGTGATTTATTAAGGTCACAAAGGTTCACTTGGGTTGACAAGACCCAAATACCAAATATGAAGCGCAATTCAGTGAGGAACACAATCTAGGAGAATCATCTCGACAGGACACTCAGCTGTACGTATGCATCCTAAAGGAGAAAGGTCACTCTTTCAGGCTGTTTGGGAGAAGCGCAAAGGAGGTCATCGACACCAAATATGAACGACTATCATTGAACAAAGGTGGTGACAACTGGCACCAGCTCCCTTTATCACTTCATGAAATCCCTGTTCACACCTTGAACCATGTGACCTGAACAAATCACATGATAGGGGGCGGGGTCTCAGGACCTTGGCCTCTGACAGGAGGGTAATGACCCACACCTAAATTCACACCTCGGCTCATGTGACTCTTAACAACTCACATTACAGGGTGGTTCAGTGACTCCCACGACCACTTTCGAGCACATAACACCACCAGGTCTGTAAAATGACTCTCCAGCAATTTACAGAACTGAAGAAGCCTCTAGAATGGGAGGTGAAAATCTCTGTGAACCACAAAGGAGTCCAGTTGCCTTCATTTCCAGACCTGGTTGACTGAGAACCTACACAGATGCATGAATAAAGTACTCTGTAAAAACCTTTAATGTACAGGAAAGAACAGATGCTTGGGAGAGTTGTGACTCGATACGTTCCAGATATTTTTACTAGAATTTAATAAGAATAACTAATAGATGGCAGAATGACATTTCCACAGTTGGTTACCCACATTAAGACATGTTTTATGTCTAAATATTTGATTGAGGTATTGTCTCATTTGGATTAATTTGCACTTTAAATGAGACAAATGTCCAAGACACTGACTAAAGAATTCTAGTCTGAAAGATGTTATGGGATCAAAATGGCAAAAGCGAGCAGCAGATAAAGTAGGTTTTCATCTGTAGTATCTCCACTTGGACTGGGAATTACTGGGCCTGAAGATCCTCACAATCTGTCCTGGATGCTAAATTTAGCACACATCAAATATTCCTAATGACATCATTTTGCTGGTGTCTCACAAGGGGGCAGTATGATCGTAGAACAAGAAGCAGAGTATGTGGTGCAGTTTCCTTCAGGTCAACAGCCTTGTGTTAAAATTACAGCAGAATATTCCCACTAGAAGGAAATTTCCATTAAATAATGCATGAGAGGAAAGGCTCTCAGGAAGAGGAAGTTTGTTTACTTCTGTCCAGAGATGACGCAGGGATGTACAGCATCCTGAAAAGACACATTATTGTTGGCAGACAGGGGGCGATGTTAGTCCACTCACCTTCAGTGGCAAACTGCTCCAGGTGCTTCAATGTGATCTCTTTGTACCTAGAGCTGTCTGCCAGGCGGTCATAGATCACTGTGTCCTGAAGGGAAACAAACACTCACTGGTTACTGACACCCAGAGAGGAAAGAAAGGAACCACCTGGACTTGTGCTGCTTTGCAAATGTGGGTCTAAGGCTGTATGCGGCCCATGTAGAAGCACTTCATGTTCCTACTCAGATAACTCTAGCTATTTGTATTAAAAAAGAGATATACATTTGGAGAAGCCTGATCTGGGAACTCAAGACTTTTGGTGCAGCCATATATCTGGACTAAGAGTAACCAGTTCCATCCACGGGTTATTGTTTATAGATGAATGGAAAAAAGCTCGTTAAAAGATGAATCATCATCGGATGAAAACAAATGCTTTCTGTCGTCTGGTGGTTCAGTACAATCCAGTTTTCTTGTGACCAAAACCTACTCAAACCCAAATAGCCAATAGAGCGCTGACTACAAACAGACACCAGAACGCTTCCGCTATCTCGTCCCTTCTCCACAGATTAGGGGTGCTGCAATAACCATGTAACATTTAAAAATAAAATATTGATGTTGTGTTATACTGTGCAATTTGTACTTCTGCTCTCACTTTTGTATTATATTCACAGCACAAAATTGTTGCAATCCAGGAAATTGTAGATCCGATTAAATCTTACTGAGGATTAAATGTAGTCTGGCCATAACGTTTATTTGTTATTTGGCAGAGATGTGTGAAATGTGGTGATCTTGCTTCATCCTGTCACCCAATGAAAAGATTTCCTGACATGAGCGAGAGGCAATAAGGAGAGAAGAGCGTTTCGGCGATGATGGTGATGACCTGTCACGCGTTGCTATGGAGAGAGACAGACACTCACAGCTCCTTTGCAGTAGAGGCGGATCTTCCCAGATGGGGTGCGCATGATGACTGACATCCTCTTCCTTGCGCTAAGTGATAAAAAAAGCCAAGAGAGAGTGAGAGGGCAGAAGGAGGTGGATTAAGGAGAGAAATAACAGCAGTGTGTTACCACAATGCTAAAGTAATGCATGGTTTGAGCTAGCACATGATTACTGAAAACAAAGAGTGGGTAACAAGATAACCATGTGACCACAGTGGGGTTAACTAGGATTAATTAGTTAATTAATGATGATGCTACTGAGGCTCAAACAGAAAACTCTATAGTAAAAGACTGTTAAATAAGGCATGCTGATGGTGTATATGCATAATAAAAACATAATAACTGTACCTTGTAAACTCCAGCACATGAAGCAGTTCATATCGTTCCTCTGTTCCAACCTGAATTGAAAGAGACGTGAGCGTTAACGTAATTCAGAAGGAGACACTTCAACCTCAGTCTTCTGAGACAAGTTATCTTAAGTAGCACAGCCAAGCCTGCCATCCTCCTCCAATCAGCTTTAATTGCACTTAAATGTGTTTATCAGTTGCTTGCACTGAGCCGATGGAAGGAGAATAACAAGGTAAAATTCAATTAACTTTCTTAATTGTGGACACTGCTAGGTACAAGACAGAGTGATTAAAGTAGATGCTGAGAGCTTTAGAAGGTCTAATAAAGATTAAGAAATTGGACAAACGTCTAGGAGACGAGATGTTCGACCAAAAAGGGGCGAAAAAAAGAGAGGAAATGGCTCTGGCCTTTCAGCCTCAGGCTCTTTGAGTGCAATCATCAGGTTAGCCAATTAGGAGAACAACAGGAGGAGTGACCCGAGCGTTGGAGAGGACACACTGCATCAACTCAGGATATAATCACGGCAAATGTTGTGTTTTTCCATCACTGTGATCCAAGTGGAAAACCACTTTTAGTGTATTTGTTTTAGTTCTGTTTCAAAACATCTGACAAATTTCATGAAGTACTGTGAAATAGACAAGGGGATAGTTTAGTGTTTTTTGGAAATGAACTAGCCTACAGATGGGACTTATTTAGATGCCGACCGGAGCACGATGATGCCAGTATTATAGATTAAGCAGACCTGTAAGGCTGTTTGCCTTTCTTTAACTTGTTTTGTCCAACTTACAATTTCCACAATGACGCTGTCTGGGGTTCGACCAGAGAACACGAAGCCAAGGTTTAGTGCTGCTCTCACTAAAGCGCCTTCATCTGGGGAGCAAAGAAAAATGTTACAGATAAAAACACCTTTACAAATATCCAAGGTAACATTACATTTGAGCCTGGTATTTACCACAGCAGCCATGTTTCACAGTTGCTGCATGAACCTGGTTCAGTACAGTGACTGAAACCTGTGATCCAGCTACCGTGTGCATGGGGATGCTGCAGGGCAAGAAAGAGCTCTCTACTGTTCTTTATAGTTCACTTCACCAGCAGCTCTTTGCAACCACTCTAAAAACCTCAAAGCTTCACATGAACACGACTGTTTGAAGCAATCCAAGCCCCCCAAAAAGTCATTAGCAAAATGAAGATGCAAAGCTTATTTTCTAATCAAAGTGTTCATCAGTTCTCTAATAAACATATTTAAAACGATCGGGATATGTCAACCTATTTGACAAACTGCAGCCGTATGTTTGTACATTATAAACTGACGTCAAATGCTTTTTCCTTTAACCTCCTAGGACCTGCGTCCACATATGTGGACATCACAGTTTGGGTTATTTAGACCAAAATACTCAATTTTGCTCTACAAGGGCCTGATATCCACTTACGGGGACGTTATGCTGCTACTGTTCTATCAACATTTTAAACAAATATCCTCAGATGCGGCTCTCATTTTTCTTAGAAACAAAAATAAGGTAAAAATAAAAAATCTGGTAATTCTTTGTTTTTACATTCATCGGGCCCCAATCAGCCCAAATATCAAAGAGAAATTAAAAATGCTGCCGTGGAAGAGTTCGGGTCTTAGGAGGTTAAACCTGCTGGTCTCTTCAGAAATCTGCATTATTTTCAGGACACATAACTACTGCTGTTAAGAGCAATCTCTATGCATTAACGCTAAAACCTATTCTTAGAGTCTCTGTGGTGGATTTCACCTCATCTGATGTTTGTCATGGTGGCAACTTTGATGTTTAGAAATATGTTATGTGTTTAACTTCCTGATTGACAGCTGTCTCAGTCTGTTAAGTTCACCCGTGGATGTGATAGACTGAAGAATGCATTTTGTAAACAGCTGATTTCATTTTATAATATGATTCCTGGCTCATGTGTGCGCTGATGATTACATAAACGTCTTTATGAAATACTGGAGCCCGGAGGCTGTAGTGGTGTGTTCCATTTGCTGTGACACAAAGGTCGCTAGATGGAAAATTAAATACTACAACAAAGAGAAATATCAAGGACACACAAGACCATTTATGCAGAGCACCTGGAACCAGATCCAGACACAGCTGCACAACTAGCCATTTAAAATCTGCTCTTTTCGACATGCAGTTTTGAACCTACTTGTACAGGAGAGGTGTAGCATTACACAGAAACGTGTCACTGGGCAAAATCAAAGGAAGGAAAGGAGAAGTTTTGCAACTCTCACACTTGTCTTTGACACCGTTAAATCACAGCAACATGTGTTGCGAGAGCTAGTTCTTTTCTATTTTTAGCTGCTGTTAGGATGCATGTGTTAAGACGACAGCTAAGCTTACACTGTGCCATCAAAGGGCGCAGGCGTGCTGTCCCATTATATATCAGTGAACAATAGATTTTGGTATTAAAGAATTATTTGTATATTTGCACTGTCTTAGTGAAATCCTTTGTCCATGTCTTCAGTTGTAATGATTATCACTGTAGATTCATTCTGCAGAATCTGTAGCTTCATTTTTTTCATTGGTTTTACAGTTTGATGATTAACGACTACAAACGTTGAAAATGAAAATCTGACAACATGCTACGTCACAAACAACGTCAGAATCAAGAAGAAGTCTGGTAAATTTTGACGATCTTAAATTACTGTGTGTGAACAGACACACACTGTAATAACATTGTGTATTCCACTTAAAAGTGGGATATACCTGGAGATGCAGCTTGGTAGATGATTTTTCCATCCATGCGTTCAGGGACTGCAGTGTGACAGATGGCCATCATGGTCATGAACTCCAGGATAACAGCAGCTGTAGGCTACAGGAAGAAGAAGGGGCACTTTGACTTTTAATGTTCTTTCATAAAACATGTAACAGAAGCAAAACAGCTACGGTATTGTAGGAAGAGACAGCAAGGACAGAGAGTGCACACCGACAGAGCATAATCAACCTGCAGCCGACGTACACAACCTGCTACAGCAGCCGCTACAAATGTGACAGACAGCTTCTATTAATACTAGTATGCACTGCAGACTCCAGTGACCTGTCTGCTGGAGCATTTATTTAAAGTTTTATAAAACCAGACCAAATAAGTTTGCTGCATCATGAGCACAATAGAGCACAAAAAACAACTTTACTCTCAGTTCTTTTGAACTGCCGTTCAGGTACATTCCTGTTTGCAAACTATAATCACAAATCTACACTTAACTGCTGGCAGAATTATATCTAAACACAAAGACTGCAACTTACACAGGAGAACTCTAATCCTGAACAGGTACCATTATTAATTGCAGCTCTGACACTTGATGAATTTCCTTCACTTCGTGTAGCGCCCAAAGATTTATGACTCCATTTGTTTCAAAGCCAGTCTAAGCTTTGTCAAACTCTGAAATACATGTGGCTTCAGTACTCAGTAGTCAAGCGTGGAGAGGCTAATGACTGTGGATAACGAGCCAAGAGGATCCCACAGAAACTGCCAGCTGCTGACAGACTCATGTCTCCTCATCCAGTAGAAATGTGCTTCATTTAATGAAAGAAGGCCTAACCTATACACTGAGGCATTGTACATTAATGAAGGGAACAGTATGACTAACTTGCCATGGGACAGACCTAGACAGGCATCTGCTGAGGCTGGAGGACCACCGGCTTGCAGTGACCGACTACAGCCAAGACAGTAATATAAGCAGCCTGCAGGGCTGCAGCAGACCTGTATAATACAGCAACAGCACACACAGCAGCCTGGCGGCAAACGTTTGTTAGCAGTGAGTTTAATACCAGCCAATGAATTATGAATATAGGTCTCACGAACCTGTAGTAACACAAAGAACATAAAAGCCTAAGAGTGAGGACATGCTTTCTTTTCAAGTGCAGAGATTTTGCACTCTCTCACCTCCTTAATGGGAAATCTGAGGGTTAATATCAGATGCAGGTTTAAATAATACTGGAGTACTGGTGTAAGATAGCTCAAAAGTGCATGTTTTCACTCCCATCTCAAACAAAAGGCTGCAGCCTCACGCAGAGTATTATTAAATTTGTTCTTTCTGTTGTGAAGAGAGGAACAAAGGATCACATGAATGAAGGGGGGAGGGGTGACAAATTAAAAGTGCCTCTTCCAACACATCGAGTCTATTACAGTCCAGGTGGCTAAGAGAGGCCTCCCTGCCTCCAAGCAGCATGATAATCTGGCCTGGGTTGACGGGTATCCTCTGAAAGACAGGACAGTATGTGTGTGAGTGCGTACACCTGTGTGTGATTGAGTGAGGACATGTTTTCTTTTAAAGAGCAGGGATTTTGGACAGCTCTCACACCCTTACTGGGATGAGGGTTAATGTCTGATGCAGGTTTAAGGCTAAAAGCAGGTCTTTGTTAATTGCTCTTTAAGGGATGGGATCTTTTCATTAAGACTGCTGTCATGGAAACCCAATGACAATAATGGGATTGTCATTGGGAGGTTACTGTGCCACACCAAGTCCAGCCAATAATCACTGTAAAACCCCAACTTCAGCCACTGCACAGAGACATGCCATCTTCAGAAGTTTTCTGATGACTCTGCGGTGGTTGGATGCATCAGCAGGGATGATGAGACAGAGTACCGGGCTGTGGTCGACTCCTTTGTCACGTGGTGTGAGCAGAATCATCTGCAGCTCAACGTGGCAAAGACCAAGGAACTGATCGTGGACTTCAGGAAGACCAGGAAACACTTGACCCCTGTTTCAATCCAGGGGGTCAGTGTTGACATTGTGGAGGACTATAAATACCTTGGAGTACACATTGACAATAAACTGGACTGGGCTAAAAACACCACAGCACTTTACAGGAAGGGCCAGAGTCGTCTCTATTTTTTGAGGCGACTGAGGTCCTTCAACATCTGCCAGAAAATGCTGAGGATTTTCTATGAGTCTGTTGTGGCCAGTGCGATCCTCTATGCTGTTGCATGCTGGGGGAGCAGGCTGAGGGTCGCAGATGCCAACAGACTTAATAAACTGATCCGTAAGGCCAGCAATGTTGTGGGGATGGAGCTGGACTCCCTCAAGGTGGTGTCGGAGAGGCGGATGCTGTCCAAGATAAAGACAATGTTGGATAACACCTCCCACCCACTCCATGACATGCTGGTCAGTCACAGGAGCTCGTTCAGTGAGAGACTGAGATTACCCATGATGCACCACTGAACGACACAGGAAATCATTCCTGCCTGTGGCCATCTCCCTGTACAACGCATCCACTTAACACACTGTTTGCTGCTACAGCTACACATGTTTCTTTTCCAAATATTTATTTATAAGTGACTTATGTATGTATGTATGTATATATATGTATATATTGTACTATTCTTAGTTAGCGTATTGTCTGTCTTGTCTTAATGTTGGTTTAAAATGGAGCACTGTAACAAAAAATAATTTCCCCCAGGGATCAATAAAGTATTCTGATTCTGATTCTGATTTACACTTCCCTCCCGGCCTGCTTTAAAGATGCTAGCAGACAGACGTTTGATTGGGTAAAGTTCATGACACCGACTCCTCCTCTCAGAAGAAAAGCACACGTCTGACAGCAAGACATCGAGGGTGGTGGTAAACTACGCAGACAGTACAGACATCTGAACTTTGTTCTGCTGACACAATTAGATGTGACAGGAAATACTGTGCTGCCAGCTACCACCCCAAATAACTTCTGGGTAACCTGTGTCACAGCAGCAGTGATAGACACTCATCGCTTCAGACACAGCCCGTGTGGGAAAAAGTTTAAGGGGGAGGAGAAAATGAAGAAGCCATTGAAACTCTGTGGGTGAGGACCATGTCCAGGGAAGATGAAAAGCACCAGAGGGGGTGCTTATTTCTGTCAACACTCTTAATTCCCCTCTCCTTAGTAATGTTCATGCAAGAAGCACTCTGAAGGCCATAAGAAGAAGCGCTTGTACCAGGAGAATATCGACTGTTACGTCAAATGCATCGCTTCATTCAGCAGCTCCAGCAGCGATATCTAAGTGAAAGTGAAGCACTGATTGTGCATTAATTAAACCAACGTCTTGAAAGTTTGAGGTGATGTTTAAAAACCTTGATATCGCTTTGGTAATTCAGCTCACTATTACTGAGGGTTACGTGGGGTTAGTATTGTTGAAGTCCTTCTAGAAGCAAGCATGTGCTGCCACCTAGCGAGAGTCGCAAAAAACCTTATTTTGAATAGCTATACACTCACTGACCATTCTGTCAGGTAGAGGGTTGGGGCCCTTTTGCATTCAGAGACGAGGAACTGGAAACATTTCCCTAAGATTTTGGTCCATATTGGAATAGTCTCTTAAATCGCCTTTCTTCCCCATTCTGATGCTCAGTTTGTACTTCAGCAGGTTGTCTTGAGTCTACATGCCTAAAAGCAAATTTGCCATGTGATTGGCCGATATTAGATATTAAACATTTGTTAATGAGGAGCTGAACACGCATACCTAATAAAATAGCCATGAGCATATATATCAACTTTAATGTTGATGATTTGCTTCTACCAAAAACCTTCATAATTTTGAGCATGCCTACAACGTATCAGTTCAAAGGACAGTCTTCTATATGCTAGAAGTTACCTTGAAAAAAATGATTGGGGAAAAAGAAAAAACATACATCTATGATTTATTACCGTCCAGATTATTCGGGCTAAATCGTTACCAAAATGCATGCAAACCCTGGTTTCCAAGCAGCAGTCAGTTATGAACCATAATTACAAACTGGCGAGAGGCTATCAATGTGAGACTGAAGCAGATCTTAGACAAACTCAATGTGTGGAGAGATTCTGCTGTCATAACAAAGCAAACATCACAGTGGGATTACTACTTTCCCTGGGCGGTACTACTGCACCTAATTGGATGTGACATTTTGCCTCCTCCACACCACTCTGCAGCTCAGTGACTCAAACAGCCAATCAATCACCGTTTTCACCCACTGCATGACTACAGGTGGTCATTAGAGCTCCCTTTAAAATCCTGCAAAGGATGGCAAGATAGTAGTGCACCTCACTGCTTTGTCAGAATTGGCTAATCTTGATGCAAAGAAACAGTAATCCACCCCTCAGCATGATTTTAGTCAAACTGATATTAAAAACAATTAAATCCATCAGTTGCCAAATTTGTCTCGTGAGATAATAACATGAGGCATGCGTCACCATTTTAAAGGCACAAAATAAAGCTAAAAAGAGGCTACTTAAAATGCAAAAGACGATATTATGCAAGCACACACAATTAGATCCAAAATCCGTCTTAATTCTGTCCTAAACGGCAGCAGCGGGTGACGGGGAACCTTGACATTACTTACGTGATTACTCTGGAGGTTTTCCAGTAAGCTCGGGTCATTAAATCCTGCCTCGTCTGATGAGTGTGTGCTGTGCCTGGAAAAAGGAGACACTGAAGTCAAAACAACAGAACACGCTGGCATCCTTGAGAGCAACACTGTACAGCACTAAAGTACAGCATGCTGTCCTCAGAGCAGGCACGACTAGCAAAACAACAAAAAACAAGGATTCTGCTTAGTGATCAAAAGATATTCTGTCAAAACTTAAGATAAAAAGGAGGCAGACTGAACAGTGCTTGTGTACCACTCTTATGTGCTAGAGCCTTGGTGAGACTGCATACAATCCACGGTTTTCATTAACATTTAGAAGAAATGCTCTGAGCTGCCAACCACTGTGCAGCCTCTCAGAGTTCCTGAACGTTACATCGAGCACTAACAGTGTTGTTGCAAAAACCTAAAAACTGGACTAACTAATAATAACTAATTACTGTATCATCATTTAGTCTAGTTTTAACTGAGTAAAAAGTATACATATTAAATGTCCCCACAGGGTCCTGGGACATTTTCAATATAACACAAAATATTCAGCATGATAGATATTTAAAAAATAAAAATCACACCCATCAAAATACACTCACTGGCAACTTTAAGAGCCACCTTCAAAATCTAAGTCCAGTAAATTGAGTGACGTGTGTCTGGACAATACATGCACAAAGTGGACCTACAGCATCACATCCTTTCCACCACCACATATTTTATTCTTGGACTCTACTAAAGTAGCTTTGCATGATTGTGGCTTGGAGTTCCTCTCCATTAAGTACACCCTTTTACTTCTTAAAGTCTTCTTACGGGCTGCCCCTTGCAAACAGAAGGTTGTGGAAGTTCTGCGCTCACAGCTAAAGCTGTGGGACATGATGTAATATCCATAGCAGGGACATCACAGAGGTGAGAGGAACAAAGAACCCTTAATCTGAGTGTTTAGAGCAGTCTGAAGCTTAAGGCGTAGGAGTTTAGAGGTATACCTAATAATTTGGCCAATAAGTGAAATTATAATTTTTTTTTTAACCAACTCATCTTTTCAGCTCTAGAAAAACAAATTTACACGTATACTGGCAGCACACAACAGATCTCACAGCCAGTGCTTTGTGCCAACAATATAGACATTTGCTGAATAAAATATTAAACACAGTGCAGCCAGAATGCAAATGCTGGTCTCCCGGGCTTCAGCCATGGGATGTACAGTGGCACTATTTGGGATGTTGTCCATGCTGGCAGACACAGATCGTGCTTTGACAAAGCAGTGCCCTGAAATATCATTTCCCAAGGAATCCACGCGCATACATTTATTCATTATTCTGTTTGTAAATCTGATCCTCTTTCGTCATTTGCATAAATAAGAAATGCTGTCCCCCTTTTATTTTAATTTAATTTAGAAATTAAACAGCACATGAGGAGCTGCTTACAGTGATAGCAGACAGGCTGAATTTCTGGCAGCTAAAAAAGACCGCATTACTCAAACACTAATCAGGCTCTAATGAATTACTGGAAACCCAATTAGTCTCAAGCCAGAAGTGCTTTTTTTTTTTTTTATTTCTGGCAAGATAGAAAATAATCAACAAGTCAAGCAAAACTTCAAAAAATCATTTCTGATAAATGAGAGGAAAGGATGTATTTTTATCCCTGTAACAGTGGCTTAGGGCAGTGATTATGTAGCCACCAGCCACTCGCTGGCTCTCCAGCAGGGATCAATTTATGATTCTGTGATAAATACACCTATAGATCGTGGAGACAGCAGCTTTAGCCATGGCACTGGGGTTTGATAGAAATGTTGCCGAGAATGCCATTAGCAACCATAATTCTTTTTAATCCCACAGGATATGCTGTTCAGATCCCAAAGAGCCAGCAGCCCGCCAGCTAGTAATACTCCATCCACTGCACAGAAAATAGAGCTTTGGGGGGAAGGAAATATGGGGAAAAGACAGAAATGCAATTAAACAGCCGGGCAGGAGTCGATATTGTGTTACCCCTACATAGATGCACTGGAGGCAGGGAAACGTATCACACTTGCATCTTTATTAAAATCTGTCATGGAGAAATAGGAAAACAAAGTCTGCGTTTTTAAAAACCTCCATGAATATAAACAGAGGACTGAAGCCATTTCAGCTAAAAAGGTTTAAGTTTGAACTCTTATATTACAAATACACAACCAATTACAAATGAATGTACGGGAGCTATTCAGCACCCCTTTATATCTGTAAATGACATAAAACACGCACATTCACATGAAGCCCAAATGCATTATTTTTTGTGCCATTATTATTATTTTTAAGCCTATATAGGTAAGAAAGCCGCAACCTTTCTCTATAGTATATCTCGCAATGTCGATTGTCTTGATGAAATTTGCGAGGCACAAGGCCGGGTGAGCGGGACAGTCAGCTATTGATTATCTGCCAGCACACAGAGATCCTGTCACTATGGGAACAAGGGTGCTGGCTATTCGCAGTCAATAACCAGGGACCAGTTCCAGATCAAACCTGCGGCACATCGAGCTGACCCGTTACCGTCAGGAGGAGGAAATAATAAAGCTTGAGGTGCATCAGAGGCGTCGGAATCCTTGTTTCTCTAATCTAGCAGCACATAATAATAAAGAGTCTCTCTTTAGTGAGGGGAAACATAACAATATAATGAGACATGCTTTCACTGAAGCTGCAACATGATGTAAAGTAGCAAGACTCAATATTTTGGCATAATAGCTATTAACAAACAGGCTCCAATCCCCCATGCAAAATGGATGAGACACGCCCATGCTGTTACTGCAGAGCTCAACTCTAGAGCAGATGGATCTCAGAAGCAGAGCTGTGTGTGTGTGTGTGTGTGTGTGTGTGTGTGTGTGTGTGTGTGTGTGTGTGTGTGTGTGTGTGTGTGTGTGTGTGTGTGTTTACTGGATGTGTGAGAAAGAGAGAGAATAAGTGGGTGTGTCGCTTCCAGCTGAAAAGTTTGATGTCAACTGGGGAAAAGGAGAATATGGTGCACAGCTTCAGCCTCCACACAGCACACGGTAAACGCTGGAAGGCTTTGTCTATCAACCTGCTTTTCTAAACTTGCCTGTGAGAAAGCCACAATTCTGAAATACTCATACAGTTCATTATAAATACTACGACTGCTACTATGTTTGAAGCTGCACATTTACGACAGCAGATACATATTTTGATTCGGGAGCCACAGTCACATACAGCACGTCCCATAATTACTGAACGGACAGAGAAAACAACAAAACAAACACACACTGAGGTATTGTGTTCAAAGTCACCATTTCCACAAGGCAAGGCAGCACTAATACATCACAAAAGCAGGGAGCGAATAAAAACAACCACCATTTCACACCCATCGTCTTACCAGTCGTCCTCTGCAAAACTACCCTCCTCAGCCTCAGGGACGTGACTGTTGGAGCGAAAGTGAGAACAAAAAGCATCTTGTTGACAAAGCATTACGTGAACATGCTGTTGGTAAGTGCAGGCGCAAGGATTTTTGTTAAAATGGGATCGTTTAGGAGGAGTTGGAGCGTGGCAGCTTAGCTAAGGTTCTGTGGTTAGGATGATAGCGTTGATTATAGCGTGTCCTCTAATCACTTATTTGTTTCCAGATTTTTTTACAGTTGCGCAAAATATTCATACTTGACACTTTTTACCAGGAACTACATACAACCAGCAGTCACATATCTTAGCCATTTAAGACCGGAAACACAGAAACACCTATTCCAGCAATGTTCACGGGTAACTTAATGATATATCTTTACATTATACATCGTCTCTTTGTTCTCAAGAAACAGTCTGGCAACATGCTAAAACTCCAAGTTTTCTTCTTTTTTGGGGTTGCTGTAGTGCAAGCCATCAGCTAATGAGAAGTTTGATGTGTTGATCCCTGAATGTTTCCAGCCTGCATGCCTGAATATCCATGGGCAACACACTGAACCCCAAGATGCACCCCGATGCATTGAGAGAAAAGTGCTTATGTGAATGGGTCAGTGAGGCATTGAATTCATACTGACCGCCCAAAAAGGGTAGAAAAGCACTATATGAGAACCCGTCCAATTACAAAACCCATCCTTCTTTGATTTTTTGCAACAATTAATTAAAGAAAATACTTTGGAAAGAAGCCCAACTGTGCTTTTTTCCACTAGTCATCATTTACCTTAGTAAATGTGGAAAATGAAAATTGTTATTTCCGTACATTACAGGTGTTATTTTAGCTGTGATCATTAAGAAGCAAAAGTAAACAAAAAAGGAGACAGCTTTCAGTACCATGCTTTTGTATATCTATTCAAATTGTGCATGATTTGACGGACCGTTCTTCCCCTATTATTTTCATTTTATATGCGGTTGTGGTCAGAAGTGAATGTCATGGTAATTTGGGGTTTTTAGATTTCTTTGTACTGTTATTTGTCAAGGGTGGAATTACTGTAAAACCAAGAACTGGCTGCACAAGTTTGTTTTGGATTTTCTCCAGTCTGCACAGGGACAAAAGTATACACACAACCCCACTCGTATTTGGTTAAATGTTGCTTAATGAAGTTGCTTCTGGCACAATTTTGGTCTTCTGGGCAGAATTGGTAGTTCGTTTAAATTGGTTGGCATCCTGGCACAAAAACAGCTTTTAAAGCCAAACCGAAGATTTTTAATAAGTTTGAGTTTGGGGCTTTGGTAAGGCAAGTCCAGAAGCTTATTGTTAGCCTCATGTGTCCATCCCATAATGATTAATGATGTGTTTTGGGGATCATTGTCTTGTTTGGAGGCCTACTTGTGTCAAAGCTTCAACTGAACGTGAAGAATTCAGAGGTAGTCTCCCCTTCTTCATTACTCGATTTAGTTTGTAACACTTGCTAGAGTGACTGGTATATATGACATCAGTAAGCTGTATGGTTGATTCTAACTAAATAAAGTGCTGGATTCACCCAGTAGATGTTGTAAGGTTGATAACAAAAAAACTGAGTGTACGTAAAAACTGAACAACTACAAAATAAGATCATTAAAAGGTGTTACAGTGGAGACATTTTACTCAAATGTCTAAAGAGAAGTCAACAAAATCAAAGGAGAAAACAATCCAAGAAAGACAAAGTAGTAAAAATAGAAATGAATAGAAATCATTTTATAATTGTAGCAGCTGTCAGCAGGCTACCACAGTTCGGTGCATATTTTCAAGGTCACCAATGAACGTAGTAGAACATTACAAACTGAATGTGGCCAAAGAGCATTCCAGCATTATTCCATTAGATCCAAACTCATACAGCCAAGCTTCACTCTTTTACCTACAACAATGAAACAATGGGACTATTTGAATCAACAATACGTTTGTATAAGACTTACAACCACATATCCTCTACTATATGCTTCTATGCTTCGTTAAGACACTTTTAAATAAAATAAAGAAGAGTTCTGTCATTTGAGCACATCTTTACATAATTGTGCTTTCACTCTAGCCTTAAATAAAAAGCCAGGAGGATTCTGGGAGCCTCCCTCAGATTGGGACTCCAATCCAGTGGAATTAATTAATGTCTACACCCTTGGGGATGTCTTTATTAATTACAGCAGCACTTAATTTGTGTAGAGGAACACATGCGGGCGGCAGCGTCGGGGGGGCTTTGTGTGCGTGTTCTGGCACTAAATTACAAGTCACGCTACAAACTAAGATCTATACACATGCTTGTTCATTCATTTGAACAAAAACATGCCTCATTTTATCTTTGCTTTACTCGTATTATCCCTTTTGCACAATATGTTATTACTTACTGCTTGATATTTAAAAGCTGTTCTTCTGAAATTAAAATAAAGGTTAAAAAAGGATGCAAGTATGTTAATTTGAGAATTTAAAGTTTAATTAAGCAAGAGCTGCCTCTGAACTACTTCATCCATATTTCATGATTAACAGACAGTTGAAAGCATCTATAACAGGAAAGGAGGAAGTTCCAGTTATTCATATTATATAACAATATCCAAAACAGACTCAAGTATGCCACGCTCTTTTACTATTGGCCCGTGTTGGGTGTTTATATTATTAAATATTGCTCAGTATTACTGCTCTGTATGACTAAAGTCCTTCATTAAATAAGTTTTTTTACTACAGCACACACCAACCTGTTTGATCTGGCCTCTAAAATGGTGACTGGTAACAATGACTCAAGTCTTATGGACACATTTAAAAGAACAAATCAAAACCTCCCAGCACAAACTTGCTGACACAATCATCTTTGAAAAGAAAAATAAATGTGAGATAAAAAGTTATTTTTTTGACTTTGTAAATTAAATGAATTGGCTTGGGCAGAGCTAGAACGTAGTAGTACAGCTGACATTGTTGTAGTATGTTGGACAATGAATCCAGAAGAGTGAACTTTTAGAGTCAACCGTTTCTGAGCCGTCTAATTTTGGAAACGCGTAAGAAAAAAAGATGGGGAAGCAATGTCCAAACGATGGCATCTTGAAAATTCTCGACTTATTAGAACTGGTTGTCTTCCCTCCTGCTATGAAACTCTCATCCATATTTATCAGTTGCGTAACAGGGAGTGCGTCTTTCAGAGAATCAAAGAAAAATCTCGAGCCTTTTAAAGGAGGAGTGAGTGCAAGTCTCTGATGACCAGCAAGTTTAACCACCAATATAACCATGAAACAAAAAAACACTAGAAAAATTTGCATTTCCTGCGAAAATGCAGTGTGGATGCTTAAAGCTGAAGCTGTATGCAAAAAGTAGCTGAAAAAGCTGAAAAGTTGCAGAAATTGTAAAAACTTTGCAGAAGCAAAAGAAGTTTGCTAAAATGGAATAACTTAGCAGAACTGCAATATCTTAGAGGAAACATAATACTTGGCAGAAATACAATAGCATAGCAGAATTTAGCAGAAATATTGTAACTTACCAGAAACATGATAACTTCTCAAAAATACAAGAATTTAGGAGAAATAGTATAAGATAACAGAAAGAATATATTTAGCCAAAAATACTTAAACATTACAGAAACACTATGATTTAGAAAAATAGTACAACAGAGCAGAAATATTGTGATTTACCAGAGACACTGTGATGAACTATGAATATTGTAATTTTAAATTAAGACTTTGTTTTAGCACAAATATTATAATTTAGCAGAAATACTATATTAAGCACAAATCCTATAAAAAGCAGAAATGGTATGATTAAGCATAAATACTACATTTAGTAGAAATACTTTGTTTTAGCACAAATCCCATAAAAAGCAGAAATACTGTACTATGATTTAGTAGAAAAACTATAATTAATCAGAAATACTAAATTTAGCAGAAATACTATATTAAGCACAAATCCTATGAAAAGCAGAAATAGTATGATTAAGCATAAATACTACATTTAGCAGAAATAGTATATTAAGCACAAATCTTATAAAATAGCAGAAATGCTATGATTTAGCACAATAGTAATAAGTTAAACAGAAAAATTGGAAAAGCAAAATGGACAGCTGAAAAAATGCTGAACATGCTGAGGGTCCCTCAAATATACTTGTTAAATGACAAAAATCTGCAAAAAAATTTATTACAGCCACACAATCACAAATATGTACACATGAGGAAACACACATGCACATAGAGACCCACACACAAGATCCAATTCAGTCAACCAGTCTAAATATATTGAATTTAAATCTTAGAATGAGATCATCCCATTAAAAGCCTCTCTCTCTCTCTCTCTCTCTCTCTCTCTCTCTCTGTCACAGACACACACACACACACACACACACACACACACACACACACAGGGAGAGAGGACTAAGTTTCTAGGTCAGCCTGGGAACTGCTGAATTTGAATCCACCAATCAGAGAGCCTGTGCACTTTTCCCCACCAAAACAGGTGCATCTGTTTACACACGCAGCAGCACAGAGAGACACAGGATTTTTGCAGTCTATTTCTCATAGTGACGACTCCCTCAAACAAATGACCGTAATTTCCTAACCGTAGGGGCTAGAACGGTCATTCTTACACCGTTTTGTTCAGAAGAGGTGGGGGAATCTTCAAGTGTTGACAATTTAATATTAAAATATGAATTTTTAGAGATATATGACATGGATGACTTGTTGACTTAGAAGCCACGAATTCCCCAATATGCAAATTTGAATGCCTGAGACCACATATGTGATTGGCTGGCTGGGAAGCCGTGCAGGCCCTGATTTGTGGATTTGAATTCCTCAGCCCTCAGATATGATTGGCTGGCTTAGAAGCCACGAAGGCCCCAATATGCAAATTTGAATGCCTCAGGACACTTATTTGATTGGCTGGGAAACTGTGCAGGCCCTGATTTGAAAATTTGAATGTCTCAGTCCTCACAGAGGATTGGCTGCCTGGGGACCTGGCAGAAATATATAGAAATACTATTATTAAGCATAAATACTACATTTAGTAGAAATACTATGTTTTAGCACAAATACTATAAAAAGAAGAAAAACTATAATTTAGCAGAAATACTATATTAAGCACAAATCCTATAAAAAGCAGAAATACTATAATTTAGAACAAATAGTATAAAAAGCAGAAATACTATAATTTAGCAGAAATACTATGTTAGGCACAAATCCTATAAAAAGCAGAAATACTATAATTTAGCAGAAATACTATGTTAGGCACAAATCCTATAAAAAGCAGAAATACTATAATTTAGCAGAAATACTATATTAGGCATAAATCCTATGAAAAGCAGAAATACTATGATTTAGCAGAATAGTAATAACTTATTGAAACACAAATGCACAGAGGGACACACAAACACAGGCTCTAATCCAGTCAACCAGTCTAACTATGTTCAATTTAAATCCTACAATGACATGCTGCCAAATAAGGGCAGGGTCCTCTCTCTCCCACTAAACACACACACACACACACAGGGAGAGAGGACTAAGTTTCTAGGTCAGCCTGGGAACTGCTGAATTTGAATCCACCAATCAGAGAGGCTGTTTACGTTTTCCCGCCAAAACAGGTGCATCTTTTTACACACGCAGCACAGAGACATAGACCTGCTTCTTTCAGTTTATTTCACATAGTGAGGATTCCCCTCAAACAAATGACCATAATTTCCTAACCATAGCGGCTAGAGCGGTCATTCTTACACTGTTTTGTTCAGAAGAAATGGGGGAATCTTCAAGTGTTGACAATTTATCATTAAAATATGAATTTTTAGAGATATATGACATGGATGACTTGTTGACTTAGAAGCCACGAATTCCCCAATATGCAAATTTGAATACCTGGAGCCCACATACATGATTGGCTGGCTGGGAAGCTGTGCAGGCCCTGATTTGTGGATTTGAATTCCTCAGCCCTCAGATATGATTGGCTGGCTTAGAAGCCATGAAGGCCCCAATATGCAAATTTGAATGCCTCAGGACACATATATGATTGGCTGGGAAACCGTGCAGGCCCTGATTTGAAAATTTGAATGTCTAAGTCCTCACAGAGGATTGGCTGCCTGGGGACCTGGCAGAAATATATAGAAATACTATGATTAAGCATAAATACTACATTTAGTAGAAATACTATGTTTTAGCACAAATACTATAAAAAGCAGAAATACTATAATTTAGCAGAAATACTATATTAAGCACAAATCCTATAAAAAGCAGAAATGGTATGATTAAGCATAAATACTACATTTAGTAGAAATACTTTGTTTTAGCACAAATCCCATAAAAAGCAGAAATACTGTACTATGATTTAGTAGAAAGACTATAATTAATCAGAAATACTAAATTTAGCAGAAATACTATATTAAGCACAAATCCTATGAAAAGCAGAAATAGTATGATTAAGCATAAATACTACATTTAGCAGAAATACTATATTAAGCACAAATCTTATAAAAAGCAGAAATACTATATTAAGCACAAATCCTATAAAAGCAGAAATAGTATATTAAGCACAAATCTTATAAAATAGCAGAAATAGTGTGATTTAGCACAATAGTAATAACTTAAACAGAAAAATTGGAAAAGCAAAATGGACAGCTGAAAAAATGCTGAACATGCTGAGGTTCCCTCAAATATACTTGTTAAATGACAAAAATCAGCAAAAAAATTTATGACTGCCACACAATTACAAATATGTACACATGAGGAAACACACATGCACAGAGAGACCCACACACAAGATCCAATTCAGTCAACCAGTCTAAATATATTGAATTTGAATCTTACAATGGGATCATCCCATTAAAAGGCTTTCTCTCTCTCTCTCTCTCTCTCTGTCACACACACACACAAACACACACACACACACACAGGGAGAGAGAAGTAAGTTTCTAGGTCAGCCTGGGAGCTGGTGAATTTGAATCCACCAATCAGAGAGGCTGTGCACTTTTCCCCACCAAAACAGGTGCATCTGTTTACACACGCAGCAGCACAGAGAGACACAGGATTATTGCAGTCTATTTCTCATAGTGAGGACTCCCCTCAAACAAATGACCGTAATTTCCTAACCGTAGGGGCTAGAACGGTCATTCTTACACCGTTTTGTTCAGAAGAGATGGGGGAATCTTCAAGTGTTGACAATTTATCATTAAAATGTGAATTTTTAGAGATATACGACATGGATGACTTGTTGACTTAGAAGCCACGAATTCCCCCAATATGCAAATTTGAATGCCTGAGGCCACATATATGATTGGCTGGCTGGGAAGCCGTGCAGGCCCTGATTTGTGGATTTGAATTCCTCAGCCCTCAGATATGATTGGCTGGCTTAGAAGCCATGAAGGCCCCAATATGCAAATTTGAATGCCTCAGGACACATATATGATTGGCTGGGAAACCGTGCAGGCCCTGATTTGAAAATTTGAATGTCTAAGTCCTCACAGAGGATTGGCTGCCTGGGGACCTGGCAGAAATATATAGAAATACTATGATTAAGCATAAATACTACATTTAGTAGAAATACTATGTTTTAGCACAAATACTATAAAAAGCAGAAATACTATATTAAGTACAAATCCTATAAAAAGCAGAAATACTATATTAGGCACAAATCCTATAAAAAGCAGAAATACTATATTAGGCACAAATAGTATAAAAAGCAGAAATACTATAATTTAGCAGAAATACTATGTTAGGCACAAATCCTATAAAAAGAATAAATACTATAATTTAGCAGAAATACTATATTAGGCACAAATCTTATGACAAGCAGAAATAGTATGATTTAGCAGAAATACTGTATTTAGCACAAGTACCGAAAAGTACCAGAAATACTATGATTTAGCAGAATAGTAATAACTTACAAAATTACAAATATGGAGGCATATTGAAACACAAATGCACAGAGGGACACACAAACACAGGCTCTAATCCAGTCAACCAGTCTAACTATATTCAATTTAAATCCTACAATGACATGCTGCCAAATAAGGGCAGGGTCCTCTCTCTCCCACTAAACACACACACACACACACACACACACACACACACACACACAGAGGGAGAGAGCTGCCGAATTTAAATCCACCAATCAGAGTGGCCGTTTACATTTTCCCGCCAAAACAGGTGCATCTTTTTACACACGCAGCACAGAGAGGCACAGGATTATTGCAGCCTATTTCTCATAGTGAGGACTCCCCTCAAACAAATGACCATAATTTCCTAACCGTAGGGGCTAGAGCGGTCATTCTTACACCGTTTTGTTCAGAAGAGATGGGGGAATCTTCAAGTGTTAACAATTTATCATTAAAATATGAATTATTAAAGATATTTGACTTGTAATTCACCATAACTGAGTAGAGCGAAGCAAAAACTGCCTTGACTTGCCCTCAAACAACGCTTTGTAACTCGAAATCTATTTGGAGTATCGATATCATTCTTTCACCGTAAGAGACAGCAGGCTTTGGTGAACAATCATGGAAATTTTCAGGTCTCTGTGGAAATCCAACAAAAAGTTATGACGAGAGAAAAAAGTGGTTCATTTCCAGAGTTTGAAATCTGAAGAAATCTGAGCGAGGGACAAATTTCCTACCCTCAAACAAACATAATTCATGGCCAAATGGTAATAGGTGAGAAAACAATTCTTGAATTGTGAGCGTCAGGAGTGTCTGAAGATATACCAGGACAAGCCTCATGTCTTAACTTTGCTTCGTTAAGGAGATATGACGATTCGAATATGCCTCTCATTACAGAAATCCAGCGATGATTTTGAACAAACTCTCCATTGACTTTGTATGGAGAGTTTTCTGACCTTGTGTTGGTCTGAGGAGATTTGCCAAAATTCTATAAATCCCACAACAATGATAGTGACATTTTCTGAAAGCCAGCAAAAATACCTACGTTTTGATGTATAATTTGTGGAAGTTGAGTGAAAATTGAGCAAGTAGCAAGAAGTTGTTCGGACATGAAGTGAAAATTGCAAAAGCTTCAGTGACACACTGGAAGCCAAGAGCATAGCAACCATAACAACGCATGTATTTTGTGAAAAATCACAATTGTGCAACTGAAAACTTTAAGAGGCATAAAAGTAAAATGGTAAAAGATTTGAAAAAGCTGAATCATACCTGAATAGCCCAATAATTTGTGAACATTTTAAAGTTTGAATGGTTGTTCTAGGTGAAAGTATGAGGAAGTAGTTAAGTTTCAAAAACAAGCAAAATTTAGCAGAATTTTGGAAGTTTCCCATTCATTTCAATGGGACAAATTAAAGGAAAAAAGTGGAATATTTTAAAAAGTATAATAGCAAAAAATAGCAAAAATCATAGCGATCATTAGCAGAAATAGCAGAATAGTTTAAAATTTGAACGGTGAAAATCGGCTGAAAATTGTGGAAGTAGTTAAGTGCCAAAAAGTGTACGGAAGCAACTGGAATAATAAAGTATAAAGAATAAAGAGAAACAGGAACTCAATAGTGTGGATGCTTAAAGCATCCACACAATTACATACCAAGAACATCATACAAACCTTTAATCCACACCAGCAATGGTTACGACACAAATATCAGCAATGATTCGGAGGCTTCACATCACCAGCACGTGCAACACTTAAACGGGCTTTACGCTGCTGACCCAGGGATCGACAGTGACAAACTGTCAGTGCTCCCACTGGACTCACAATCACAGCCTAATGAGAGTACAGAGAACTCCAAATAAAATACTCTTTTGTCCTCAGCTTGCACTTCATCAATCACGCTTTTAATTGAATCCTAATGGGATTAAACATGTACTGTTACGCCTGCACTTTCTTTGATTCTGTGAACACTGAGGCTCATTATCTATGCATGAAAATGAAATGAGCAGGAGGAAAAAGGCATTTAGGAGTGATTTAATGTTTAATGTTGAACTCTAGCTAAAAGAATTTGTAAGCTACAGGAGTGGAGGAAAAATAAATTCATTTTGGTTAAAACCCTGTGTTTATAATCCGATACTGTGAGTTACCAAGTTATATCAAAACAACATCGAGCTCGCACCACACTCGGAAAGTACAAAGAGGCATAGCCAGCCTTCACAAACATCTCCAACATGACAAACAACGAACAAACACCCGCAGCGGAGAGTGTAAAGTGCCTTTGCTTGCAAATGCCTGCCCACTTTTTATTTTTAGTTTATGTCGAGAGGAGCACTGATGTACCTGCTAATGAGAAGGTAGGGAGGGAGAATGAAACGCCAGATGCACTATGATGCACACTCGGCACTTAATGAAGGCCAGAGGATATGAGGACGAAGGCAGGGAAAATGGAAAAACAGGGAGGAAAGCTCAACATACCCATAAGCCACACCGGCAATAGTGCATTTCTTGAACTGCATCACGTTGCAGGTGAGAGTTCCTGTCTTGTCTGAGAAAATGTACTTCACCTGAAAGGAAAGAGAAACAGAACACTTTAAAAGAAATCTCTTTCAAATAAGTGCACAATATAAAATATATATATATATATATATATACCTGGCCTAATTCTTCATTCAGATTGGAGGTGCGGGCCATGGCAGGTGTGTTTGTGGGCTCATATAGCATATCAGTGTCCTGAAAACAATCATGGAAGAACTTAAAATGTAACGTTACTGAACAAACAACATGTTTGCTTAACAATCTTCACATCAATTTAGAAAATATGAACAAAGTCTCCCAAAAACTGGTGCTTTACTTCAAGCCTGACAGTCAAGTTTCCCCGGAGAAAATACTGAACCAAAGGGAAACCAACAGAAGTGTCCTAAATGTTACTAAAATTTACTCGCTAGGGTTTCATTTAAACTTAAAAGTTGCTCAAAATAACTTTTCCAAAATAAAGGAAACATGGATGCCTCAGTCAAGACATTCAGTGAAGTTGACCTACTTACTACAGACACTCATGATGCTAAACCAAACGGTTAACATCGACTTTTAGATGTGTTTTCCCTTTGCAGTGCTATGTGCAGATGTAAATATAGTAATGGTGTTTAAAATTATTTTGATGACCCCATGTTACCACCTTCAGCTTCTTGTCAAGCTGAAACAGTCACATCACCTTATATAGCAGACATAGAGGAAAAGACTTCAACAGTTGTCTTCCTAACAAATCGATGCACAGCAACATCAACATTCATCTGGAGTCATGTGCTGACCTGACAGACTTCAGTCCAACCTTCATTCTCTTTTAGCTCTTTTTGGTTTCTACCAGCTATAAAGGAAAAGTCTGGCACGTACTCGCCGGCTGCTATGTTAATCTTTTATTTGATGCTTCTTGTAGTTTTTCCAGAAAGAATGCTGATGAGAGTCACTAAACGACATCAACACTGCTAAGAGTTGCTGTGAAGAAAACTCCTCGTGATTTGTCAGCGTTCATCGCTCCAATATTCCCTTTTACAAAAGACGCAGCAATCTGATCCAAGATTAAGTAGTGAAAGTTGAATTGCAGGTAACTGCCTATGCAGAAACACTGTCTGAAAAACAGCACATCTATCTGGACTTGAACTCACCCAGTTGATAAAAAAGGCTTGGGTGAACTTGATGACCTCCAGCGTGACCAGAAGACTGATGGGGATGAGGTTGTTGAACAGGATGATGAAGGTGAGGAAGTTAAGGCCAAAGTTAGCTGCCCCACCATCTACAAGGGGAAGAGTTTTAGACAAAAAAAAAGAAGAAGTAATACACAGAAGACTCATCAGTGTTGGTTCATTATTATCTGTTAGTTAAATCAATATGCCCAAAGCTACTTCCAGCCAATGATCAACATTATCCCAATCTGGAGAATGTTTTGGGTTAATATCGTCCATTAGCTGGAATTAACTATTTCTTCCACCCAACCTCATCCTCTTACAACTCAACCGATTAGCAATCCAATTTAATGTCCCAAAGATTGAAAGTAGCGAACAGGGACTGAAATATCTCAAATGTCATTAGTGTCGCAGCAGCAGCAGCCTTGGCATCCAGCATGATCCAGGCAATGATTCCACAAAGCACTATGCAAAATGATGCCGGTTCCCCCGAGAGCCCCGAACAATTGGCAATGATCAACATGTAATCCCATTGACACCAAATATGAAAACAGGAGGGATGTGATTTACCTTTCCTCAGCTTGCAGGAGGTGCAAATGTTACCTTCCTAAACCCAAGCCTTGATCTTAGCATTGCGGTTGAGAGGGGCGAGCCCTTCCCCATGAAAGAACGATTCCAAAACAAAACAAAAAAACTGAATGGCACAAAGAGTGGCAGTGGCAGAATGGAAGCTATTGCTACAACAACACATGTAGGTGGGAAAATGTTTTCAGAAGTGGGGGGGGGACAAACAGATGCTCTCAAGACAAAGGAGGGAGATTCAGTCCATAGCACATTCTCAACCAAGAAGGAGTGGAAAAGAGTGGGTGGATTATGCCAGCACAATAGTTTGGGTGTTAATGACCATCACCTCACTTCAGTAGTCGTCTTATTATGTCACGCAGAAATGCTGCTATCGAACAACAGAGTGACACTGGATCGGACCAGCAGAGCAGCATTAAAACCTTAGCAAACAGGACATGCATAGGTCACAAACCAATCTGATGTCACTTGTATGTGAAAGTAATATGTTCTAACCAGCTGAAGTGAAGAAACTTGCACAAAGTTCACTGTAAACTGTTTGGTTGCATCATTCTAATTACGTTGTTTTAAATGGCGTGTCTATGCAAGAGCGAGAAAGCCTTTCCCCCTCATCATGCTGCAAGCAGAAGTGACAAAGTGTCAGTTAGCATTGCAACATTTGGAAGAACAGTCAGCATGACTACCTCCAGAAAGAGTGTAAGAATCAGTAACCATACATTCTTGTATTAGTTTGTCACGATTTCAACAACAAAATCTTTTTTTAAACAACATGCACAATCACAGCTTTCTGTTTGTGATGTGTGTCGGGATCTTTGCATTTACTCTTGTAATGCTGTTGAGTGGGTGAAGTTACAATAATTTAAGACAACAAGGCAGCGTGGTGAAATTGCATGTTTACGACGTGGCAGTTTCCCCACCTCTCTCTTTTACCACAGGTTGGATAATATGCACTGGACAGAGCCTCAACAACTCCTTATGGAAATCAAATCAGTCTCAAGATGGATGCTTGCCTTATAATTTACACTCCCCTCGACACTTTGATATGGAATCTTTTAAGAGTGGGTTTTAATGCCACTGAGGACAAAACCCTGAGAAAACCAATGAAAGCCAATGGAACACCTCATCAAAAGGGTCAGTGTAAGTCATAATGTAAGCTTGAACTGACCAGGGCACAACCTCTCCTACACAGGCCTATCAGGGTACAGAGTAATGGCCAGAGGGTCACGATAATCACTTTGCAGACCAGGTTCAGAGCTTCATCGCAGCAGCTGCCGCGTTAAGGAACTGAGCAGCACAAATTCTGAACTGCAATAACGTCTGTAATGTCAACATTAAAATTGAGCCATCTTCTATTATGGTTTGAGAACAGAAGTAAAAACTGAGCAGCTTTTCACTTCTATCCCTCCCCACTCTATCTATTCTTTGAAAAATCCACACAAGGAAAGATCGCTGCAGAAGCATTTAGAAAATGTCAGTTCTCGTCCCTTGGGCTGCACCACATGTTGTGTTCAGGCAATAAACACGTATAAGCCTCCTGCCACGAGAAGCTTCCCGAACACAACCTCATCTCCCTCGCAGTCAAAGTAAATGCTGCTCTTTATTTCTGGTGAAAAATGAGGTGGGAACAAATGATAGTCTGAAGCTTGGGAGCTGCAAAGCGTTTAACGTGACACAAAAAATGAAAGAAAAGTGAGACACTGTTTTTAATCAGGCACTGAAAAAAAGACAAAGGAAAAAAAACTAGACGAAGGTATAAGAGAGCTGGAGGGGAAAACCTATCGTTGGATCCCTGGTATGTGCTTGTCCATGGCATGGGCCCGTACAAAGTAGGGCAACCATATAGGGGGCGAGGGTAGGGGGCTTCATTTGCTTAGCAAAGGCAGAGCTTCAGTAAGGGATTAGTAAGGGAGGGTCATTCACGGATGGCCAAGGCTTTTAAATGGTTGTTACCTGGAGCTGTTAAAAAAACGACAACAAAGAAAACAACAAAATCAAACAGAACATTAGAAAGGAACAAAAAAGTACAGCAGCGCAGTGATATTCAACCATTTTTTCCCAATCACACTCATTCACGACACATTTATGCACGTCACGACTTTTCTCATTAACAGGGAATTCTCTTATTCCCACATTGCCACATATTTCACTTGTAAAGCGAAACACAGTTTTAAACTGAGGCAACACAAAAACGCCACGACACATACCAGCATTTAGGAACTTAAAATGACAAAGAAATAAGCTGATATGAACAAGTGAGACAAAATATGTGGAATTAGATGTGCAGCGTAGGCTGTCGGGACTCTTACAGTTGAGATCCATGTACCAAGCATCGTTGCCATACTGGCCCTTCCAAATGGTTTGGCCAATGGAGCAGACCAGAGAGATGGCCAGCAGGCATCCAAACAGCACAAGGATCTGAAAGTTGGTGATACGCTCCACGTTGGACAGCTTCAGAGGAGGCCGCGTGGAATTCTGGGTAAAACGTGAAAAAAGAGATGTGGTAAAAAAAACCAGAAGTAGAACAAACAATAGTGTTTCTCTGTTGTTGATGACAATATGAAACCCAAAAAACATGATCTGAGTCATAATGACAAACCACTTATGAGCATGTGAGTACTAACGCTTGAGAAGCACCAGTAGAAGCAGCCTGGCATACAGTTTGTACAGCATATATTAATTAATCAGTCAGTTTAACAGCTTTGGCCCTGTAACATGTATAAATACGTCACTTCTGCTCACAACAGTGATTGTTTTACTATTTCTACACAAATAATCCACAAATGTGCTTCACCTGCATGAGCTTTGTGTCATGTCCTGTGTAGACTACCACGCCGTGGATCCATTGTGTGTTCCTCAGCTGGGCTCCTCTCAGTAAGATCTGGTCTGGACCCAGTGGTACCGTGCTGTATTGAGAAGCACGGCTGACATTTTGCTGTTTAAATATCTCACCCTATCTCACCCTCAGTCAATAATTGTTGCTTTTACATACAACTAGTGAATTCATATTACCCTTTCAGACCATGCAAACAATAAGCGTACTCAATAACTGAAATGTACGGTGCTGTGCACAAGCATTTTCCACTTTCTTGTTTTTTTCTGCATATTTGTCACATTTACATCTTTCAGATCATCAAACACATTTTAGCATAAGACAAAGAATGAAATCATCATTTGAAAATGACATGGCTTATCTTTGTTTCAAAACAATTCCCATCAACAGGAAAACCCTTGATTTCCACTAATAATATTCATGTAAAAAGAGCTTTATTGGAACAGACTCCCAGAATGAAGATATGTTATCCTAGATATCCTAAAAGCATCCATCCAATGCATTTTCTCTACAATGGAAACAGATTCATAATTAAATATCACTGCAACAACGTCTTTCATTTATTCAGCAGAAAGATAAAAGATGCCCTGAAACCTCATAATTATTCTGGCTCTGTTCCTAGCTAATGGACTATTAAGTTAGTGAGAGGA
Source organism: Rhamphochromis sp. 'chilingali' (assembly GCF_963969265.1). Lineage (NCBI taxonomy): Eukaryota > Metazoa > Chordata > Actinopteri > Cichliformes > Cichlidae > Rhamphochromis > Rhamphochromis sp. 'chilingali'. Next base: position 37,136,052 of record NC_137940.1, read on the forward strand.
GCAGCGAGCCAGTCACAGAGCTCTGCATCTGAGCCCACCTGTGTCCATCCAAGCGGATGTTCCCAACAAACTCATACAGATGTCGGTTTGGGCTTTCGCACTCCATCCGCCCGGACAGACGCATCAGGCTGTCAATTTCTTTTATGTCTGCAGTCACTTGGAGTCCCTGTTGGTGTAGTTACAGCAGCATTAAAACACACTGCATACAATGAGAACTTAAGAAAGACTAATAAGGAGATAGTCACCTGTCTGATTTTGAGGTTTGTTTCTCCATCCAGGTTAGATGTTTCAATGTAGCACATACCCTGTGGTTCACTGTTGTGGGGGGAGAGGGTTTAGACATTTGTGGTACGAGAATATAAGAGTAAAACTCTAAATTCAACCATATATTACACTATATTCAACCTGCTCTTGTTTTATATGATTATAACTATATATTAAAATCAATATGCAAAATAGTACTGATTATTTAGTAACTATTAGACAATAAAGTAAGTATGAGATAGAAAATGGCTATCACAGAATAGCAGCAGAAGATTAAAGCACTGCAAACAAAGATGCTATAGAGCATAGGTGTCAAACTCTGGCCCGCGGGCCAAATTTGGCCCGCAGCCTAATTACATTTGGCCCGCGAAGCCATACCAAATTACTATCAGAGCTGGCCTACTGGTATTACACAGCTAATATATATATTGTTTAGTATTAAGCTTTGCTTGTTCCATATTCAGTTTTTCAGCAAAACGTGTTTGAGTCCATAAGAAAAGATTCATTCTTATATCTGGAGGAATAAATATATTTCAATAAATATTAACGTTAGCCCGCGACTTTGTTCCAGTTTTGAATTTTGGCCCACTGTGTGTTTGAGTTTGACACCCCTGCTGTAGAGGCAACTCGGGAACTATATCAATGTTTTAGTGAAGTTAGCCATTTAATCGTACAGTAACACTCTTAGGAGAGACAACATCTTTGTTTGGTGCTGCCACTAAGCTTAACTGTCTTTCAAGAAAAGTGAAAGTACATTGCAAAGGGACAAGAGTAAAAAGAGAGAAAACACATCAGAGTGGGGCGATCTGAGCGAGCAAGCATACCCAGCACAACGAACAAAGCAGACATACAGACTCTGACAGACTCTGGGCACAGGGACAGCGTTGGAGCATGCCAGTTGTTAAGGTGAGCTGGGTCGCCAGTTAGCTACTGTCTTAAATTACCAATGTATTTACACTTAAGACAGTGACGCTTTACTCAACTGGTCAGCTGTTTTAGCCATCAAATAAGTTTTGTTTCATGGAAATGAGCAAAAGTCTATTGCAATTGTCAGGAAGTGACTTCTAGAGTAAGACTCTGTGCAAACTACCGCTTCGGTACGGAACATGCAAAGTTGACAAAACTATGAATCCGAGATGATTTCATCTTGGAATGCGACTGCATGCAACCTGCAACATTAAAACAAACTGCTGCATTCAGGGTGCCTTACAAGCCATGCAAGGATAACATATTCAAGACCCAAAGAAAGAATCTACAAAAAGGAAAACATGATCCTTTATGTCTAGATGCTTCATTCACTCTGAGCACTGTTAGAAGTTTCAGCCAAACATTTAAACGTGTCACATAACTGTAACATAAATTGTAACACAATAACTGCCAATGCCATGGCTGCTAAACTTCAAAGCGTGGTGCTCTTTGACCGAGGCGCTTAAATATCTGGTTGTTGCCAGCATGATTGCAGGCCTCGTCCTTCCACGAGTTTGGAAAATAAAATCTATCTCACTGTTTCAGGAGGATCTCTCATTCCGGTCCGTACACACAGCCCCTATCTCTCCCACTGCTGTTTTGTTCTCAGTGTTGCTTGTTTCCTGACCTGGATGACAGAATGACGAGGTCAGCCGGGAGGTGATCCCCATTTGCCGCTCTGATTACTTCCCCAACAGCCACCTGATATTACCAACCACGCACCAGCAGGGGGCGAGAGAGAGAAAGTGTGGCAGTTGTTCACACAGGAGGGGAGGGGAGGGTAAGAGAGGATGAGGATCGAAAAGTAGAAATGGAAAGGAAAAAAATAAATAAAGAGACAAACAGCAAACACATAAGGGGAGAGAGACAACGGTTTCAGTTTTTGGTAGATGAGAAGAGCACAACCATCAGTCCTGTGTGGTCAGAGGTTCTGTTCCCCTTTTCGGCAAACCATTTAGAAACAGCAAAACAGCTGGCAGCACTTGGATGCTGTCCCACCAGAGGACATGTTTTAACACAAATGAGACTTCCTTATCTTTTTAAGAAGAACTTCGGAACAATATTCAATAGATTTTAAGAGGGTAGAAAAACACTCAGAAGTTCTATTCACAGCAGGTCCAAATGGTTTTTGAAAAGGTGAAGGAGGTGGGTAGCCTCATGATTGATCAAATCTAATCAAAAGTCACATTACCATTACCCCACCTAAGCAAATGATGGTTATCCTGCCAGACTGCAGAGCATTTGATCATATTTAGCATCTTTTACATACCTTCAAAAGCATTTTGACAATGTGGATTCAGTAAATTATCTAACCATCACTTCCTTAGGCAGAGCGGAGATAGAGCAAGAAGAAGAAAGAGAGAGAAGTTCCCCACAGTCTGGCAGGCTCGTATACCTGGATGATAAAATGACAGCATCCGCAGGAACGAAATCACTGCCATTTACTTTAATAATATCGCCCACTTCAACCTGTGAAAAGAAACTGATTATGCTGTGGGACGCCAATAAAACAGCGTAAAAGAAAACATGAGCTCAACATTAGGTGCAAAAACTTCACAGCTTGAAAGAGTAGACTGTAAGCACATTAAAGCCCTAGAATAAAACACAGTGGAGAAACAGCTGGAGTCCTCATTCCATTAGAGCCAAACAGGAGCACCAAAACATTCACCGGAAAACAAAGCAACAATTTTACATTTCAAATACTACTGAGACCTGCACACTTTACAGCAAGTGACTCTGTGATGCAAAAAACAGATTGTGTGTGTCTAAGCCAGATCCTCAGTGGCTCCATGGTGTAGTGGTCAGCACTACACCATGGAGCTCCAGTTTGACACCGGGAGGAGACACAAACTCGGCCTCAGGAGGTCACAAGCTAGTGTTTTCCTAGTCATACCCCCGGGCTTGCATGAAACGCAGATCATGCTTGCATGTTTGATTTGGCACAGTTAGGCGACCCTTTAGGGAAATAAGGGCTGGAAGCTATCTAGGCTCAGAAATTCTTAGCAATAAAAAGATTAATATATGCTTACAGCTTCACAACTATTCAAGAACTAAGAACTGATCTGAGAAGGAAGCTGTGTTTTCATAGTTATCAGGAAATGCTGCATTTGAAAAAGCAGCATGGAAAGTTTGGTGAAGAAGACAGCACATGGATCCATTTCCTTTACATGTAGAGTGATCATAAACCTGCAGTGTGGACCTGTCTAGCTAGCTAATCACACTACTTTAATTTGAAGGCTGGCCTTGTATTCAGGTGTCAGGGTAACAAGCTTACATTACAGTGAAACACGCTTAAAGACTTTTAGCAGTTAACTAAGATTCCATCCAGCAATCAAAAAAATCATTTAATATCTTTTATGGTTAAAATTTTAGGACATTTGAAGAAACAATATTACATAAAAACATACAAAAATAAACCTAAAACCCACGAAGATCCACATCATTATAAATTATGACTTTGTTGGCAAACAAACAGCAAAGACAAGTTGATCATTTTGACCTCATTCAAGTTGCCCTGAAAGATTGGGCGCCAAAAAAGAAGTTTGGCACAGAAGCAGCTTTTACAATATGCATGATGAAGACGCTAAAAGCATTAATTATTCAAAACATAGCTTTTTAGAGAATCTTTCGTGTGGGTAAAGCAAAGGGACAGTTACATACCAACGGGTAGCACTGAGATTTCCTCCCTGCTGATAATTTATTGCATGAATCACATGTTGTATTAGATACAGTGACACTGCATACATCCAAAAACTCCCATAACACAAACTACAGTGGTGTGAAAACGTGTTTGCCCCCTTCCTGATTTCCTAGTGTTTTGCATATTATTTGGATTTTTTCCCCTTAATAATAAAAACCTTCATTTAGGAACTTTGTGTTTACTTGGATTATCTTTGTCTAATATTTAAATCTGTTTCAGGATCTGAAACATTTAAGTGTGACAAACATACACACATACAAAAAAAAAGGAAATCAGGAAGGGCCACCACTGCATATGTATGAGATTATTCCAGCGGTGACTGTTTGTATGCATCTGTATGAGATGTAGTTCAGTCGTCTCTGCAACAATAACAGTTGCACTTACCCACTCATCCATCTGTGGATGTGTCAAATTAATGTTAACATTTCTTTTCTAATGTTGTTCACTTATGAATCTGCGATTTGGGACAGCAACATGTTTACACAGACCATTCACATCCTGTTGTTATTTCAGTTCTCAACAACAAATTAAAAAATGCATTACGTCTCATATCACAGACAGCAGCAAGGAGAGATTTGGCTAATGTTGCACCGCTACATGCTGATTGGAGCTTTTAATGGAGGAAGCAGCATCACCATTTATTAAACTGTCTGGTGTGTCTTCTCCACACCGTCTGCCGAACGGCCCCAGCCACATTAATAGAAAAGTTTCATTATGAAGGATTCTCACCGTCCTCCAGCATTGCCTTCTAATGGCCGCCCACATGGAAATGCTGGATTAATTAGTTTAGGCAGGATAGTTTTGGGGGGGTGAGCTTTCTGTAAATGACGACAGCATAATAGCTTGTGAAAAGTTGCTGGATGGATGACAGGCTCGATGCTCCGGTTGAATGAAATTTGACTGGTTAGAATCTTACAATAACGATCTATCTATATATGCCTGTATTCACCTCCTCCTTAACGGGTGGATCTAAAACAAAACTTTGCACGAACATCATCATGCATACAGAGATTATTAACATGTGTTTTTGTTTTTAAAAATCCAGCACACTGTGCTAATCTCAGTATCCCTCTGCAAATGCATGAATGCCGTGTTTTCCGTAACTTCACATCCACCAACAGAATGTTGTTCGAGTCGCAGCTAAAAACAGAATGAAGAATTTGAAATGACACTGGAGGATTGTGACTAATAACGGCACACTGTGGAAACATACCTTCTCCCAGTGCACGATCTCCCAGGCACCATTCCTCAGTACTGTGATGAGTAAGGAGAGAGATGTGGTAAGTCTTATTAGGTCTCATTGAGACATACTTGCTTCCTGGCAACATGAATCCGTTTATACGACACTAAATAAAGGGTCAAGTTGTCTACAAGAGGAAAAGAGTTTTGAATACCTTGACATTCCTTTTTGTTGACAACACTGTCAGCATTGTGACGTTTCTGTAAGGAAAAAAGAACAACACACATGCTCTGATACATACTATTTTAAAATAATGATCTGAAAGAAGTCAGAGAACAACACTTGGGGAAAATCATGTCTTAGTAATCTACACGTATGCAAAAACAAACCCTAATTAACAAATTTCCCACGTGTGGGACTAATAAAGGTTATCTTAATCATACAGTCGTGGATTACAAGTGAACGCCCTAAAATTTGCTGACAGAAATGTACTGAAGAAGCTGACACTGTCCATATCACAGTAAGAGAGAAGGAGACTGCTATTTACAGTTCCTGCAGAGACACTAGAACTACAGTACAAACCCTTGTGTCACGCAGTGTTTTACCCAAAGTGGCCTAAAGTATAATTGCTGCACTAATAACAAATGCACACAGCTGGCAGGTGGATGTTTGACTCTAAAATGAATAACTATACATTTTGTGCTGCTGATATGCAACAACCAGCTATTTCTCGAATCTTTTAAAGTAATGAATTGATCCTAAAAATTCAGAGATCAGCTGATGTGAAACAAACAAACAAACCCATCAGCTGCTTCACATTCACGTAGCTTCTCCCTTCGTTCGAAACAAACCATACTGCCTGTGACCACATCAAAGTTCAACTCATCAGCATTACTTCCCTTCTTGTTGGCTGAACAGTCATGCAACATGCTGTGACTTTAACAGCTGATTCCAACAGACAGCTTGTCAGCTAGCATCACGGTGAGTAATAATGCGTTTCTGCATCAATCTCATATAAATGATCACACTGTTTTAAAACGCAGCTCTAAAAGCAGCCTGTGTCTTACTTAATTAACAAGGAAAACGTGTTTACAAGAGGAGGAGGTCTTTTCTCATTTAAGCTAATTTAACTTTTTTGAGTCATTTGAGCCACTTTAAAACACTGACAGTAAAGGTGAAGTGAGTCGTGTCACCAGGAATGAAAGGCTTTTAGCTTTTAGCATCCTACGAAGACTATTGTGTATATCCCCTCGTTCTTCCCATATGTGCGTTTGTTCAATTTAAAACAACGTCGTTTTAAAATTCCTGCAACATGCTTGTAGTGTATAATTAAAAAGCCTGCTGTGTCACGCGGCCTTCACCACCTTCACTATGCCCAGGAAAAAAAGAATTACTAGTAGAGACCTTTGGAAAGCTCATTCATCATCCCTTGTGCGAGAGCTGTCAGCTAATTTGATTCATCCACACACTATTAGGTCCGGCTGCACAGACCCTCTTCTATTCAGAGACGTGTAGGAGGAGCTGAGCTGTATTTGTAGCTACTTCACAACTTATACTGCCTTTTCTCAAATCCACTGTCCTTGCCTCCTTTGCACTTTGTGTCCCCGTGGACACGAAAAAAAGGATCTGCACGGTATTTAGATGATGTGTATAATCATAGTGCAGTAGAAGGCAAGCAGCGCACAGAGGTTATGCGTAACTACTGCAGTATTAGGTCTCTGTAGACCACAGCCACAGAGGGGAGATACAGAAAGCAGTGAAAGATAAAAGCAGCTACTGCAGTGTTACCTTGATTAACCTGCTTCAACATGGACCTAATGAGACATTAAGTAGCAGCGAAGGACGTTTAACCACAAGGACAGAAACAAGATTGTCTTTGCTCTTTCAGCTGCTTGTTTTAGGTGACTATGAGAGCAATAGGAAACTACACTGCTGTGTAAAACTGCACCACACACTATTGTTAAATACATCAAGGTATTATATTTCTGTTTCTCTACCATTTTTCAGCCAGCTGAAGTACAGCCCGAGTCTGCTGCTGCAGAGGAGGCTGCCAGCAACAAGGTAAAGTACGTGCTGTGCAGTGTGTGTCCATAGTGCATGATTCATGAAGTCAGGGGTCGATGTTGCCCTGTCAGGTCAACTTGTGAGAGACAGCGCAGCACAGGGAGCAGACGCGTGCGCAGGTGACCTTCAGCGATAAAGACGGAGTCATCACCACTCTGTTCCCATGTTTTTCACAACAGGCCAGGAGAGAAAGTGCTGCGCTGGTTTCCCTCAGCATGAGATAGCAGCTAATAGTATAGAGAAAACTCCGCTGGGACCTGCACAGAGGATCGCATTGCAGGGTCACTGCAATACAGTAAAATGCAACATTCTCTCACTTTGTTCGGAATTGCGCGCATCACGTTACTACACCACAGTACGCGAACGCTGAAGCTTCCAACTTCAACTCGAAAAAGATTAAACCGCACAAAAGCAACTATTCAAATCAATCTTCCTCCTACATACATATCAAGCATCTGTTCAACAGCTCCGGCTTGCTTTAGGCAGACCGCTGTTTTGTTTTGTTGCTACTAGCTGCCTCTGTACACGAGCATTCAGTATCTAGGTTAATTGACTGAATGAGTACTCAGGGTGCAGAAGGCACAGCTGTGACCTCTGAAGTGAGTGTGTGTGTGTGCACGGAGATGTCCAATCGTGTGTGTGTACACATGTTGGGGTGTTTCCTGCTGTGGTCACATAACCATCACTGCCTGATTCATGCTTCAAAGAAAACAGATGACATAAAGCGAAAGACGATCACAAACTCCTGCAAAGGGGACTGGACTATTTTAACCCTGGAGAACCCATGGGGTCGGCTCTGACCCCATGGGTTCTCCAGGGTTAATTTGGATTTTGCTCGATGAATTTCATTTACTGAGGCAACTGAACTTTGATAGGTTGTGTTAGCACATTTTTGTGGTGCAATATATTAAGGCATGCATGTAGAAAAGCTTTAAAATTCTGTGCACAAACTGCATAAAACAACATTTTTTAAAAAACCCACTACACTATAGTTTTGTCTGTACTGTCTGGATTGTATGGGGAGCTCCATATGATACCTGATTTGCACATGCTGCTTCAAACCGAATGCAAATTTGGCCTTCAGAAGTATGTTGATTGCCTTTTGATAGTTGCTGACAGCATGATTTTTTTTAATCAGGGTCTTGCTGATGTGCATTTATTAATTCCTGCACTAATGATGCTTTTCTAGGCCGGGTGGGTGATGGCTCTCAAGCAACGACTGCATACAAATAATGGACGTTAACCACTGTGACTGTGACCCGAGTCACTGCTTTGTGGAATACCATTCTAAAGCCATGCGTTTGGAGCTGTAGTGATTTAAGCCATTTCAATAATACACCTCAGTTTTTAGACTTTATTAAGAAACGCTGCTGCACAAAATCAATGAAACACATAAGCATGGCTCTTCGGGCTTTCACTTTAAGAAATAAATAGGTCAAATTACCAAAAACCTACTGCCAGCTCATTAATTGGAAACCAGACTTTTTAAATTGTGGACCTACTGCAAAAAAAGTGAGTGTATATGTATGATAGCCCATGGATTTAGACTTAAAAGTCTAAACTTTGCACCCTTTATCTTTGTCATTTCCACATTTTCCAAAGCCATGCAGTGGGCCGGACTGGGTCCAGGCCGGTGTAGTATTCCAAGCCAGTCTTACCAGATCCTCAATGATCTCCTTGACAGCAGCCACCACCAGGATAAATAGTAGCGGCACCAGAGTGGTCCAGCGACCAGTGGGAGACACATCTGGGATTTGCTAAAAGAGACACAAAAAGAAGAAACTCAGTTGAAGCTCGACTATCAAAAAAGCCACAAGGATTTTGGTCAGTAATGACATGATGACTATTTAACACGATTAGTTAGCAGTCGTTGTAAAAATAGTGGTTTCGCTAAATGTTGAAAAAGAAGAAACTTTTTATTTAACTGAACTTTCTTGAACGGCGCTGAAAGACAAAAAGCATTACTGCCAACCAGGAAAGGCACAGCAACCATTTCATCTCAACTTTAGTAATCAGTGATAGCCAAATTTAGTAACTGAAAATAAAAGCTTATCTTATCACGTCTCAGCTAGGTGACTCAACAGGAGAAAAAGAGTCGCCCTAAACTACCACAACTTCAATTAAATAAATTGTGATCATTTTTGTTACTCTCTCAGACTGGATATGTGCATGTTACAGAAAAACAGATATTGATATCAACATTAGCATCAGAATTCATGTTTTATTAGCTTGACTTATTATTTAACACACTCAAAAGAAAAAAGATGCAAATTCTGGGTCACATCCAGCACAAACAACTCTCTTAGTACCTTTATAATTCTCTCATTACCCCTGAATGTTTAATTCTTTTGGCTACCCAAGTCTTTCGACATTAACAGCCAAACATCAGCAAAATTAGAGCCAAGCCGGGCCTCGTGAGACAGCCCCTGTTACACCGCTAGAAGGAAACTTGCATGAAACAGATCTCTCGTCTCTCTCATCTGCATGGATGTTTTATTCAAGGTCGCAGCATCGACAGGGCAGGTAACGAAGACTCGCACTGGCTGCTGTTCAAAGCAGCTACTTCAAGGTCACTGGAATGAGTCCTTTCCCATCCTTAGAGCTCTCATTAACAAGAGATAGTCTGTCAGGATGAATATCAGCAAAGACAGAAAAGGAGTGCTATTGAGCTTTCCTTTGGTCCACTTTTTTATATCTTTCCTGGTAAGCTCTGAACACCTGAGATATGGATTTCAGCTTCTTTGAATCATGTAGCGATAATTGGCGGTCGAGGCTTTAAGTTCTCAAAAGGGATTAATGTTGTCTTATGCAGCAATCCACTATAAAGTTCTCTGGGCAAGAAATCCTTTGTTCTGCTAAATCAAAAGCAGTGCCAGCAATGCTGAGATCTGTGGCTACTGTTGGGAAATAATCAAAACATGACCACAGCTGATAATGAGAAAGAAAGTGAAACCCTCTTCCCAGGAGAAGCTCGTTTCTTTAAACAAATTTAATGGCTAAAGATTTGCATATCATCCCTGACCCATTTTCCAGTGTGGCTCTCATTCACTACTTGTGTGTGTAAGTCAACGCACAACGCAGTTCCTGCACTTCCTAGTCCAAAACATCACCAACCTGTAGTATCGCTGCACCCCATTCACAAAGCGTGTACACACAAATCTGTTTGAACCTAATAAAACGTACGAAACTTTCACACACAAATTCCTGGTGTATGAAAACACACAACAGTAACAAAACACAATTGGGAAAAAAAGAAATGAAATACTCACACACAACACAGAGATCACACACAGTTTTAATGCTTAGCACAGCAGAGTAGGGTCACATTTGAATTCTAAAAAGCTTCATTTCATAACCAAATATACCAACAGTCTCCTTGTTTGTTTTAATGTAATAGTTACGGCAGTAAAACTAATTTTACATTGTTCTGCAGATTAGTCTGTGTGCGGTCGGGGTAACAACCAGCTGGTAATGTTGCAACAGTTTGCCACATTAAACGTTGCCATTACTCAGTGTGTGTATACTCACTTTTGCATTCATTAAAAGCAGGCTTGCATTTTTGCTGGACATCACTTACACTCAAATTTCTTGGCAACATCCCAGTTATTGATGTTTCTCCAGTAACTGCAGTGAGTTACTCTTAGCTTAAAAGACCTGGCACTCCTGGTGTTTCTGCTCATCTTTTATTCATATTTTTCTAATCAACATATCAGCATATCAAACCATTGCTTTTTCCCCTCTTCTATTTTTCCTGTTTTTTCCGTTTGTAAAAATAATAGGTGCAATGCTTTGTTCAGCTTCATTATTTCTAAATATAGCGGAAAACGATGGAAGCGCGGACGTATGCAGACAGCTAGCACCAGCCCTATCGATTCTGATTCACTACTATGCTGCTGAGCAGGTTTCATGAACCTGATAATAACGTCTAAGAACTTACTTTGTGTTCCCCTGTAAGAACATTTCCATGACCACATTAGTGAACGAGGCCTATTGTGACGAGCCCGTAGATAAATCTCTTTTCCTTTTCAAGCAGACACACACAGTATTACATGTATTATTCATGATCAGGATCTATATAAAGCACTGCATCTGCATGTATGTTTGTGTGACTGAGTGCATATGAAATTACAGACGTGACCGAGAGAAATGGAGTCTAGGTCATGGTGTACGCTTAAAAAAAACATGAAAAAAAATGAATTAAAAAAGTTCAGTGGAAAGAAAGGAAAGTGATGAGAGGTGATGTAATTAACAACAAAAACACATCTTACCTGAAGGAGTGCAATGAAGAGGAAAAAGGCATTGGCTGCCCTCCTGAACTGTGAGTACAGGAATCGAGGGAGGAAGGTGAGGACATTATATTTTGCTGTGCTGAAGACCAGATCAAGTAGAAAACAAGGCCATGGGTAGAGGGAGCCAGCATGGATATGAAAGAGAGAGAAGACAAAGTAAACATTGGTTAATTGTAATAATCCAGTAACTCAGAGAGCATTTGGCAGAAGCTGACCACAGATCACAACTGACCCTGCTACGTTTACCAACAGTAACATCATCACACTAGTTACCCAAGTTACCCAATTTCAGTGGTAGCCATACATGCTGATGCTATAACAACCATATGACCATATATTTTAGTTGTCGTCCATCCTCTTTCAGGTCTTCTGGTATTGCTGAAATGGCCAGTGCACTCCTTTTACTTTTAAGAACGTACCAGTGTTGATCTGGCCATTGCTAAAGATTTTGCTATCTCAATAATATGTTTACTTTGTTTTTCTGTCTAATGATGGCGCCCCAGACTTTCCTTAACATCACTTTGAAAATGTATTTGAAAATTCCAACGAATAGCTAACAAATACAAGTCCAACTCTAAAAACCCAGCAGGCCTCACCTGGCCATGAAACTCACTCAATGATCCAGTTACCTTTGAGCCTCTAAAACAGGGATCTATGTAACTATAATTCCTAAACAGACAATACGATACTTTTGTTAAACACTGTGCTTCAGTCACATTGATTGTTTGATGTAAAATGCATTATGGTGATGCTCTAGCTGTACTTGTTGTGAAGCCATATATTTAGATCACCCTGGACATATAATTGCATAGCATTAAGCAGCTCCTTGCCCCTCCGCCCACCCATTCTACGAGGTCTTTTGCGATGCAAAGACTTGTCTGGATGTGCGACTGATGAACAGCAGAGCCCAGTGGACTCAGTGATCGTAAAGAATAATTAGGAGCAGGAAGTTAGCTGGCAGTCGGGTCATAAAGACCTCCTGGCAGATCTGTTGGTGCTAGGCTGGTGGAGCCATCAGCAGCCCCAAAGTCAGGCCTCCAGCAGTCTGATTTACAGCTGTGTTAAAGGGTCAGTCAGAGCAGCCACTTTGGGAGAAGATTTATACCATAGAAGGATGCCAAGCCACTGGCAGGGCTTTGCTTACTCACACGCAGACCAGAGCCTTTAGACATACACATGCAGAATATCAGCAAGTACAGTGCAACGAGCATATGCAGTTCAACATCAGTGATATCATTGTTTCCCTCCTGTTAGTCTGAATCATAGATGACAAGCATATTTTTTGCAATTTCACTTGTAGCACATCCAGAAGCACAATGTAGTCGCAGAAAAGCGGACAAGCTTTGAATTGCAGCACGGAGGAATGAAGAAAATAAACACAGTAACTGTCATCATGCCGGCCTGGTACACACTGCATCTGTCTGGCAAAGCAAGAGAGCAACATGAAGGCATTGTTCTGACAGCAGTACAGTGTGATACCAGCCTCACAAAGACCCATCAGAACAACTCTTCCTTTCATTGATACTTGGTCTTGGACTTCATATACTTCGTTCAATTTGTGTAATAATTAAAATCTCTGGGTAACCTGTAGGTGGGGTTTTGAGCAGGTGTTCCATGTTCACTCACAATGCCACAGCAGCAGCAAGTTAGCTGGAGAGCTAACACAACAAGTTGGAAGCTAAGAGGCAAACAGCAGCATTTCAGAGGCATTTCAAAGCCGCCCGCTTTTCCTTTTTTACCCAAAGTTCAGATGATGAGGCTTCAGTGTCTCTCAAATTCCCCTCTCATTATGCTTACTCAGAGAGACTCGTGCAAAGAGGAGTGGAAGACGTTCGTTTTTATGACACATTTGGTAACATAATGTCATCTTCAACTCGATTAATTATTATCTCACTTCACCTGCTTCTGTCAGCACACAAGAAACAAACTATTACGACTCCAAGTGACAGCATGCAGCAGTCAAAGCCAAACTCTTAGTATAAAGATCAGAACAGGAAAAAGCTAGATTTGCACATTCCTACTTCCTTAAAACACAACAAACAGGCTAAAACAACAACTGTACACTGAAGCAAAACTGAAACCAAGTCGCTTTATTCGGGTAGAATAATTATACATAATTACAATCATCATCAGAGGAAACTAAGACTAAAAAGTCAACCAACAAGTCAGACATGCAAATACAAGGAAGGAGGAAGAATATTTTCTGTGTCCCTTTGTTTGTCTGATTGGTTGAGAAAGAAAGACCTGGGTTTTGCTTACACACCATATTCTGTTGCGTCCGTCCTCGTCATCTGATTTGCTGAATTTCTGTAATGTCAGGGTTTGTTTTTTAAGTAAAACAGTTTAAAAGGATCAGGTTTACTGCTTAGTGAAAATTTTAACTGTATTTTACCCATTGAGCACACACTTGCACTCCTTTATTAAATATTTTGCCATACATCATACAGCTAAAAGATTACCACGAGTACCTTTAAATTAATAAATGGCAAGTCCCTTGGATATTAAACATCTAAGCACTGTGGTGTATACAGTCTGCCCCTGAGATACAAAGAACGTGTGGCTGGGGATGCATCATGCTCTCTGTGATTTATTTTCTTCAAGCCTTCTGATCTCATGGGGGTAAGCTGCAGAGCATATGCCCAATCATCTCTGGTTACCTTTGTACACAGAATCACTTCCAATAATACATCTTAATGGATGATTATGGATCCTTCATTTTGTTTCCTGGGAGTAAGCTGAGATCAAGAAGATATGAGAGGAGCACTTCCTCCACTTACTCACAAATCAGAGTATAATGTTATCATGAAAGCCTATTTTGTTTGTTTAATCTTTGAATAAGATTAGTGTGCTAGTTAAAAGAAACAAAGAGACAGCTAAACATTTTCAACCATGCCTCTGCCATTTATTTAAACATAATATCATATTTCATTAAAGAGTGCTAATTAATAACAATAGTTGGCTCAGATCCTGCAGTATTAAAGAGAAAACAGTGACCAACATTTGGTGACAGTGGAAAGGAAGAACCCCATGTTCACAGGAAGAGACTTCCAGCAAACCACTATTTCTTCACATCGTAGCTCACGTGGGCTTAAGTTACTTTTCACCACTGCTCGTTGGCAAACACCATAGAGTGGATATGAAAGATGAATAATGCTTCTGAGTCTAAAAAGCCAATGAGGACATAAACCTGTACTCACCTTTATAACTCGACAGGGCGACTCCTCTGGTTTGAAAAAAGACGTTTGTCTCTTTAAATGTTAGTCGTACTCAACTCACTTGCTCTGTGATTCATAGTCTGAACTGCTAGTTTCAAGTCTTAGTTAACACAATGGCACGGTTAGTTTTAATTTATTTGATTTTTCAATAGATTCCCCATTAGTGTAGATCAGAATAGTAAAGCAGGGTATGCTTCAGATCGTTAACAAGGCTGTCAATGAATATAAAAATTACAGAAGAATTGTTAAAGAATTTTTGTTTTTATTATTCTGAAAATCAGTATTTGATTATTGAAAAACATGACAAGCAAAACAAAGACATCTGAAAATAAGTTGACATCATGGCGGCTGTATTGTGTATAGTGAGTGTTTAGCATGTTTAACCATCATTTGCAGTATTATTTACAGTATATGGCTCGTATTGTTTTACTAACACACAAGCATAGGAGGGCAACCCTGAAGAACAGCCAGCAGATGATTAATGTCTCCTGCTGCATTACAACCTCTAATGAGTGCCACTATGAGCACATTATGGAGTTTTCAGCCATGCGTGTTTCCAGGGACCACAAACAGGAACAAGGTTAACCAGCTGTGGACTCAGACCGGAGAGACCAGATGATGACACTCAGTAAATAAGCTTAAAAGCCTAATCGCGACCCTGCCTCTCTGCCATATTGCATTTGAGTCTGACTGAAAACTTTTTCTAAATCCTAACATTCGTTCTTCAGCATTCATGTGTACAAGCTGCATTACAGTTATGACACAGTCTGATCTGGACTGATGTTATTCTGGATTAAAAGATGCACTTTCTGCCTTTTTCAGACGTTCACATAGCTTTTAAGCAGAGAATAACCATACAGGAATTAGAGTCAGACATGTTGAGTTTTAGTTTAAAGTCTAAAGATCTCAGTGAAGATTGTGTCAAATAAAACTGCTGCAAAGGTGTTGACTTTCTTGTCAACAGAAACTTTAGCTTTTCGGCCTTGGGATTCCACCGTCAGCGGAACCACACGCTGCCCTGGACTGTGTGTCTGACTGCAGGTAATTTGTGTAACAACTGATCGGGACATGTGCAAAGTTTTTGGGCCCCTTATCTGTGTTCTTATATTTTCATAATTCGTGTATAGCTTTGAGCAACAGCACATTGAGCCCATCTCCCTTTGTTCAGCATTGCTGTCATGCACTGTGATAACCCCTCCCACTCTGCTTATTTTTTTTATCTGCATTTTCTTCCTGGTTTTGTGGTGGATGCGGGTCCAGAGAGCAGCACGCCTGTCAGCAGCCGACTGATAAAAAAGAGAGCTAGTGCACTAACTCTCTCACTCTCTTCCCCAGAAACCAAAAGCTCGTGTCTTGGGTCTTGGTTGCTTGGTTCTACCTTTTATATTTGGCATTCCCATATTTACTATACTACTGCTAGTATAGTGATGTGTTCTACATTTCCTTAAAGCAAGTTTCATGTAATTGTACAAATTCTGAGTTATTTAAATTCACCACAGTCTGTGTGGTCCTACTTGTCAGCAGATTTGTGACAGCACTGAAGCTGCCTAGCCCCTCAGTCCATCAGCATGCAGTGAAACCTTCGCTGGTTTTCCAGCTCACACGTTTTTATAAGTAGGTCTCTCTTTCATGTCAGCAAAAACTCTTTTTTGAATAAAGTGGCTGCAGGAAACAACCCAACATTTTATTCTGAAAGGTTTTTTATAGAACTTTTTTCAGGTTAATAAAATCTCTCCATCTCCTTCTTATATATCTTACATTCATAATAATGAATACATCATTTCTTTAGGATGAATGCACTCTCAGACAGGATGCTTTGATAATGTTCGACTTGGCTTAGACACTTTAGGACATTGAGCCATTATGTCTCAATGTCCTCTCAGATCCTTGAGATGTTCAGTGTCTACGCCACATCAGTACCTTTACATTAAAGTATTAGTGAATCGGGCATGGCGGGCATCGCATGCATTATATAATTAACTTGACTCATTATTCACAAAACTTCAAATTTTATTTAACAGAACACCAAATATATCAAGAATAAATCCTACGCAGTAAAGATTAGTTGCTGTGATTCAGTAAGTGAGACAAAATAAGCTACACATACCAAAACAATTAAAGTAATTTGCATGTCTGGGTCACTGTGTGTTTGGACCCACGTCAGTGTGCGTCTATTCATATGTTCCTTGTTTTCCTCAAAAGAGAGAGCAGCATTTCCTGAATGCTCAACAGGAAAATGGTTTGCACAGCCACTCCTCTTTGCCTGTCAACATCCCAGCAATTATTCGCCTTTCCATTACGACCAGATCTGCACGACAAACTGTGCAGCTGAACAAACAATTCACTAAAACCCTAACACAGGACGCAGACCCATGATGCAGATCCATTAGCTAACAGGAGAAATATGCATGTGATGGTGGACAATGACATGTAAGCGGTGGGAAGATGTGTCAAAGACCATGCAACATTGGAGACAGCAACAAATCAGGTCTCCGCTTTAAAGCACAAATAAATCTTTTTCTAAACCCGCCAAAGACGAACCTTCATGAACACAGAGTCAATCTGCAAGCTGTTCAATGCTGAGATAATGCCATATTTATTATTATTAACATCTAACCTATTTTAACCAAAGTATGTTCATATCATCACTACTGTCTTTGAACACTTAGACGGCTTAGAGTTGGTGTGACACAGCACACATCAGGCCACTGCCTTCAGCAAATGTTTGATGCAATCTTAAAAGCCATATTTCTTAAACCTCCAGTGCTTTTTACTGTTATTCAAATATCAATCATATGGTACTCCAAGCAGATTTTAATATGTATTTTGTCTCACTGACGATGGTCTTTATAAGTAATAACAAAACTAAAGTAATGGAGATATTAATAAAATTAACTAATAAAAGTTAAAAAACTAAACGCATATTTTTGACTGTGAAGCTGAGAATCGGCCTCACAGATAGGGCTGGGCCATATTATACCGTTCACGGTAATACCGGTATAATGTTAGGCAACGATAGGAAAATGAAATATCGCGATAGAATGGGAGTAAAACGCGCATGCGCAGTGCCTTTGTTTTCATACGCACATGGCCGGTCGTTGAGTGAAACAGATGAACCAGAATTGGTTTGTAAAAATGGTGCAACTTCAGTGATGTGGAACTGGTTTGGTGTTTGTCCGTCAGATACACAACAAAGCACATTTTTTTGCAGAACATGCAAGCGGCCGTCGTTATTGTCGTATTTGTCGGACTAAGATGCTCTTAAATCTGGGAGTAATCTGGGTCCTAAACTCCGTATGTTTCAGGTCAAACAACACTGCAGCATCACTTAGAGTTAAAAACTGTCTAAATTCTTTCATCTTTAATAAAACGATCAGCATTGCTGCTTTACCAGGTGTAACTATAAAGTTTAACTTCCAGGCATCCATGAAAGCAAAAGTTATTACATTTAACGGAGTTAGAAGTTAGCAGGAAGCTAGCGGAAGTTAGCTCGCTAGTTTCGCTAGTTACCTAAGCATGATATTGCATGTTCTCACTGAGAGATTTCTGAAAAAAATCAAACGTACACCTCTGCTATCACTTCCAACATAAATGAAGACAGGAAACTAAACAGCAGTGACGTTTGTAGGGTTACTGAAGTTGGGCTAGCTGGTATATAATGATGTGCTACGTGATCGCTAGCGACACAGCTATGTTAGCATAACATAAACAGTGAAGCTGGAGGACGAACACTAACACTTTTCCACTTATAAAAGTTAATGTGAAGGTTCTTCATGGTTAGAGACAAATGCAATCGCATGGCAGGATGTTGTAAACGGACCAAACTTCAGTCAGGAGAACAACTGAGATAATCCATCCACAATACGAGGTTAGTCATTAATATACTGCAACAACATGGGAATAGAGCAGCTGCAGAGAATTCAACATTAATGAATCAATGGTACAGAAGTGGAGGAAGCAAGAAGAATGAGTTTAATAAAGTTTGATTTATCTGACTGCTTTGTTTCGCTTAATGTGCCTTATAATCCCGTGCACCTTATGGTCCGAAAAATACATACTGCACACTGCAGTTTAATGTTGCAAAGCACCTCTTTTTAACTTCAGTGGATATTATACATGGTTATGCTCAGGATATGTCAGCCCATTTCTAGTGGAAATGCCTTTTGGTTAAACTTTCAGCAAGGAATTTGCATTTGCACTGTTACATTTTTATAAAGCTTTAATGTACATAAAAACCAGCTTCTTATTTAAGTGAAAATAAATGGAAGGTTGTCTTTTTGCACTAGTAATGTTGTGGAGTTGTATTTTGTCTCGCATCAATTATATCGTCGGTTATATCGTTATCGCAAATTTTCAAATATATATCGTGATAAATATTTTTGGCCATATCGCCCTGCTCTACTCACAGAGTAAAACAAACTGTGCTAATAAAAAATATACCTCATATTTACTGTTGTCTGATTTATGTTGTAAACTCATGAAGCTGAGGTAACAATGGGCTCCATCCTAGTTTGCTTCTTTCTATTTACTAATCCAGCTCAGTTTGTAGCGGTCTCTGTGTAAGCACGCTGTTTGTGAGGCAGGAATGGTAACCGTAACACTCCTTGACAGAGGGAGGCCTGACCCAACAATCTTGACCTTTAAAGCTAAAAGCACTCCACTTCTCCAAGATACGCAAGAAGATAAACAGGCCAGTCTGGGTATATGCACTGATGCAGCACCAGCATTACAAATCTTGCAGGTATCAAATATCATATGGCTAAGGGTGCTGTCATGGCTGTACCTGAACTCTCTCTACAGCACAAGAGCAGGTGATCTGTACAGTGTTTCAGCTATGGCTTATTCAGAAGTCAATATTAGAAGTCTGAAAGCAAGATTTTTAGGTACCACAGACTAGCCTGCTATTTAGTCTGTGCAGCAGGGTACTGCTGTGTCATTAGATATAATATTGTGTCACTACTACTGCAGTGTCATGCTACTGCTGCTGGAACCTTGTGGTAATAGATTCATACTTTGAATTAAGTAGTGTGTCATCACTGCCTGACAGCAGATCATGGGAAAAGAAGAATGGAAAATGCCCTTCGTATACTTACATTTACAAGTGCTGCTGCCTGGAGGGTGTAAATGTCAATAAAATGTTTGGTATTTTCAGAAATATCATCAGGAATAGGGTTCCATTTTTCTAGAAATATTGTGATATTTTGAGGCTTTATTTCTCACCTCTACTTTGCAATCACACCAGAAAAGGGATCGCAAAGAGACTGAAACTATTTCTGCTCCAAATTTCCACAGTATCTGCTACAAAGATCTGAAAACTCTTCTAAATGTTTGCTACTTGGAAATGATCAAATCATGTGATTGTAAATCTGCAGGTTAATTTAGGGTTAAAGCATGTTTGGCTGCTGGTTCATCATGAAGCATGAGCAGGCGATACATGTTGTCGCGAAATCGATCAATGTAGAGCAGTGTCACAAACCACGGAGGCCCCAGAAAAGTGCAATCAAACGATGAGTTTATTAACAGCCCGGAGAAAACATCAACATATGTCTTCTGACCAAAATACATGTTGTGGACACTTATAAAGCAGTGGGGTACACGCCCCCCATGGCGTCAATGACAGATTAAAATAGGTTCCAGACATTAGTCACAGTCAATCGTACATCTTTAATAGCTATAAGCAGACATAGAACTTCTCTTTTCTATAACACCGTCCATACAAGGTAATAAACTTCAAGCCCTCAGGGTCTCTGAGGCTAATTATTGACTCTGGTCGTCTGTTACCAAGTAGAATAAAATATAGTGAGACACCAAATGAGTTGAGGCCTCAGGCCGGACACATTCCTAGATTATATGTATTATATGTACTGTAAGCATGCAGCTATCCTTCTATGTTCTAGTTTCCCTCAGCATGTATCACCTGGACAGTCACGCCAGTGAAGCTTAAGACCCTTAATGAACTGAACATCAACTCAAAATAGGCACAAATATGCAATGTGTATAAAATACTTCTGACCGTACTTGTAATAAAAGTTAACATAATGGAAGGATCCTCAAATGGACATCTTCAATAAACAGCTGTAATGCAGTATCAATACTGTGAGAAATATTATTAGATGAAATAATGCTGTAAAGAATGTTATTAATGCAGGTATAATGATGCAGATTATATGGCAGCAATAAAAGAATTTCTGTATCTCCACATTCCCTCTTTTGACATTCCAAAAAAGGAATGTCACCACACCTCGTGTTGTATCACTCCTCGGCCCACTCCATGGCATCTAAGTTCCTCAGGTAGATTGAATCCACCCGTCCAGGGTACGCAACACTAGCCATCATTTTTACCAACAATCCTCTGACACAAGTAATGACACAACAACCACAGGTGACCAGTATCCCTAAAAGTGTAGCGAATGAAACCATTGCTGACATAGCCAAACCTTTCCACCGTCCAAACACGGATGCCACCCAGGACTCCACCTGAGTGCTCATGCATCGTTGAAAAAAAAAAAGCTGAAAAAGCCAATGTGTTGAAGAAAATCACCATGCTCGCAGCTAAAAATGAAACTGCAGAATCTAAAACCACACAAACTTAGGTTCTACTTACTGCTCAGGTTGCCCACTACCTATTTCAACAAGTATGCTCTAAGACTGCAGGCTAGATGCAGCCATGATTATTAGAAACTCAACATCTCCTTACCTGACTCGATTGCTGCAAAATTTGGTGAACTGTGGTTGGTTGAGATATATGAGCCGGGCATCTTCTTGGTCAGCTAAGGATGTCTTTTCTGATGCGTCCTCTGTCTTTTCATATCCTGCAGCATGGGGGGAAAGACATTTGATAAGTTCAAAAAGTCTGCTTTGAGCACAAATAAAAGTGAGATCAAAAGGGGTTTTGAAGTGTTTGAGTTAGTGCGTGTCGAAACGCACCCAAAGGACCCTTCGGAGTCAGGAAAAGGAAAAGTCCAACTCAAACTAAATCAATAGAGAGCTCAGCTGACCTTGGCGCTTTAGAGGTTTTAGACTCATATACAACAGCTTTTCTTTCAGATTTATTAACAAAAGCAAAGTATTTTTGCACTCTGAATTCAAAATAATGCATTATGCTCTGCAAAGTGTTTTCCTAGCACACAATGCACAATACATTAGCCAAACTGTTATTACTGTAGGCTACAATCACTGCAGTCTGCACAATCACTGAGAAGATGTTTGTAAGTGATGTATGCTAAGCTTGCCTCAGCTCGGGCGTGATGATCTGATGCCACTATACGGTCAAGTTGTTATCCTAATGGAGTGAGAAGGTACCTCGGAAAGACAATAGGCTTGCCAAATGACATGTCACTGAGAGTACATCTTGTATTACTACCTTCACAGTAAAACACCAACTTGGAGAAAAACCCTATTATACACCGAAAAGGAAATCACCTACTCTGTGTGGACAGTGTGACTCACCTACACAGGAAGAAGGGCAGCACTGGCATACCACAGGTATATTTCTATTGACCTTTTTCCTTTAATAATGAAATTATCATTTTAAAACAGCATTTCAGTCGTATCTGACGATCTGAGACACTTAAGTGCAACAAAAAATATACAATATAATTCAAATTCTTTGAAAACTTTTTCAATTATGAACAGCAGAAACTCCATTCATTGTTCAGTTAATCATCACACACTATTCTGCAAGGAAAAGAAAAGAAGGTTGTTAGCAGATTTGGTACATTTAGTGCTGAAAAATCTGTCCCCACATGGATGCAATTCTTCTTTCCACTCCTTTGGAAAAACGAGGCACTGTTTGACTCCCACCAAGTACCGAGTTCAGCAAAGTGGGATGGAGCTCTGTTGGCTAAAACAAAACTAGCGAGGCCTCGTGAGCGCTGTATGTGGGTCGCAGAGATGCTTATGCGTGTAACACATTTTTCCTTGTTGTTTTTAAAACCCTGACTAAATATTTGATTTGTAAAAGGCATTTTTGCATCTTACTTTGCCACTAAAAACAAGGACTAACACATTGCAGATGCAGACGGGTATAATGCTTAGGCCTTTAAAATGCATGCTTTCTATGCAGGAGGCAGATGCTGCGTCATGCGTCTAGGGACGTTGCAGCCTGGAACTTGCCAGCAACATCAAGCACAAAGCATGAAACTGCTTAGTGCAGAACTGGAAATGGGAAGTACACATCTCTCATCTCCTCTCACACATGCAAATAGAAGTGAGGTTTAGTCCTGAACTTTATACTTGCAGCAGTTGACGTTTAAAGTGCCCCCTTCCTGATAAGGTAAACACACTAAAAAAACAACAAATGTCCTGCTGAGGTAAAGATCCTTTTAAACTGAAACACTGGAGAGTAGTACAGAAGAATATTTGACAGGAATCATGTAGCCTGGAAGATAAGAAGAGAAAATCAAATATGTATTTTTGCTTAATTCTGCTGAAAGGGGAAAAAGCTGAGACATAAAAAGGAACCTATTATACTTCTCCTTACTTCCTGTCCTACATATTTGCTGTTATAGCTTTTGATCATAAAACTGGACAAGAACGAGGCTTCAAATAATGAATGAGGTCAACATATGGTTATGTAACCCTAAACAGCCAAAATTCAGACTGCGTTAAACGTTTCTTATCAGCCTTTTCTGTATGAGTATCAGGGGACATCTTTAATATGGTCATCTCAGTTCTTGTCATGAGCGCAGATGCCACAGCAACCAGCAACCTGGATTATTTTGAACCGAAAGTCTCCAGTAGCTCCGGCAGACCCAAACAAACATAAACACGGAGCTGTAAATGTCCACTTTAAGGTTTCTGGGGTTCACATTTCCCTATACTTAATTTTTAATTGATATGTCTGGATTAATGACGTGAGCAATGCTCACAGGGCAGCGCTAATGTAAAACTTCAAAGTCAACAGTACTCCTACTCAGATTGCATGCATGTGATCCACTGGATGCTGGCTAGTCTTCCCTAGCATACAGTGTGTTGGTGTTAGAGGGAGGCAAAAAGGGAGACAGCAAAGCTTTCACAACTATAGATAAGGTGAGCCGCAGTGTTTAAAATGGAAAGAAGGACCATTCTCAGGCACAAACGTAGGAGGGAGGAAAGCTGGCAGGAAGCACGAACAACAAAACCCAGTGTCAGGAGGGGCTGTAACCAGAGCCCTGCCTGGATATGCCCCAGCTGCAGCCTGCTGCTAAAGCCCCTGCCTGCAGTATGTCTTTCTTATAATGTCAAGTCAAAACAAAGAACGCTAACACATTCTCCAAAGTCACACTTCACGCTGTCACCACTCTTAATTTTCCTTTCTGCTCTCACCTTTCACTTAGCACTTTCTCACTCATGTTACACAAACCATGAATCTTAGATTACAGCTACTTGTTATTTTAATGATCCACTTGGCTTTACATAGATTATTGAGGAGTGACTGCTAGCATCGCCTCCTTATACTTTGTCCTTAGCATGTGCTCTGGGCTAAAAATAAATGCCCCGTAGTTGTTTACATGGCTGGGAGTTCACCATCACAGCCTTGTTACACGAGGCAACAGATCTGCATAGGTAGTATATTGGATTAGTGAGGTGACAAACCATGGATGGACACAGCAACAGGAGGTTTAAGAGTGACACCAACTAAGTCAGTAAATGCTCTTCCTGTTTATTATTAAGCGGTTTGTATGAACAGTGTAAACAATATTGCAATAAGCTAACGATTTCTCGTAGTTCATTCTTTGTGCACCAAGAAGAAGAAAAGGGTTTTTCCTGCATACTAAAAAAATTGGCACCCTGAAAAACACCAGTATTATATTTTGTTATCTTTTAAAGCCATGTTTTATTAAAGGTTCTATTTACTCAAGAACACACTGTATACTCTTTTACCAAAATGACCTTTGTTCCCAGAATTATATGGTCAGCTCAACAAAGACTTAGAGCACCTGTTGAAATATGTTTTCACGCTTCTACGTGTTACACAAAGAACATCGTTTCAGAGAATGGGTGATGTAAAGAATCACTGAAAGACCTGCAACACCACAGCATTACATAATATTGCTGAACAGTTGATTCATTGATCCTGTACGGACTTTACGGTTTGGTGGTTCCTCTTTAAGAGCATGTGCGTTCATCCCTCTTTCAGGAAAGTAGGCCTCGCCTCTTCGGTCCAAAACTAAAACTGAATTTGCAGCCAAGAGCTCACCTGGTGACACTGGGACGACAGGTACTTAGCAGTGAGTAACAACACTGAGTAAAGGTGAAGGAAAGGACATTGACTTAAAGGCCTGCTGCTTCACTGAGTCTGGGCTGGATGAGAAGAGAGCTACTGGCAAAAACTACAGCAAATTTCTTCCTGTTATATGTTAGTCTGCATAAGGAACCATTTCTATGCACTTTGACATTATTAAGCAATTTCAGCACGGGAGGACTTTCTGGAAGTTTACTATGCTGTAGTTAAGATAATACTGCTTGCAGAGTGTAGCTAGAAGATAGCACTGTAGGTTTATGGGTTTATATCACCACCTGTAAAGTCATAAAAATAATTCTCAGTGTCAGAGACTACCAGGGAAAGAAATCACAGCACAGCTAACTTGTGATCATGTTTTTCCTGGTTCAAAGCGGCCTTTGGGGACCAAAACTATGCACACAAATATAGCTGGTCCAAGTCTAAGTTGGTCTAAGTGTGAGTAAAATGAACCATGCTTTAGTCAAAGAGTTTTCTGTAGTTATTGTTGATCATATAAATATTTGCCTTTGATGGATGGCTACAACATCCTTTATTTTGTGTCTTTTTGTAGAAATAATCCCACACTAATGTTGCTCAGTTTCATCAGGAAGTCTGCTCAATGGCATTTCAACGATAACCAATGCCAAAAAGAGATGGCCTACACACCAGGGAACAAATCCAACCAAGAAAAAAAAGTTAGTGAAGAAGCTAAGTCTTTAAGCAGCTTGGGTTATCAAGGAATTACCTTCTACACTGGCAACAGAGTGAAAACGACAGGGATAGTATAGCTGCTAAGTGCAGCATAAGGCCTGTGTGGAATAACAGGCCGGAGGAGCTGGCTGAGCAGCTGTGATTGATGCTGCGTCTCTGTATCTGAACGAGCCTTCGCAGCAGGAGCCGGTGTGCTGGGGTAGACCAGGTGCTGCAATGCACCAGTTGCAGCTGGTGATGCTGCTGTTTAACCAAGTCCTCTTCCTCTCTCCTTTGAGCCACTGTGACACAAGCAACTGTACAGGAAGCTAAGAACACCTATTCTGTATTTTACTTGGTGCAGTAAAGGTGTGTAATGTCAACATCACCATCATTTAGACTAAAGCCAGGACAGTGTGCTATTTGCTGCCCTGTTAGATGAATCAAGCTTTTAATCCAAAATACATCACTAATATGTCAAACACTTAAGCAACCAAGGTTTGCATCATGAGCTGACGTGTCCTCTGCTTCCAGTGTCAGATGAATACCAGAAAGAAAAAAAATCAAGCCTCATTAGAAATTATTTCCCAAATCTAGACAAAGTATTTCTTTTCTCAACACCTATGGGCGATACGAATGAATTTGTCTCATCTTCCTAATAATATCAGGGTAAATCGACAGAGAAGGTTAGACTTGGACTCTCAGTTGTCGCTTGATTATTACCAGATTGGTTTCTCATGACAGTAGGGCTGCCACGATTTGTCGACTAGTCACGATTACGTCGACTATCAAAATCGTCGACGACTGATTTAATAGTCGACGCGTCGTTTGAAACTTTGTACGATCACAAAAGACGCAGGAATAAGTGGCAGGATTTAAGAGTGTAATAACGGACAAACAGAAGATGGCAGCACTGCATGTACAAGGATGTCAGCTACCGTTAAACCCCGAAGAAGAAGAAGAAGAAGAAGAAGAAGAAGAAGAAGCTGTGTCCCAGAATTCATAGCGCGGCCCAGCGCAGTTTCCAACAATGGCGGCAGCTAGTTAGTTTTAATGTTACTCTTATTATTCTTTCTGGGTCACAAAATAAACGTTTAACATATTTTCAGGCGAGAATGTAGCTGTGTAAACCTCAAATATCTGCTCAGTTTATCAGGACACCACATATTTTCAAAAGCGCTCCGACGTTTTCGGAGACGTCTGTTACCCACTAGCTCGTTAGCGAGCCGGGGGCTAGGCTCACTAGCGCCGTGAGAACACCGGACTCCCCGCAAATCGTTTTCAAACCCACCGCCGTCTTTCGCTACTCAGGTTAAATATATATGAGTCACTTAGATAACTTAAAATGTTATTGTTTGGCTTTTTTTTTTAGTATTTTATTTGTTCCTGAGTAAATCAGTTTGGCTGAGATTAAAGTTATAGTTTTTACACAGCTGAATAAACGTCAAGCAGACAGCTGATTATCAGAAGTGTGAGATGCTCCAGAATTTACTCCGGTGTCCTGTTATATTTTAGATAGCAAGGAGTTTATTAATCTTCACCGAAACAATCTGCAAATTTCATTAAAATTCAATAAACTATCATCTTGTCTTTATTTTTAGTTAGCACAGACCTTAAACACTTAAAGCTGTAAGCTAATGATAGTTATATAAGAGCAGATGCTGCTGGTGCAATAAGCTGTAGTTTTACGTCTAATGGATGATGCTCTGATTAGTCGACTAATCGCAAAAATAATCGGTGACTAGTCGACTATCAAAATAATCGTTTGTGGCAGCCCTACATGACAGCCAGTTTGTTCCACGAATGTTTCATAGTCTTAAGAAGAGTTAAGATTTGTTCTTGTCGAGCCTTAAGAGGTTTGATACGGCTACTATTCTTGCACACCTGATCCAATTAAAGGCTTGAACACTTTAATTGGCTTTAAGAGCAAAAGTAGCTCAAGAGCGAGAAAGTGGTGGGGTGGGCTCGACAAACTGGGAGGTAAACTAAATACTTTGGCCTATCAAGCACTCCTGATGCATTTATATGCCACTACTGAATGTCAGTAACTTTCAACTTCTCTGTTTCATAATTTGTGTTATGTCATTGTGTCTCTGCACAGCCTTATTAGATGGCTGCCCCTCCCTGAGTCTGGTTCTGCAGAGGTCTCTTCTTCCTTCCCACTGTCAGTGCTGCTCATAGGAAACTGTTGCAGTTTTCGCTCTTGCAGGGACATTAAAACATACTGCAACTTGAGGTGATGTTGCAAGGAGCTGGCTCTATATAGAGAGAAAACTGGGTCCAATCAGAAGATATGCAGCTTTTAATCACATCAGGAGCAAAAACTATACTTGAAATGGGGATTTTAATTAAAGGTCAAGGGTCAAATTAACAATGGAAACGTTAAAATTTTACTACAGGGGCACTGGAACTGTAACCATGGACAAATTTAAAAGTAGCACACCAGGCCAACAGTACCATCCAGAGGAGCTGGGGATGAGAATTTGAGGAGGTCATTAAAATAACTTTTCCCAGCTACTCCACAGAGGCCTCCGCATGGTCTCCCTCCCCCACCATATCCAGTTCATTTTCTTTCCTTATGTTCACACACACTCTGCAGATAATGTACTGAACCACAGCCGCACGTCTCAGTGGGATCTGCTCTTAATATTCCCTGGTGGACACCGTGCTTTTTCTCAGCACTAATGTCATTAACTGCAGGCATGTCACGGCTCAACTACCCTGACATTAATACAGAGACCATAAATAGTGAACTTGGTGGATATTCACTGTGGGCATCATTCTTAATCTGTGTTTATAACAGCACCTTTCAACTATTAATTGAAGCCCCATATTACACATAGCACTGAACATAAAAATAATGTAAGAGGCCTGGAAAGAAAAGAGGGCGAAAAAAGTAACAAAGAGCTATTTAAAGCTCAGTGGGAGGAGATTCGCAAACAGCTCTGGAGGGGAAGCCTCCAGAGGAAGGATCAATGCCACCGAGTGTCGTAATGACTTTGGATGCAGGCCAGATGCCAGGATTATTGCTTGTGTCAGCCAACAGACAGACGGGTGGAACAATAGTCACAAGGGCGCACGTATTTTGGAGAGGGTGCCCAGTGGGAAAAAACTGGGCCCAGAAAGGCTTGGCCAAGACACGCTGGTCTTCCCCCGTCTGTTTCTGTATTCCTGTTGCTAAACGCTGCAGGTCACAGAGACACCGAGAAACCGACAGGCAAGGAAAACCCCTCTTCAATCGCCTCTGCATGTTTAAGATACTAAAAGCATGGAAAGACTAATTATTTTCTATACGTCTATACAACTTTCACACTTGAATATGAGCTCATTTTTATCCCGGGTCTTTTCAAATGAAGCTCATTGTTAACGATAGGTTAACGATAAGCCCAACCCCTGCTGATTTACCATCCTCCCGATGGTACTATATTAGCTCAGGTCAGGCAAGAGTGCTGGGCGTGGAAAATTATTCCTGGCATGACTGTCAACACAAAAAAAAGATAAAATGCACATAATGGCCCCAGTGACAGGAACCATAATGACCTGATAGTCAAGTATATTAGCCAGTACTGCATCTTGTGACAGTCAGGCACATTATAGCACAGAAATAGCACTAATCCATGTTTTCAAGTAGATGATCAAATGGAAATAGTTATTGTGGAGTAAATGTATTTTTAGCAACAGTATCTTATTAATGTTTGACGTCAAACGAATCTCTTGTAGCCCAGATATTATCAAGATATCATATCACAGTTTTGCTACATCGTGGAACTTCTTTGGGCCAGCATCTATTATATACTTAATTACACAGTGATGACTCACGAGGATCCATGACTTATTCTTCAGAAAGGCCCATTAGTCAATCAGCTAGAGTGCACTGCAAGTCTAGAGGTAAATGAAAACGTAAAAAGGCTTTTTGTTCGTCCAGAAATAGCTTCTAAAAGAATAATGAGCGCAAGAGACTTGAAGGCTTGTCAATAAAGTGTAGCCGAGAAGGCACGTGACCTGGCCAGAACACGGCTCCCAAGCAAATATTCAATCACACCCGGGGTAGGTGGGGGCAGGCAGCTGGGGGCTACGGATATTGATCCCATACAGACAGACAAATAGCAGCTAAACAGTCAAGAAACTCTGTTAAGAAAAGCAGCACAGGATACACACAAATGACTGGCTTTGCTTCTGTCTTTACACATGCAGAACTACCGTGTTAACAAGTACCCAAATAAGTCAGCTAGAGGAGTGAGGCAGAACATTCAGCCTTCTCAGTCTGCACGTTGTTCACCTTAACCTGAGGCTATTTACCATTGTTATTAGGCTCAAATTAGTTCCAAACCGCTGGACTTCAGGATGTCTCAGTCTCATAACTCAGTGAGCCTAATGCGCCATTTATATCAGCTCATCGCCACCAAAGACAGATCTCAACATGATTCATTTATGCCACATAAATATTTCAGCAGACAGAGCGGCTACAGTCTATTCATGGGAACCAAGGCCCCCGAGATGAAA
This sequence comes from Rhamphochromis sp. 'chilingali', assembly GCF_963969265.1. Classification (NCBI taxonomy): domain Eukaryota; kingdom Metazoa; phylum Chordata; class Actinopteri; order Cichliformes; family Cichlidae; genus Rhamphochromis; species Rhamphochromis sp. 'chilingali'. Next base: position 37,166,128 of record NC_137940.1, read on the forward strand.
GCCCCCCTCCCTCCCGATCACCTGCCATTTGTGAATGAGGAGAAGAGCTGGAGGGGAATATAGATACTGCCTCAATCTAAGCAACAGCAACATCCATAAGTCGCTTATCAGATCACAATGCTGTAACCGGCACTCACAACAACAGGGCAGCTGCAGATTTAATCCCCCCTCCCTGTTTGGCTCCGTCTGGCTCCTCATAGGCTCAGGAGGGCTACAGTAGGGCGGATAGTGCAGGGACAACAGAGGCAGCTGGGGCTTGCACTGACATCAGAGGGCTGGCCCTGCTCGGCTTAGCGAGGATCTGCAGAGAGAGAAACCTTTCCACTGTGTATGACTTTATGAATGATAAAAGAGAGAGGCATATGCCATGAAATTTAAAGGAATGGACACAGGAAACAGACTTTGTGAATGTCAGTCACTCAGTTACAGTATTCTTCAAGGACACATCTAAAACCTGCAGGACACCGGCCCTCAAGGCCTGGAGTTCCCCACCCCTGATTTAGACCTTCACTGAACAACCGCTAGCAAATAACCAAAGTTATATTCAGGCATTTGACAATAAACCAATATCACAATGAATAACTGTAAAATGTTAACACACACAGGTTAAACGTTTTTCCTTTTTGTCATCTCTGCAAGCAACAAAACAGTTATTTGGAGAGTCTAGACTTATACTTTGGAAAGACTTAAATTTCAGTGGCCAATGCATAAAGAATGCATTTACAGTAGGGTCTCCAACTAAATATGATAACAATCTAACCACCATTTGCTGGTGGGTAGATATGCCTATTATACTCGTTGTTGATTAAGGCGGAAACAAAAAGGTTTTCACTCTTGTTGCTGATTTTGTGTGCCATCTCTCTCTCTTTGCTGTATTAAGCAAAGTGTGAACATTAACACACTAACAAGCTCAAAATGGCTGTCCGTGTAAGCATGAGTGGGCCACTTATTTAGGGAATTCAAAAAAGAGTGTGTCGATGCCTTTTTTGTGGTATTTCTGGCTATTTGACAAATAAACGGTGTCGTATGCTTGAGTAACTCAACTTGAACTCAATTAAATGGTTAAAAACATGACAGCCTGTTCTTTAGGGGCGGATGCCAAAACTTAATGGTAAACAGTGAAAGCATAAACCTAATATTTCCTTTTGTAGTCTGATCAATTGTAAGGGCTAAAACACTTTACATATTCTTAACTAGAGCTCTTCTGTACTTCAACCTTTTGGTTTTTTGCAAGAACAGGAACAACAAGCTGTAATGGGATCTGGCAAGTTTTGGCTCATGTTAATGTTGCAAAACCAGATGGATTAGTCGACAGCTGTAGTGTCATGGGTCGTATGTCAGGTTTAATGGGACACTCCTTAAAGATAAACAACGTGAATGGCTGCTTATTACGACTCTCAGCGCAGTTAGCATTATCCAAAGACACACTTTAAGCTTTGTGTTCACAGACTGAATGTGATTTCAGGGGCCCAAACATGAAAGTTGAACAAATGTAAAATCAATCTTAAATTTTAATGAAACTCCTACAAAATAATGAGACATTTAGTTCATGGCTCAGATTTTAAAACAGGCAACAACAACCACACAATTTCTGCCACATGTTCTCTAAAAATAGCTTTAATCTACAAATGGCTGAGTAATGACAACTAATCTGTGCCAGTGTTCCAGCGCTGCCATTTGACCTGATGTGACATGTTTGATGTGCCAGTGAGATGGGCCTAAACCGGCACCTCCATCATCGAGTGCACAGAGTAAGTCACGCATGTCCAAAACATATCAACTGTTCTCAGTCTGACTGAGGAAATGATAACGTAGGTAGATGCAAGTTATTGTCTGTTATTTATTCACATCTCACTGCTTTTATTAAATTCATGAAACGATGACTTCATGCATTATTCGCACCACAGTCCAATAATATGAGCAGTGATTGTCTTTGGGCTGATTTCAAGGATAACCTTGATGGATCCGTCAGATGCATTATAAAACAGTACATTTTTACATATACTTTTAAAACTGACCATAAATGTGCAAATGCATGACTGTGACCTAGCTGAACGTAAACCTAGCTGAGACGGGATCATTGTCGTATAATGAACGCGCTCTCGGGGATGGGAGGAGGGTGTGGGGGATGGTTGAGCGGGGCGCAAGGGCAGCGAGAATTTCATCTTCCCAGCCACTGATGGTGTTGCTTTCCTGTGGAGTGCCCGCTGACACCTCTTCATCTGACCTCGTCATCCCACTGTGACACTGTCACACTGGCTGTCTCCTGGCACACGCACGCTAGCTGCAATTTTCCTGCTGTTTCAGCTGAGTGTGCATCACACTTTCACACACCGGGGGCACAAAATTCTGCTCAGCAGCAAAAACTTACGATGACAGAAAAACAGACACAGTTTATGGGTTCTTCTTCTTTTTTTCCTTTTTTTAGGTATCTGAGATTATTTCATGTTTCAGGATTTGCTGCCCATCTATAGCTGATGGAAAAATTGAGACGAATGGAGGATCTCTACAAGCATAAATTTACAATGCAGGCTTGCAGTGGGTTGTAAATAAGACTCAACCAGGATGTCAGCTAACCTGCTCATCAAATGATCTAATCAATTTCAGCAGATGGTTCGATTAGGGACCATAAAATCAAGGATTTAGTGGCTTTTACACTGAATCCAAGTTGGTCTTATAATTGAACCTATTGTGCTTTTTTATTATTTTTAGTCATACAAATACTATTACGGTGGTGGACGTTCACATCAAAAATGACCATTTTCAAATTATGAGGTCAGTGTATGTGCAAGTAATCCCTGTCATCTAAAGTACACAGCTGTGAGCACAGAAGCTCCACCCACCTGCTGTTTAAAGTCAGTAGCTTGGTGAACAGAGGCTTTAATTTTAGAATAAGATGAGAAGATAAATAAACATTATTTTGGTCTATCACACCAAGGTACTCTGACAGAGTCCAAGGGTAATATAAGCACAAAACATTAAACTAAATATTTAGTTTGGTCAGTACTGCATTGATTTTTGCTTTTAAAATGCACAACTGAGTTTATTGAATTTTTCTACCTGAATAAAGACCGTCACATTCACATGTTTCTATGCCAAGTAGAAAAAACACTAGTTTACTGCATTGCATAGAGCCACGGTTTTGATAGCCTTCACACCAAAATCATGATCATGAGTTTCCCTTGCCTGACATCAACATAACAACAAATATAGCAAACAGTACAACAGTCTGCGTCTCTGCATGAAGACCCAACTCTAAGTTCTTAGTCTCTGAATCTATCTCTTAGTGGGAACATGCATTTGCACGTTCCTCCTCACGGTGACCTGCCACATCCACTTTGCCTTGCAGACAGAGAGGAATCATTGAGGTGAGGGAAATTGAGTATCTGAAGAAACACATATTAGGCTGGCTGCAGGTTAGTGATGGAGGCAGGACGTGAAGTGGAAAATGGAGAACGGGATGTGTCCCGTGAAGTCACATAGGGTAGAGAAGCCAGAGGGAACTTGATATGACACACCAGCAAACCCAGGAAGGGGATTTAGTGGCGTGTTGTGCCACATTATTATCAGCCAGTGATTCAACAGGCACACTGGCAGCTTTCAATCCCTCCAGTCTCCCTCCCCATGCTATTACAACTATTCAGACAGACCGAGGTTCAGCTAGTCTTATTAAAATGCTACAGGGCGCACAGCCTGCTCCACATATGCTTGAAAAAAATGTGGATAATGCCAGTGAGGTAGAGATAGCTTGATTATAGAAGAAGTAGGCTATAATGTCTCACTCTTACCTAGTAGTTACTAAGGTAATGAGAGTTGAAGAACTATTATTCTCCTTCTCCCCCCAAAATTTTGATGAGTTACTTGACTCACAGCTTTGGGGAAATCCCCACAAAACTTACATCAGCTCATCCACGTCTTCATGTTTTACAGTTTTTGCACTTTGATTTTTTCCTGGAAATGTTACCATCAGTGATCACATCACTCTGAATTCTGAGCCTGGAACACATTAAAAAAAAAGGTTTATGTTTGTTTTGCTAAAAAAACAAAAAACAACAAAAACAACCACAAAATCACCTTTTGTTCTGTGTGTGTGATAAATACCTTGAAACGAATGTTGAATTTCACCTACTAACATTTCAAATGAGCATTTTTACTTGGGAAGCTCCTGCCACTCGCGGCGAATTTAATGAAAAAATTCCTGACTGCACGTTGCTGGAAGTGGATGATGTAAACATCTTCAGAATGTCAACATACTGACAAATGGCTCAAATAAAAAAGAGGCAGCAGAACTGCCAAAAACCCTTTAAAGATCAAAAAAATACACCATGAAATGCACAGCAGTGGCTGCAGTGGACACTTCTTATTGTTTCTAACACCTGATTTCACTTCACCTCTTTGTATGTTAAAACTTCGCACCTCTGCACAGCTGGTCGAGAAACCAACAGCACAAGCAGGAGTGGCCCACAGACCAGCTGTACAACTTTGTGCACTGCCTCCGTCTGACAACAAACCGTCAGCGAACCTGCTACTTCTGCTGGACCATAAATCTTGGTTAAGGCCTGATTTAGACTTCTGCTGTGAATCTTTGTAGAGCCTACCAAGTGGCCAATGCCACTACCGGCATTTATGCTTGTGCGTGGTGCATTATGTGTTACCTTGTGGTCATGTCCCAACATTTTATACGCAGTGCCAGCCGATAGAAACTCACTTCTGGGTCTCCATTCTTTGTTGTGGTCTCCCCCCCCCCCCCCAGAGTCTTTCAATTTTTTCCACTCCTTTGTACATTCCCTCACATCCATTCAGACAGTTTTGGCAATGTTCCTACAGGATGTTGCTGACTTCTAAGGATGCCAGGCTCCTTATATTGAGACAATCGTTGTTCTTGTCTTTCCAACAAATATAAAAAATATTGAGAAAGTAGCAGGAGATGCACAGGAGGAATTGCTAGTACTGAAAATGGCAATCACTATGGTTACAGGCTGCATCAACATGATATGCAGTTACATTTCTACAGCGGTAAAGGTCAGGTTACATCGTAGGGTTTCAGAGGGGTTTGTGCTAACAACATAGTTTCGTGACAGATTTTCCGCTGAAACATAAATATTCAGTAAACCTCATAATGGTTGAACCTGTGGTTGTGTATCGGGGTCAGTGCGTGGAGTCAGAGGCCATTCAAACAGCAGCTGTGAACCCATTCAGCACACCTTAATAGCCTTAGAATTGATGCTTTATTATACAAATATCAAAGTTTTGATGACCATCGAGCTTTACAGGAAGCTTTGTTCGACCTTCAAAATAAAAGCTCCAACAAATTTTGTGCTGCCCCTCATGGGCACTACATGATGCTGGATTTTCTGAGATTTTAAGACAAAAGCTCATAAATAATAAAATTACATTTTGATGAATGTTTTTAGCTGTCTCTTCCATAGACACAGATTTATTATTGACATGGTTATTAACACTAAACAAATTAGGAAAGAACTTGAAAGTAAATCCTCACAAATATTAATGTCACTTATCTGGGCTTATAGAAAGTGCTGGCTTTTCTATATATAATTAAGTATTCCCTGGCTGCCTTGCCAGTGGCTGTCTGTCTCTGTAGAATCATACATTAAACGTGCTGATAAGCACTAATGTCACCTGCATCCCAACTGTCTTAGATAAGGTTGTTTTGGCAACACACGAGGAACAGGCTGGCAGGGATCTCGGATGTTTCCACAGCACAGCGGAGAAGAGTGACAAGGAGTGGGGCTGCACGTGGTGGCCAAGACTGGCGAGTGTGCAGCACAGAGGGGGCTGACGGACAGGCTGCTGATGGATTAGGTGGTAAGCCTGGCAGAGGGCTGCCCTTTCTAGATGGAAGCCTGCCTGATGCACAGTGGTGATTAAAATATAAAACTGAAGGGTGGGGAGTGTGCTCAGGCTCTCATAAAAACAACTGAAAGAAACGCTGCTGAGCAGACGCATGACTGAGCAAAACAGTGGAAGTGGATATGGAGCCATGAGGCTGGAAAATACTTGATCCAAGAGCAGCAGCAGCACAGGCCATCAACCTGGAAGCACGGAAGGTGATCCAATCCAACACTGAGATGGATGCTTGAAAGAAATTTCCCCCGAAGCAGGCGGATAAGAGTGTACACAAAGCCAAGTGAAGTGAAAGCTCGCACACAAGAATTTCACTCACATGTACTGTACCAATGTACCTGCACATGTGATGTGACAATAAAAGTGATTTGATTTGATTTGATTTGAAAAGCTTAATTGTTTGCTCTTTGTAACCTAAAAAGGTGGTGTAATGGTGACAGCAATAGCTGCTGCATAATTCATCTGTTTGTTCCTCTGACTGCAGCAGGCTCCGCATTGGTCAACACTTTTATACAGTCTCGTCGTATTTAATTATTTAGATTTCTACCACTATAATGCACAAGCTCGTCAGCGAAAATCCATCATTTCTGTTGTGCTGCGCAGGATGACAAATTGCGTTACAGTTACCAGCCCTCAAGTGGCATTTTAGGACCAACAGACAAAACTACCGCCAAGCAAATCACCTTTCAGCAAGAGGATATTCAAATTCCAGTCTGAGAGCTATTACAGTTTTACTTTTTATTTGTATTTTCTTTAGAGTTTTTAATTTGCTTTTCAGTTAGTTTCCAGGGTGGAGTTGCTCATATCTGCAAACCCACTCTTTTTTGAAAATGTTCAGTTTCAGTGCAACATTTTGTGAAGGACGCTGACTCAAAGTCACATCGTTTTTAGTTCGATTTTTGTTATCGGCGGTCGTCTTTTGCTTTGTAAGCAGTCGTGAATTTATATTTACTTAATTGTAACTGTCTGCCCCAAATCTGCTTGTTAAGGCTGACATCATTAGCCAGGCCTAAACGTTCCTTCAGTTCAGCAAACAAACACTGAGGCCCTGTATCCAAAGCCTTCCATCTCCATTAAAATGATTAGTGTGTGTGTTCTCATAAGTGTTACAATAAGGTGTATGTCCAGGCATCCATGAAAAAGAGGATTTTTGCGGTTTAGCAAAGTTTCAAGTTGACACTGTGTTGGATTGACAGTTAAAAACTAAAAATGATATGCAATGTTCTCACTTAAGTATTTCTAACAAACTGGAATTTACAACACCGCTGTACCTTTGGATGTAAACAAAGACGTCCAAAGGGCTGGCTGGCATACAGTAATGCGCTACCTTATGTCTAACTACTGAGTAATACACTTTAGTACAAGCAATGTGTAATATGAGGGTGAAATTGTTCTCAATAGAAGTGCATGCAATTCCCCAGAGACAAATCTAATGATGTTGGAAGGAAGGAAGGAAGGAAAGAAGGAAGGAAGGAAGGAAGCTGTGGAAAACGAACAAAGCTTCAGCCAAGAGAACATCTGAGATGAACCTATCAGTAGCAAGAGGTTAGTCATTCGTATGTTGCTGCACAGGGCTGATCATAAGCTTAATGCAAGCTGAAAGCGATTCTTTCCTGAAGTGTTCCAATATTAGGTGTCTGAGGCTGGAGTGTACGGAGTGAGTTTTTATAAATGTAGCCTGAAGACATGCTACACTTGAACAATGCTTATAAGAAGGTGTAGAGGTTGAAACTGACAACCAAACATTGTTCAAGGGGCTAAAAAGTAAAATAAAATAGAAAATAAAAGATAAAAATCAAGCAAAACAGACGAGAGCCTCATCCAACGAAGGAGACTCTTGAACCCAAACACAGTCATGACAAATCTCTGAACAAGCAAATAACCTCTACGATTCAAGACCATCTGTTGGGAGTATGGACTGGCATACAGTGTGTGGACCGATTACTTCCAGTGCAGCTTTGTATCTGGATAGTGGAGAGACACTCAATAATTAAATCTTCAGAAAACCATTAGGAAAAGATGCTTTCTTTCCCAATATTACCCCCAGTGTATTCTGCTGCAATATCGTATAATATAATTTGCTGCTTTATTAGCACGGTTTTATAGGTACACGAAACTTTGAAAGCCAAGCTTAACCATCATGAACTGATGATAACATTTCAAGAAATTCACAAGTCGATCAACGTTTTATTTAACTCATCTGTAGCATCTAAATTTTTAAGTCACATTGCTTGTATCTTTACAGCTCAGTCTATTTAGAGTCAGACTGTCAAACTCACTTTAGTTCATGGGCAACATGCAGTCCAAATTGATCTCATGTGGGCCAGAAAGGTAAAACCACCGCACAAGAAAGCGTCACTCCAAATTTTTCCCTTTCTTTGGTGTAAACAAATTAATTTTTAAAGCCTTCACCCAGGCCACAAATGGGATTTTAAAGAAACGGTGAACCCTTTAAAAACGTCTCATAGAACAAAAGGCATAATTCCGTGTTAAATATTTTTTCTAATTCAATGAGTAATCCATTCAGAAAACAGCCTGAGATATCTTAAGTAGGGCTGAACGATTATGGAAAATAATCTAATTGCGATTTTTTGCCCCAATATTGCGATTGCGATGCGATATGCGATTATTTTTTAAGGTCTTTGTCTTCTGTATTATTAAACAAAGACAAGCAATACATCATATAGTATGGCCAATACTATATTACATTAATTTTAAACTGTTCTTTCCTGGAAGACAGACCTCTGTTATGATGACATGAGGTGATGCATGAATTGATGACTGACATTTTTATTTAACTTCTTCAATCACAACAGTATATTTGAACATACACAATAGTTTATTTTTAGCTTACAAACATCTGAGCATAAAGTGCTGACAAGGAACCCTGGTGTAAACATTAAAATGAAAGTCAGTACAATGTGCAGATTGCAGAAATATACATAAACAAAATCAGTGGCTTTACCACACTCAGTTTTTCGACATCTGTGAACTACTAGACAGTCATTCAATTAAAAAATAATATTAAATAAATAAAACTAATAAATAAAAAATACACACATCTTACTGATCTCTGCAGTCAGTAACATTACACATAAAGTGCAAACATAATAGCAATTGTATAAACACACACACAAACACGCCTTTAAAGTTTAAAGGCGTGAAATTGGACGGTCTAGTTCTGATTAGCGTCACCGCTGTCTCGGTGGAGTTTAATAAACTCGGCCGTCTGCTTCTTGCTATCTAAAATATAACCAGACACTGGTGTAAATTCTCGACTGTCTCATACTTCTGTTTAATAAGTTTTCTGTTTGACGTTTAGTCAGCTGTGTGAAAACCAAGGAGGAACCCACCCGGGGGATTAATAAAGTTTTATTTTATCTAATCTAATAACTTTAATCTCAGCCAAACCGATTTACTCACGAACAAACAAAACACTGAAAAAAGCCCAACAATAACATTTTTAGGTTGTCTAAGTGACTTATATATTACGTTTAACCCGAGCAGCGAAACTCCGCGGTGATCTGAAAATGATGTGCCGGGAGTTGTGCCGTTCTCGGCCGCATCAGTAACCCTCGAGCTCCCGGCTAGCTGTCGAGCTGGTGGGTAGCAGACACCTCTGAAAACGTCGAAGCACTTTTGCAAATATGGGATATCTTGATAAACCGAGCAGATATTTGATGTTTACACAACTACTTTCTCGCCTGAAAATATGTTAAAAGTTTATTTTGTGACCCAGAAAGATTAGTATGAGTAATTTTAAAACTTAGTAGCGGCCGCCATTGCTGGAAACTGGAGTTTGGCTGGGCCGCGCTATGAATTCTGGGATATGGTAGTAATTTGGACAGCCTTCGGCGCGTCGCTGTGACGTAATCGGTCTACAAATGCGGCCTCAGGAGGATGCAGCCCATGAATTGTATAATATAATCGCAGTATAATCGCAGCCTTTGCGGTTAGAAAATTGCACTTGATCATGTCGCGATATTATCGCAAATGCGATATATCGTTCAGCCCTAATCTTAAGAAATATAAATGAAGTTTAAAACTGTATTTCGGTTTTCCACATTCATTGAGTCTAATATCAGCACATGTACCTTCACAGCAGAAAGGTACAAAACCTTCACGAACTCTACATGTTACTCAAAAGGATTAACAATGCGCTTCATCAAGAAACTGTAGTATTAAAGACTTCCACACTATGCAAAGCCAGGTAGATCCTTTGATGGTCTAGTTCTGGCCCCCCATATGCATGTTTAATGTGCTGTTAAACAGGGTCACTTTTTGAAAAAAAAGGAGTGAAAAACACATTAAACTTACACCAAAACACTGCTGGTAAATTACAAAGCAGATAATATGTATAATAAGGTGGCCTAGACATTACGCAACGACTTCATCTAGATGCACACAAAAACAAATTAGAAAAGGTTCATTTTAATTCACTTTACAAGACCAGCCCGCCTGCCTTAGGGGCCAAAATTATATACTCAACAGCAATAACTCAGACTGAGATATTACCCAGACCTCTGCAGCTATAAATCAAGCCCAAGCCTTTCAAAATCAAGTGGCAACAGCGCTGCTACATTTACTGTGAAGAGAAACAGAAACTTCAGCAGGCATCATAAAAAATGGGTTTTTGTTATTGATGTCTGCAGATAAATCCAGTCAAAGCCCTGAGTAGTCAGAGGTCAATGTCAGCCTCACATGAGTGACTGCAGGGATTTAAAGACTGGCTGCAGGTGCACAAGTCTGCACACCTGCAGCAGGTAGGTAGACTTCTGTGTTTGGACTCTGCTGGAAAGACAAACACAACTTTAAGCCTAAAATGCCACTAAGTGTCCTAAAGTAAACACATCCTTTTACGAGCAATCAAATCACTTAGGTAATGCCTATGTGTCTGCATCTTCATTCCCTGCCAAACACAATAGAGATGCAGTGGAAAGTTCTTGGTGCAGGGAAGGAGTGGGGGGCCCCAGCTGAACCACAATGGCTGCATTATTAGACCCACACAGTTGTAGATGCCATTTGCTGGACACTTGTGGATACTTTGAGTAAGCTACAACTTAATCTGTTTTCTGAGATGATGGGGTGATTCCTAAGAGGTAGGATATGGCTTGTCCCGGGGTCAGGTGCAATCTTCAGCGGCTTCACTGTGACAACGCCTTTGTCTCGAAACCCCTTCTCCTCTATCACTTTCACTTTAGGCTAACTTATTATTTTTAACATTTAACTTGAAAGAGTTCTTTCCCTTGAACGTCTCATAGAAAACTTCCAAACCGCCCGACCCTCTCTTCCCTCGGGTCTTATTTACGCCTATTCGGGGGGACCGTTAATCACGGCTTTAGCTAGCGAGTTACTGCACTTCCACAGAGCTGTCGGCCGGCCTTCTAGCAAGGAAGAAGGTAATAATGTACAAGATATTTTTTCTTCGCCTGGTCTCGAAAATATAAAACAGATAAAAACATTCCTACGTACCCTCCGCCCGAGTACGAAGATCAGACATCGTTCTCTGGACGGGCGGCATCTCTCCACGCAGAGCCGGGCAACGGCACCTGTCAAGTGGCCGCGGTGTTGGTTCTGCCCCGTGTGTTCTGGCTGCTGCTCCTCAACCGTCAAAGAATTTCAAAATTACGGCTAAAAAATCAAAATCTCTCTCATGCGGATTGAGCTGATGCGTGTTCACTGCTGATGAGAGATTTACATAAGGAATTGCCAACTTTCATTTCCCGGTTGGTGACAGAACCATGCTCAGGAGCCCACCGCTTCATGCATCGCCCAGCATCTCGGTTCGCACGGCGGACTGAAGCCGTCAGACGCCCCCCTGGTATAGTAAGAGTGGACACGGACTAACCATGAACTGAAGTGAGGGGGACGTTGCCGCTTCACATTATGGACTGTACCATTTGCAGAAATAGCGGGAGGGGTTAACACATTAACATAACCGTAATTACGCCTTGGCTAGAATTAAAAGAAGTGATAGAAATAATATTTATCTGATAATATCGAGAGGCTAAAGTGCTGTACTTCAATCCCCGTCGCCCATAATCATTAAAATGCTAGATTATTGTTTTAAAATGGCCTTGAAACTGCTGGTTGGCGTAAGCACATCCCCCCTTCGCGGTAGACATACACATGTTGGGAGTTGGCTTATTAGAACAGAATCATGTTTTCGTGTATCAAACGTGCTTTGTGCACCATCAGCAAATAGAAATCACTATTTAATGGACCGGTATGCATAAAACTACAGTAGGAGATTTTGTTTTATAAAACAAAATTCATTTCCATTCATGGAAAGTACCCGTTCATCTCTATTATCTATTTATTTATTGCAATACACGCCACTATATCTGTACATCTGTCGGTACAACTCACCTATTCAAACATAGGTGAGTATATTACAAAAAGCACATATTTTTTCCTAATTACTTCTTGGTTTTCATTGCTGTTGTTAATGTGTCACTTCTCAGATAAGCGTAATTCATAGCACAGTGGTTATTATTTAATAAGTATAAATCGTGGCAAATAAAGATGAACACTGAATACTGACATTTTGAGAAAGAGAGTTGGTTACAAAAGCACTGCCAACATTAATAGCTGGGGTTAAAGCTTACCCCCAAGTATCATTTTACAAGATTACACATTGTTAGATTTTATCAGTGGTTAATATTTAACAAAAATCATGTGCTCATAAAAGTTGGTTTTCTCCTTTTACTCTTGCTTTGTTTTTCTCAATTAGAGGCACTCAAGTGACACATAAGCTTTACAGTGTCATTAATTCCATTTATGGCCATTTTATTCAATGTGTGTGATTATTTTGTGGATTTTGCTCTTGCAAAAATGACCCTAATCCTATTCAAATAGTGATGAAACACTGATATCCAGGAAGTGTTAACCTTTGAATCGCTAAAGCAATAAAAACTGTCTTATAGTGACAGAAATAAGATGTTAATATATTGTACCACACATGTATGAAGTAAAGGACGTGTTTGAATTACTGCACTGTACTTTCCGTTAAACGCAGGAAAAAAATGCACTGATAGAGAACTGCAATCAATCTGCAAGTCACTCTGATGCTGCAACAGTTACCATTATTCACCAGCATTCAATATGTACGCACAACAAAAATACACATGGTTCATCTATACAGAGACTTTAATAAGTCCTGAGGCTTTACCTTCAGCATAATCTTTTGCAGAGAAAAAGAAACTGACAAAAATGTCTGTATGGATTGGCCACTCTGGCACACGGGTGTTGTGTCAAAACTAATGTCTCTGATCAATAGAACAGTGCATTTTTCTTTACAAGTACCCAAACTAATGAAATAAATTATCAGTCATCTCCACAATAAGCAGTTCTGGGAAGATGTAAAAATAAACTCATGCAAAAAAGCAACAAATGAAAGAGTTTTGAAGTGACAGATTGGTGAAAACACTGTCAAAAATAACAGGATCAAACAGTTGTAAACAGACTGTAGTATAAGTCACCGTGTTATTATGTGATTATTGTCTAGAGATGAGCTCAGCAGAAGATCTAATCCAGGGTGACTTACTCTAGCTCTCATCAGTGTCACTCGCCTGTCATGAATCTGCTCTAACTTGGACGATCGGGAACCTGAAATAGGACTTAAAGGACAATATACATGCAAAAGAACGAGGCTGTGCTGCCTGTCTGCTGTGCATACAGCAAATCAAAGTGGGTCCTCTTTCCCTCTGCAGTTGGAATGCAAATCACACTGGAGACAGCATTTGTACAGCACCAGCACCACTGCAGTTGCTTGAGAGAACTGCAGATACACTACAGCTGTCTGATGTCTATTTCTCACCAACAGTATTTCCACAGTTCTTTTTGTTCCAGCTGAGAGATTCAGTGCATATTTTCATCTGATCTAAAACTCTTTGATGGGAATGATTTAGGAGGCTCTCCTCCTATTTTTATCCTTATTCCTGTATAAATTAAAATCATTTCACTGTGGTGGGGATTAGAGGGAAATGAGATTATACTTCTACATGTTCGGCTGCACATCTTCCACACAAAGTCTGCAGACTGTGTTCTTGGGGGGGGGGGGGGGGGGGGGGGGTCACCTTCAGTGGCACTGTAAGTCCTCTTCTCAGCAGGAAAAGAGGAAAAACAAAACACACAATGTTTTGCATGAGGTCAAGATGAACTGCATCCAAAATACCTGAACATCTTCACCTCCTCCTCCTCTTACTAGAGAGACACATCTCTCCCAAAGATTTCCTTTCTCTCCCCCCACTCCTAATTCAACATCAGCTCGCCACCATAGGGATTTGGCTCTGTAGCTCCCATGGTTGCTAAGCAACAGTGACAAGAAGCCTGCCTCTTCGATTATGTGCGAGTTGCTCTGGTTTTCTGTCTTATAGCACATCCAGTCCAAACAATGAATCATTCAAGCAGCCGTCCAAATTTGTACCACCGTCGAAATCTGTGTCAGTTTCAAACGGAAAGAGTGTTTTTATCCGTTTATTTATATCTTTATCAGAGTGACCTAAAAAGACTTCTTTACTCTTTTGATCAAATATAGAAGTGTAAATATACCTACAATGAGAGTGTCTGTGATCAAAATTAAAGTAAAGAATCAGTGGGACTTCAGAAAATCATAGAATTAATATTTTAAATCAGCTATAAGTTCAGAATCAGAATCAGAATCAGAATCAGAATACTTTATTGATCCCTGGGGGAAATTATTTTTTGTTACAGTGCTCCATTTTAAACCAACATTAAGACAAGACAGACAATACGCTAACTAAGAATAGTACAATATATACATATATATACATACATACATACATAAGTCACTTATAAATAAATATTTGGAAAAGAAACATGTGTAGTTGTAGCAGCAAACAGTGTGTTAAGTGGATGCGTTGTACAGGGAGATGGCCACAGGCAGGAATGATTTCCTGTGTCGTTCAGTGGTGCTTTTCGGTAATCTCAGTCTCTCACTGAACGAGCTCCTGTGGCTGACCAACATGTCATGGAGTGGGTGGGAGGTGTTATCCAACATTGTCTTTATCTTGGACAGCATCCGCCTCTCCGACACCACCTTGAGGGAGTCCAGCTCCATCTCCACAACATTGCTGGCCTTACGGATCAGTTTATTAAGTCTGTTGGCATCTGCGACCCTCAGCCTGCTCCCCCAGCATGCAACAGCATAGAGGATCGCACTGGCCACCACAGACTCATAGAAAATCCTCAGCATTTTCTGGCAGATGTTGAAGGACCTCAGTCGCCTCAAAAAATAGAGACGACTCTGGCCCTTCCTGTAAAGTGCTGTGGTGTTTTTAGCCCAGTCCAGTTTATTGTCAATGTGAACTCCAAGGTATTTATAGTCCTCCACAATGTCAACACTGACCCCCTGGATTGAAACAGGGGTCAAGTGTTTCCTGGTCTTCCTGAAGTCCACGATCAGTTCCTTGGTCTTTGCCACGTTGAGCTGCAGATGATTCTGCTCACACCACGTGACAAAGGAGTCGACCACAGCCCGGTACTCTGTCTCATCATCCCTGCTGATGCATCCAACCACCGCAGAAAACTTCTGAAGATGGCAGGTCTCTGTGCAGTGGCTGAAGTCTGTGGTGTAGAGGGTGAAGAGGAAGGGGGAGAGGACAGTCCCCTGTGGTGCCCCTGTGTTGCTAATCACCTTGTCAGACACACACTGTGGGAGACGTACATATTGTGGTCTTCCTGTCAGGTAATCAACAATCCAGGACACCAGAGAAGCATCCACCTGCATCGCTGCTAACTTATCACCCAGGAGGGTCGGCCTGATGGTGTTGAAAGCACTGGAAAAGTCAAAAAACATGACCCTCACAGTGCTCGCCGGCTGGTCCAGATGGGTGTAGACACGATTGAGCAGGTAGATGATGGCGTCCTCTGTTCCGAGACGAGGCTGATAAGCGAACTGAAGGGGATCCAGATGTGGTCTTACTAGCACGATTGCATATGGGCGCCATGGTAAACCAGCCTACAGTGAAGTAAAGGTAGATCCACTGTAGCCTAAGTGCTCTATGGAAACTGTCACCAACATGCTCTAATACAGTGGGGGAACGATTATCTGATCAGCGGCTGAATTGGTCAGTTTGCTCAACTACAAAGAAATGAGCAGTTTCTCGTTTTTATTGTAGTTTCATTTTGAGAGACAGAATATCAACTAAAAATCATGAAAAAGCATGTTACAAACAAAAGGTCATAAATTGAGTTGCTGTCATTGAGTGAAATAAGCATTTGATTCCCAAACAAAAAATGAAGTAGTACTTGTTGGAGAAACCCTTGTTGGCAAATGGTGTAGTTGGTCACCAGATTTGCACACATATCAGGAGAGATTCTGGCCCATTAGTCTTTAAAGAAACTCTCTAAGTCCTTCACATTTCTTGGCTGTCACTTTCTTCAGCCACCAGTCTGGAGACTGAAAAGGCCACTCCATGATCTTAATGGGCTTCTTCTTTAGCCCCTCCTTTGTTGTCTTGAGTATGTGTTTTGTGTCATCATCATGCTGGAAAACCATCTTCAGTGTTCTGGCTGAAGGAAGGAGGTTCTTGTCTGAGATTTTACACTATATGGACCCATCTATTGGCACATCAATGCGGTGAAGTCGTCCCCAAAGCCTAACTTTTCCACCTCCATGCATGGATCATGTTCTTTGGATCATACTCAGCACTTCTTTACCTTCTAACACACCAGGCTGAGTTAATGTCAAAGAGCTCGATTTTGGTTTCATCTGGCCACATCACTTTCTCCCAAGCCTTCTCTGAATCATTAACATGTTCACTGGCAAAGTCCTGTACTTGCATTCTTGTGGAAGGTCTATAAACTTGTCCTTGACGTCCTCTGACAGCTCTATGGTCTTGCCTATGGTGGTTAAAAGGTTTATCTGTAATAGATTGGTTGATTGACTATCATCTGTGCACCACATGGGCACACAACTAGAATTCTGGCTGGTTTGTAGGGGTTTAAATCCTTATTTCACTCAGTGACATATAAATCAATTTATTACTGCGATGTGTTTTTTCTGGATCCTTGGTTGATATTTTGTCTCTTAACAAAATTAGAGCTTGTTCATTTTTTTTTTTTTAAATTGAGCAAACTTAAAAATTTAACAGGGACTTAATCTCAGGTTTTAGCTTTTAAGTTTTCATAATTTTTCTTTTTGCTGAAGGTCATACACTCTGATCAGTGGAAATTTTCAGTTTACTTTAAAAGCCTTTTTCTGGCTGAGGTAGTTGCATGGCTTAAAGACTTGCAGTGTTGCTCTACCAGCAGACCACTTTGATCCAGATTGAAATACCTCTACAAATATTGGAAAATATGCGATGAGATATAGTAAAAGTCATCGATGCCCCTTAGAATAACAGTTTGGTGAACCTATTTTGATAGACATCAGCTTCCAGCATGCTTTTTGGTGACTCTGAAGTGAAGACTTTGCAAGATAAACATGGCCACGTAAAGATGATGCACAGCCAGCTATCTGGAGTTTGGCTAACTGACAAAATTCTGCTACAACACTACAAACTGTTCAGAGAAATGTTGAGCAAATGCATTAAAAAAACATGCAGAAACAGGGCTGTCTCTGGCTGCTGCTGAATATAACATGACAACTATACAAGTCCTCGCTTTAACTTAAATCAGAAGCACCTGATAAGCCCCAGTAACCTGTCTCTAAAAGCCTCGCTGTCACTTTCCCTGCATCAAACTAAAATGAATTTGTAGTGTCCTCCAGAGATAGCTCACAAAAATCATCCTGAATAACCAGCTTATAAATGATGATGTGTGTAAGCCCCTATCTGGGGGCTCTTTGCTTCTGCAGGAAAATACTTTGAGCCACTTTGCTGCTGCCTAGAGAGAAAATACTACGGCCGCTTAAACCCTGCAACAACTTCACTGGATCCTATCCCAGAAGGTATTAAAAAGGTATCGGTGCTTA
This sequence comes from Rhamphochromis sp. 'chilingali', assembly GCF_963969265.1. NCBI lineage: Eukaryota > Metazoa > Chordata > Actinopteri > Cichliformes > Cichlidae > Rhamphochromis > Rhamphochromis sp. 'chilingali'. The sequence goes on from NC_137940.1 coordinate 37,183,931, forward strand.
CAGTGGAGGATAAAAAAGAGGATATTTTCCTCACTGGTATCTTCACTATATTTGTGTAAGTAACCCAAATTAGGAGGAAATTTAAATCTTTATAAGAGTTACATCCTTACACAAAGAAAACTCGTTGAATGAACTGTCTTTCAGGTACACTTTAATTAAAATTTTGTGCTCTGAAGCAATAAAAAGAAAGTTGGGATCCACTGATTTCTCTCTTTTTTGTTTGTTAAAAGTTAAAGTTAAACGTCTGCCTTCCCAGGTTACATCAGTCCAACACCTACACAGCTGGTCTGGATCAGTTTTTTCATCACTTTCTATCACGAATTACCGGTCCCTGTGTGAAGACTAATCAAACCAGGAGGCTGGATGCAGCTGCAACCTGCAGCTCTATCTTTCATTCCTTGCCTACAGCTCTTGAGGGCGTGATTGGGCAGAGTGACATTTAGCTGTAATTAAATTGCACTCTGCCCCCTTGTGGATGTTGATCTCTAGTCGGGGAAGGGGGAAACGGTTCATTGGCCAACCACTCACAAGTGGTGAGTCACTGCATAGTCATTTGACCTGCTCACTATAACTGATGATATCTGGCGTACATCCTGTCAAACGATACGTTTAACGAACTGTAGGAGTAACTTACAGACAATCTCCAACGTAGTTTTTCTCTCTGGCATGAGAGCTCAGTACTGCAGACCAGCCATAGACTGAGGTAAACATGAAAGGAAATCATGCTGAATATTCATGTTTATTCAGGACGCATGGAAGCCATTTTTCACCCCGCGCCGTTTGACTTTTCCCACTTAGTAGCAGGCGAGCCGACAATCAGCAGTGAAATTAGAGAGCGTTACAGTATTAATCCTTTCAAATGACTTTTTTAATGGCAGTAGAGGTGGCTGCTGAGGTTATATTAGTGCTGCTGATGAGCCAGGCTGAGAGATAAGCTCTTCAAGTTGAATAGCCTATCACTATCACAGTGCTCTCCTGTCTAAATGTGGCAAAGTGTGATAAAATGGCTGCTTGACACAACATGGCGTGGGCATATTTAACTGAATTTCAGATAGGCATGCCCCCTCCCTGCCTTTAAGGAGGCAAAAAACATGGTAATGTGTTTAATTAATCTTGAATCATCTAATATTGTAGTGCCTCTTTTGTTGGCAGGAACCCACAGAGGACTCTTTTGTTTCAGGTGAAAAGCTGGTGTGTAGACATAGTGGTGCTTAAAGGCGCAAACAAACCAATTCAAATGAAAACTATATGTAAATGGGCCTTTTATTACAATTAAAAGAATAGTGTTTATGACGGCATCATCCGCATTGGCGCGGATGATGCCGTCATTCACCTCCTACATCGTTCCCTCGCTCACCTGGAGACCGCTGGAAGCACTGTGAGAATCATGTTCTTTGATTTCTCCAGTGCCTTCAACACTATTCTTCCCTCGGTTCTGAAGGACAAGCTGGAGAACTCTGGAGTGGACCATCACCTCACTACCTGGATCCTGGACTACCTCACCGACCGACCACAGTATGTGAGGACTCAGGGCTGTGTGTCGGACAGGGTCGTCTGCAGTACGGGGGCCCCACAGGGAACGGTTCTGGCTCCGTTCCTCTTCACCATCTACACTGCAGACTTCTCCCACAATTCCACCCAGTGCTTCCTGCAGAAGTTCTCTGATGACTCTGCAATAGTCGGCCTCATCACTGATGGGGACGACAAGGAGTACAGAGGACTGACTCAAGACTTTGTGGACTGGTGCCAGCTGAACTACCTCCAGATCAACGCCAGTAAAACCAAGGAACTGGTGGTAGACTTCCGCAGGCACAAGCATTCTCCACTGCAACCACTGAACATCCAAGGTATGGACATTGAGGCTGTGGACAGCTACAGGTACCTTGGTGTTCATCTGAACAACAGACTGGACTGGACTCATAACTCAGACGCCCTCTACAGGAAAGGGCAGAGCAGGCTGTACCTGCTGCGGAGACTCAGGTCGTTTGGGGTGGAGGGCCCACTCCTGAAGACCTTCTATGACTCTGTTGTGGCTTCTGCTATCTTTTATGGTGTGGTCTGCTGGGGCGGCAGCATCTCTGCTGGGGACAGGAAGAGACTGAACAGGGTGATCCGAAGGGCCAGCTCTGTTCTAGGATGCCCTCTGGACCCAGTGGAGGTGGTGAGTGACAGGAGAACGGCGGCTAAGCTGTCATCCCTGTTGGACAACGTCTCCCACCCCATGCAGCAGACTGTGACAGCACTGAGCAGCTCCTTCAGTGGGAGACTGCGGCACCCACGGTGTGGGACGGAGAGATTTCGCAGGTCTTTCCTCCCCACTGCTGTCAGACTCCATAATAAAGACTTTAACTGATCAAGCACACACATCCATACATGTGCAATAATACTAAGTGCAATAATCCTTTCTGTCATCGTTGTATTTTTACTCAGTTGTATATAGCATTCGTATTCTATTTTTATCTTATTGTATATTTTTATTCTATTTTATTCTACTGTATATAGTATATTATTTTATTCTATTCTGTACAGCTGTGTACTGTATTTATTCTTATTATTATTATCTGAGGATTTTCTATGAGTCTGTTGTGGCCAGTGCGATCCTCTATGCTGCTGCATGCTGGGGGAGCAGGCTGAGGGTCGCAGATGCCAACAGACTTAATAAACTGATCCGTAAGGCCAGCAATGTTGTGGGGATGGAGCTGGACTCCCTCAAGGTGGTGTCGGAGAGGCGGATGCTGTCCAAGATAAAGACAATGTTGGATAACACCTCCCACCCACTCCATGACATGTTGGTCAGTCACAGGAGCTCGTTCAGTGAGAGACTGAGATTACCGAAAAGCACCACTGAACGACACAGGAAATCATTCCTGCCTGTGGCCATCTCCCTGTACAACGCATCCACTTAACACACTGTTTGCTGCTACAGCTACACATGTTTCTTTTCCAAATATTTATTTATAAGTGACTTATGTATGTATGTATGTATATATATGTATATATTGTACTATTCTTAGTTAGCGTATTGTCTGTCTTGTCTTAATGTTGGTTTAAAATGGAGCACTGTAACAAAAAATAATTTCCCCCAGGGATCAATAAAGTATTCTGATTCTGATTCTGATTCTGATTATTGTATTCTAATTTTTGCGTCATAACTTTTGCACTGTCCACTTCCTGCTGTGACAAAACAAATTTAGATTAGATTAGATAGAACTTTATTAATCCCTCGGGTGGGTTCCTCTGGGAAATTCGAGCTTTATTAGTCCCACACGTGGGACTAATAAAGGTTATCTTATCTTATCTTATCTTAAGTAAATTCAATTCAATATTATTTACACAGCACCAAATCACAACAGCAGTCGCCTCAAGGCGCTTTATATTGTAAGGTCGACCCTACAATCACACATACAGAGAAAAACCCAGCAAGCGCTTTGTTGACAATAGGAAGGAAAAAACTCCCCGTTAACAGGAAGAAACCTCCGACAGAACCAGGCTCAGGGAGGTGCGGCCATTTCGGGTGAGAGAAGGAAGACAGGATAAAAGACATGCTGTGGAAGAGAGACAGAGGACAATAAATTTGACCTATTTAATGATCGTAACCATAAAACTCAGATTTTGTTGAAAATTATGAATTTAGACAAAAACTCTCATCTGAACCATGACCTACTTTTCCCAAAGCATTCAACGTTTGGATTATGTCCCCAAAATGAAGTTCAAATCCAGTTTTTATTGCTGAACCTGGAACTGTAAAATATTCTGTAAAGTTTGTAAAGTTGGTCCTCTGCTTAATCAGTGCTGTGTATGTTTTGGGCTGTAGTTAAATGCACTGTGAATATTTTCCTAATAATTGTTTAACACTGTTTACGTGGGACAATAAGATCCTAAAATGAAAAAAAAAATGTTACCTCAGTTAAAAAGATGTCTGTGACTAAATAAAAACAGATTTAATAATACATGTTTGGACCACTATGATACACAGAGAGCAGTCTGGTAAGTAATCCTACATGTGGACAAAACCTTTGTCTCCAAGAAAACATCGCAGGGTTCCTTTAACTGACATCTTCACGAGTCTGGAGTCAAATGACGCTAAATCCAAGCTGTTGCAAGGGCTGCTTTTACCACCTGTACTCATTAGCAGTGAGAAAAACTAAAACTGACTAAAACGGTTCACACAGATGCCTCGAGTGAAATATCAAACCGGCCTAACTTGGAAAGAAAACGTGATCGAAAGCCACCATGAGAAATGCAGGTTTTCAAGACACTTACGGGTGAAAGTCCAGGAAAGGTAATGATCAGAAAATCTTTATCTGTTAGCAGCAATAATTTACAATACACCTACACAGGCCACACTGTAATAGCTGCAGTGATGTGCTTTTAATAAAAGACAGTTTAAGGGAGAGTCAATAAAAGCTGGAACCAGAGCCAGACCCATAAAGCAGCCCCAGCCTCGGGATGCCACTAAATATTAGTTTGACACATTGGACTTTCACAGATGGATTTTCTCCAGTGATTGAAATGAGGTGGCATAGAGTGTATTTGTGTGTGTGGTTGTAGCTCTCACCTGAGGGGCCAAACTGGAGCACTCAAACAGAGTGGTGCTGTCACCGCTGCAAGCTGATGCGTCACATCTCCAGGGACCCGCTTCATCACCTGTGACACAGAAAAACTGGCCGAGACATCTCAGAGGACATGTTGCTGTATTGAGTCACCGTGACACTTTATCGGTCTTCCTCTTCTCTCTGCAGGCGCTCAGTGCACGAGGAATATCCACCTCGGTGTCACTTCACCTCACTTTAAGATGGCAGAAAAGCTCCAGTATGTTACTGAAACTGGAGTGACGCATTTTTCAGAATAAGAGTAGAACCTGGCCTGTAAAATTGTGAATACTTGCAGAACTACTGTGTGCATTTGAATCCTTCACCACTTCACTGGTTTATCTTCACATATACATTTACAGTTGTTACTTTTAGAATACTGTTTGATTTAGTCTGCTATATGCAACTTTGGCAACTTGTTCTGAGTCTATTCGGCATTTCCACTGTAAAACATTAAGTTTAAACTATACACAAACATATAAAGTAAAAGTAAAAAGGTATGCTTGAATAAAGTGCATTGTGGATTTACTGTTAACACAGTTCAGTGTTAAAGGAGTTCAGAGAAACCAGAACAACTGCGAGGCTTCGGATCCGCTAATAATGTCAACATGCTTGCAGCATCTGCTGATTAGGAATGTTTGCTAAAGTTTTTAAGGAATGTACTGTTGTGTTAGTTTAATGACTTAGTGTTTGTTTAAGCACGCGAAAGGTTAGTCTGAAAGAATTTTTATCTTCTTTTCTCTTTTTCCCATTAAAAAAACATTTTATTTTTTTAAACAAATTTACATAATATTGGCATAAGAATAACTGCTGGGACATCACAAAAGTCAGAGAGATTAATCCTCTGGGAACCCCGAATCAATTTATCCAGCTGTTAAGATGTCACTCTCTGGACAAAAGGTGTGAAAGACTCAATCAAATGTGTGTTTGGGCTTTTTTGCTGGGTACTTGTAGTTGTTTTACATGTTTTGCATGTGTATAAAACCAGAACACAACCCTCATTACAAGCTGTTACGACCCGGCTCAAAAGCCGCAACATAAAAAAAAGGAGATGAATAACAGAGTGTGGGTGAGAAGCGGTTTCATCCTAAAATGGAAAACCAGGTTGGCTAAAATGGCTGGTGCCACCAAGGCAAAGACTAGTGCACTGCCGGAAAGCTTGCCTCAGGTATGCTTTTATCCACACCTGACTAGGTGTGGCCAATTAGCACCAGCTGAAAACACTGAGACGATTAGAAGCTGCAGAGGGACGTAACACAAGCTTGTGGGAAGAAAGTAACGAGATAACTGTAATAAATGTTGAAATATTGGCTTATCTGATGCAGACAGTGTCAGCTGTCATTTCATCTCAAGAGGGGGAAATGTTTGTTTGATTAAAGCGTATGAGGTTTTCTGTCAATGTGCTGTTGAAAACTGTGTAAATTGCAATGAATAATTCAGAGACTACGATCATTTTACTTGAGACTAGCCTGGTAGGTTGCCATGGTAGAAATGCATGTATTATTTACAGGTTGTGTGACTGTTAGGCAGCTTACAGGCGCTCAGTTGTTTTTAGATCTGTTCAAGCTGCGAGGATTAAACGTGGTAGTAATCCACGGGAAACAAAACAGTGTGTCTGAGGCCTACATTCACCTCCGCATGAGTACGAAAGAGCTGGACTACAGTGTTGTGGACCATGTGATGTGGCAGAGGGTTTACGATGGAGGGGACAATGGTGACGGCGGGACAGGAGAAGCCACAGAAGCGGGTGAGGTTCCGCGTGGCTTCGGGGAACAGTGGCCGGGTGCTAAAGGAGATGTTCAAAGATGAGGGGCCTTCAGACTCCCTGGATTCAGACTGCACCAGCAGCTCTGATGCTGAACGAGCCAGCACCCCCTCTACAAGTGGAGATGCACATGGACACGTGTTTGGATACCTGGGCTCCGAGCTGGACAGTGAGAATGAGCCCGACGACTTGCTCGTGTATGCAGGGGCCACCAAGGACTGGATGTTCACCACCAAAAGGGTCAACATACTCAGCAAAAATGGGACTGTGAGAGGTGTCAAGCACAAAGTCAGCGCAGGTCAGATGCTGTTTGAAAATCTTCCTAATTCCAACAGTGTAAGTACATGTGAACGAGCCTGGGTTAATCGAATTGATTTAACTTGTTGCATTTTTACTCGGACGGTTTTTACACGAGTTCCCGTCGGTGTCAAGTCTAGTTACAGGAAGGGGCAACATGTGTGACCAGGATGAAAGCTTAGAATAGAGGACAAGGTCACAGAACAATGAAAGATTGATGATGCATTTCATTATCTGTTTCAAGAGAAACTAATCAGATTAATGAATTCTCAGAACTTTGCTTTCTAGTATTACTGGACTGTTTGTTATTCTGAGGTATCACCTGGCCCGTATATTGATGCAAAAGTGAAAGAAAGAAGGTCATCTCTACCAAACTATTCTCTGTAAAGTAGTATGAGGTGAAGACACAGCGTGACCAGACTAGATTATGTTGCTTATCCCTCTTAAGTGAGATTATCTTTCTCGTAGAGTGTGGTTTAAACGTGAATCAAGGCAGAACAGCCTGATCTGAGCCCAAAGGAAAGGGTTCAACAAGTACACGTACAAGTACAAGACTTTGTAACTATATAATTTATAATTTCAAGTTCAACAGAGGAGAATTAAAATAAACTTTGACCAAAAAAGTTAATGCTGATAAAATAAAATTGCTATATTGGACAAGTTTCAAGTCTCCGAAGTGTAAATTTATTTCAAGGCTGTAAAAAGACTGTAATATATAGCTTTCTGAAACATGTACCACTATTAAGTAAAAAAACCTCATTTTGGGATTAAAACTCCTTGAAAATGCCTCATTTGTTTCCTCTTCATATTATTCTTCCTTATTTAATAGCAACAAATAAAATGGTAAGTGTAGCTGCTGTTAATTTCGTGAAAGATTCTTGGAAAATGGCGCCAAGTATGCTAAATACTCATGTATATATATCTACACAACACAGGAAATACCACTACATGAGATACAGTACAGATACAGAGTGTTCAGAGTGGGATGGATGACTTAATCCACACATGGTTTGAATAAAAACTATGAATCCTTTAACTTTATTTGTGCTTCCTCGTAGATGGATTTATCCCTGGAGTTTGGGCGGATAGTCATCTACACTACGAGTTTCCGTGTGGTTAGGACGACGTTCGAGCGCTGCGAGCTGGTTAGAAAGATCTTTCAGAACCACAGAGTGAAGTTCATGGAAAAGAACATCGCGCTGGACAGTGAGTACGGGAAGGAACTGGAGGCGCGTTGCAAACGTGTGGGAGAACCTCCTTCGTTACCAGTCGTGTTCATTGATGGACACTACCTTGGGGTCAGTTCTCTCCGCTCCTGCATAATATTACCTGAGATCAATGTATGATACATCTGCAATGACTTAATTAAAGACGGAGGATTACTCTTTTTAATCGGCAGGGTGCTGAGAAGATACTTGGCATGAATGAATCAGGAGAGCTGCAAGATCTTCTGACAAAAATTGAGGTTAGTTCCTCTCAGTGTGCCTCAGAAATCACAATGTGCATAACAGATTTGACTGTGAAGTGAACTGCTTCATTTGGCCCACACAGATGTTACATTATTTAAATGCTGCATTTTAGATTTGCCTGAATACGTATAATATTAAATCTTAAGGTAATCACATTTATAATGAATGACTGGATTTCTTTAGTTGAAAGCCACTGAGGTGAACACATACAGATGCAAACAGCAGCACAAAGTTCCCTAACTAGCAATGCCATAAATAAAACACAAGTAAACTGCATTGTAAAACATGTGTGCACATCAATAGGCAACCATTAATAATGGAGGTCCTGTTATTGATTCTTTCAAACACATCAACACTGAGCAGATGGATTTGTAGCACAAACTGAACATGTACCAACCATTACTGCTTCACACTGAGCTGCAGCACATTCACTGGGCTTTTTTCAGAGTACAAACCACAAACAAGTGAATACAAAGCAGTATCGTGACATTTAAGCCATGGATACAGTCACTGCATGGTATTAAACAAAAGTATGCAGCTCCGAAAGGTCATGCATGCAAAAATCTGTCCAGAACTGACCACTGACATGGCTTGATTCATATCTGCAGCTCTGCAGCTGAGCAATTTGGAAAGGAAGCTGTGTTTAAAATAATATTATTATGCTTATTTTCCTTCTATCACACATTGAGAAAAGAAGGTTGTTAGCTCTCACGCAAGCCCATTAAATATAAAACTAAAAGCAGGAATAAATTGGCAAAAACTCTCCTGCATAGGAGAAAATACCCAGCAAACATGCCTGTGTGGGCACAGAGTTGGCATCTGTGGGTGAACTATGGGGCAGGCTAAACCCACACTTTCTGGGGCTCCTGCATAAATTTTCTATATGTAAATCCACTATGGGTTGCCCACAGAAAACCCATGTGGGCCCCATGTAGTCCAGTCCTTGTGGGGCCCGTAGTAGTTCTGCTCTTTTGGACAGCCAAAAGGAAATTCTTCTGGGCTGTGTGGGTCTGCCCACAGTGCTCTCACGCGGGCCCAAGGGGGCATGTTGCTGGGTAAAAAAAGCAAACTGTATTCATATGTTGCTTTTCAAGAAGAAACATCCAATGGAAGAGAGTTTGACAGCTTAGGAGTCACAACCTAAAAAGCACAGTCTCGTTTTGCTCTTAACCTGGATCGAGGTACTCCTGACAAGCACTTATTAGTGACTTCAGAGACCTTTTGGTTTCATGTTGATCTATCAGTCATTGCTAAAAGCTCAGGTTTTGTACAAGTTAGACAAAAAGGACATGCACCAGACCTAACATTAGGTAGGAGTCAAAACTTCTTCTGCAGATGCTCAATCACATTGGTATCTGAAGCATGCGAACACTTAAAGCTGTTTCTTATTGAGCTGGCTACTTGGGTTTTAGTGCAAGTGTGCAGGCCCAAAATCTCCTAGCAGAATGTTGCATCGTATTAAAATGAATATTGTTATTTATGTCAGATGTCAGTGTGTTTAATGTTATGCCTGCCTGGTGTAATTTTATTAATGGGTAAGTTCTTTAGTGGTAGTCAGTCCTGTTTGTATTTATTATTTAAATGAACCTGTCTGTCCGTTTTAGAGGGTACAGCATCCCCAGACGTGCCAGACCTGCGGGGGCTACGCCTTCATCCCGTGCCCGATGTGCCATGGCAGCAAGATGTCTGTGTTTCGTAACTGCTTCACGGATTCCTTCAAAGCCCTGAAGTGTACTTCGTGCAATGAGAACGGCCTACATCCGTGTGCGAGCTGCAGCCAGTGAGGGTGTTAAGTGCCTGAAACGACATCACTCCTTCTTTCCTTGGGACCCTACAAAGGGACTGTAATAATACGCAGGCAGTGAAAGTCCATACAGCAGGACTCTTTCTCCAGGGCCATTGTTAGCAAAGATTTGAATTTGTAATAAAATCTGTGAATTCATGGATTTTGGTTTTGCTCGTGTGTGCATGTTGAAGCATCATTTGAAGGTCACAAGTTTAGGTTATTGCAAAATCCTCATTCAAAGATCTTTGTTCGAATCTCTAAACAGGCAGTCAAATAGGTCCACTGAGGAGTCATGAACTTGCTTCCTCTCTTGCAAGCCTAAGCTTGTTAGTTAATTAGTGAGGAGGCCCCTTCATTAACAATGCTCTCATTACATAATCCCATATCAGACAGAGTCCGGGATAACAGACACTCAGCACCAGGAGTGAAAGTCAAGCGCTCAGTTTGCAGCCAGCAGAAGGCAGCAAACTGGAACGTTGTTTACAGGCAAGTACTGTTCAAACCTAGCATTAAAAATTCATACACAGTACTGTGCAAATGCTTCAGGCACTTCAGATGTTTGTACTCATGGCAACCTCGAACATAAAGAATTACCTAAACGACTAAGAACATGGAGTTCTGTAGAAGATGCTCCAGCCCCAGCCATGAAGTCTGTATGTTGACATGAAGCACAGTTTACCTGTGTACTATACTTTGAAGTTACAGGTATGGAGTTTCTTACCAAGAACAATATATATATATATTTTGGGTAATTGTCATACTGGCAAGCAAAAGGACGACTGAGACTCAGGTTTGTATCTTACAAAATCTTGACACACCCTTCTTTCTTCATAATTCCTTCCACCTTGATGAGATTCCTAGTTCCACATGCTATGCAGTGTCACCACAGCACGGTGTCCTATCACTGTTTCACTGTGAGGACAGTGTTCTTTGGGTTCTACACATCTCCCTTCTTTCTCCAAACATAGCAAGGCCAAAGTGCTCTTCTGATCATCTGACCAAAGGATGTGCTTCCAGTATGCACACCCTTTCTCTGGTTGTCCTTAGCATACTTCAGTCTGGCTTGAAGATATCTCTTCTGCAGAAATGGAGTTTTTCTTGGTCTGCGAGTCAATCCCTGTGCAGGATTCTAGCGATTCTCTTCTTTGAGACTACAATTCCACTTGACTAAGTCACACACCAGCATCTTGGCAGCTGCGCTGGGGTCTTTAGACACATCTCTCACTAGTTTTATTCCCAGAGTCTTTGAAGTCTTTCCTTTCCCACCTCTGCCAGGCTTCTTCTGTACTGTGTGGTTCTCTCTGAATTTCTTGATGATGATACTCACTCTAGTTCTTGACACTGACCTGACTTGACCCTCAGTTTTAACATTACATTACACACAGTAGTTTGTGCTATGGCTCAATAAAAGGGTCAGTTTTTCAATAATATTGACCCTAGTAATTTTTATATATTAAGAAATAATTCTGTTATTGTGTACAAATCAAAATAATTCCTGCTTCACTTCAACCTTATGTTAAACCACCTTTATTTTATCGGCTGCCCATGACAAACAAAAGATTGGAGCAGTTTGAATTTCTGTGTGGATCCTTTACATATGCTGACGTCATTATTTAAAGCTCTGGCGATCCATCACAAACAATAGCTTATGTAGCAACAGGGTTTGTGCTTCTCATGGTTTTACTATTCTAGTCACAGAGCTAAGTAGATGATTAGTGGAAAAATCAATATCAATGTTTAAAGAGGGCACTTTTATAGCCCATCTGAAGGTGTTTCTGTATATTTACTGATGAAAAATAGCTGGAAATTTGGGATCTGTGATCTTTTTTGTGTTATATTCCATGATATTACATACATTAAAACAGAATTTTATGAGATAATCATTTTGCATCAGTTCAGTGTAGATGCCAATGTAGAACCAGTTCCAGGCGTTTCCTTTTACGAAAAGAGCACCCAGTGCCAAAAAAGCTTCCTTCCCATGATTGCTGGGTTAGAGACTGTTGAAGTCGGAGGCTATGGGAGGGGCAAGAAATTATAGATAAGCTGGTTCTGGTTACCATAATTTTCTGCCCATGGTAACTACTGCAATTTTCCTCACATAATTTAAGGTTCTCAAATCTTTCAGAATATAGACTGGTTTTCAAAAGGCGCCACAGCAGAACTGGCTCCACACAGGCACCGTCATGATATCAGTAAAACTAGGCAGGCAAAATGTAAGTAGACATAAACCTCACCCATATTCAATGAAAGCATTTTAACTACATTTTTGTGCAGTGCTGATAAATCTACAAAACCCTCAAGTTGTTTAGAGAACAGACCCTGCTGTTTATATATATATATATTAAAAACCTGATATATTTGGCTGTGAGCATGAGGTTTATTTGGCAGTAAATCAGATGCACTGGAGCCTACATGTTAAGAGACTTGGGTTCATGCAGAAGCAGCACAATCAGATGGTACTAACAAAGAAATCTGGATAATTCAACCCAATGAGCTCTTGATGTGCACACGTTTTAACAGTCCGACGTAACGCAGTGCATGTACGCCTTTAACTAAAAGACATGAACCTAAAAGACACAGCTCAGTGGCAGATCACATGCAGTCCTCGCAGTTTGTGTTTTTAAACGGATGATGTCATTAGTTGGCTGCCATCCACGGGGTCAGGGAAACGCAGTGCCCGAGCCGCACAGCTCTCTATGCTGTCATAGCCCTGTACAATGCTGCTTGAACATGATTAGACAAGGCAGCACTGTAAAGAGGCTAAAAGCGTAGAGCAGGGTGATGATGCTCATCCGCCATGAAGACTTTTCGTGCCATCATACGCGACCTGGATTATTCTAGATGCTCCTCACCTGTGATTGAAACAGCAACCAAATCGATCATTTGGGGGGGGGACGTCAGAAAGAAAAAACACACATTTACGCACACACAGTGGGCCCGCGTGAAAGCAAATACACAGTGTTGAGATTTTCTGCAGGAGTGATGAGAGATGATTACAACGCTACATTTGTTGAATTCAACCCCGCGCTGAAGAGTAATGGGTTTCGGGGTTTTGTAACCACAGGCTTGTGGTGATGGAGGAGAGGCTTCATGAAAATCTGAGACCCCAACTGTGCAGGTTAACTGCGCCCCCATCTGTGGGTTGATGGAGGCGAGGGGGGGAAACAGGATACATCGAAAATAATAACATAAAGCAGCCACAGTTTTTTCTTTACCTTTTTGTTTAAAAAAAAAAAAAAAGGCGCCGACAAGATCTGTCTGTAAATGACTGAAAGCGGCGATGTGGCGTGCAGGAGGCTGCGAGAGGGCTGAAGATCTATGTGCTGATCTCCAGACAAGAAAGACGCTCCTCGACGCAGGTTTCTTTTCCCTTTTAATAAAAATGAGCCGAATCAACCCCTAGGATCTATTTTTCTCTCTCTAGCTACACATGCACAAGCGATTCTCTCTGTTTGAGGGGAGACATGGAAGGAAACAGGATGGGCAGTGGCACAACTGACTTGGGAATGGTATGACGAGACATGACACCGATATGCGCGCAACACCCCAAAAATTTAAGACAACATTTAACGGTGAAAAACCTGCAAATGGAGATCGTCCGCCCTCCAGGCTCGGCGAAAAATTATTTCAGTCGAGCAGTCTAGCGTGGTCCGGCCGCGATGCTGTGCGTAATGTTTTGAACGGTCGGTCAATGCGCAGACTGGTTGGAAATGACTGTTTTTATTGACGTCAGCGAACAGGCTAGTGCCCCCCTCTCTCATCCCCACAACTGCACCATCTAATGGACTTGGGTTTACATTCCAGTCATCCATCTGAGCTTTAAACAGGAAACAGGAATCCAGTTCGGGGAAAAACAATGCTTTAAATTCTACGTTTCTAAAAAGCAAGATAAACATATCTGGTGGTGCCTTTTCCAAGACCTACAAAGTTATTTAGGTTTTTTCCGTGTGTGTGTAAGTGTGGAGAAAGAAAGTGTGGAGCTTCTACAAGCAACACCAATGAATATTGGCACAGCATTCAAAACAAAAGAGAATTCAAACAAACGACACAAAAGGAAACCAAAAATAATTTAATAAATTATCTCATATTCGTCCCATGTCCTTCAACAGTAGCGTCATCGTTATGACCCAGGAAGAAACAGTTCACAATCCCCTTCAAAAACACAGATCTGCCTTCCCAACCGAGGCGAAATGACTCCGGCCCCCCTCCTGAAGCATGACAGCACGACGATCATGTGTCAGCGGCAACAAAGAATGACAAGCAAAAACACCGTCACAGTCCGGTTTATACAGAACATTAGCAGATACATCATGAAGGAGTAACTTCACAACTTTTTCTTTTTTTGCCACATGCTCCACAGGGTGACGATGCCTGTAAGTTTTCAGCTGTTGGTGGACTTCAAGAAAAAAAGAAAAGAAATAAAAGGTAGCTGGTCCACTTGTCTTCATTAAAGATCTCTTATTTATACATGGTGGGCAAGAGGCAAGGACGTTTCCACTCCTTCTGCATTTTATCTTTGGAACAATACAATCAGTCACGTGACAAGACGAGCATTTCTAACCCTAAGAACAGCGTTTAGAGATGTAAAGTCAGTGCCTATTATTGGCTTGGAAGGATGTCGTCATCAGAGCTCGTTTAAGATTATAACCCATTAAATGAAAACAATAATACAGTGCAGGGTTTCCAACACTGTATTCAAGCCCAGTGGTCCAGACCAAGTATTTCAGATTTTTCTTAAAGGCAACAGCGCCAACTGTTAGGTTAGCTACTGTATCTTATTAGGCTACCAGCTCTGCCAGCTGCTTTATACATATAAAACAGCTGTTTGAACGAGTTAGCAGAATCAAGAAGTAAAAACAAAAAGTAAAAAGACTAGGACAAACGTTACGCCTTAATACAATGTTGTTCAGCTGATATTTGATTATGTGAGCATATTTCATCTTGATCTGGGGCTCTCCTGCTGATACAGACCGTTTGCTTGCTTGTGTTTGGAGAGAAAAAGTAGTGCTAGCTGTTCACAGTTCCTCAGTGTCACAAAGGCTCCTATGCTTGTCATTCTGTCCTATATATATGGTGGAGGATCATATGAAACATGGCAAAGCTTTCAAAGAATGAGGTCGGCATATGTACAAGTAACCCCTGTGTGCCAGAAGCTTTCTTTTTTGTTTTGCTATGTATGATGACATAGCGAGCCAGTATTCCCAAAATGGCCATCGCAGGAACACAGCTCTGTGAGCAGAGAAGCCCCGCCCACACGTTTAAGCCATCTGCTGAAGGGCAGCCAATCAAAAGACTGTTAGCTTAAAGGTAACCAGGATAAAACAGCTCATTTGAGACTGAGGATGCAATGAGGGCCTGCACCAAGGCCCAGTGTAGGATACAGTCTGGCTTATTTTGAACTGTGAATCATGTAAAGCCAATCTAATGTAAAAAAAGTGATGAAACTTTAAACCCTGACTTATCGAGCACTGCTGGTCAGGCCTGTCGACTTTTCTGGCGGAAACTCTGCAAATCCAGGTTAGACAACTTGTATTCATAACATCAAGTCCTACTATATTCACTCTACCTATTAAATATCTCAATAATACCATTTGACTTTCTATAATCGCAATAAAAATCTATTCATCACAAATTCTGTCTTCGTTAGAGAACCTGCGGCATCGCACCGTCTTCAGTTTTGACATTAAAAGGAAACAGAAAGAAAAACCCTCTAACATTGTCTGGTCATTAAATAAGTCTGGGTTGAAATTGTAGCTCTTTGGTTTCCTTTTGCACTAATAAAGGAAACTCTGTCACTGTGGTACAAGTCTAGTAAACGACACTGGTCCTGTTCTCGGTTTTGCTTTAGACACAGACATGAGCCCACATCATGACACTTTTATGGAGGAATGTGAGTCTAAGCAACCAGCCAGTGGACTACGCTGTCGTAGTTTGTGTGCGAATTTCTAGTGAAATTCAAGGAGCCTAATGACAGCCGTTAGTCTTCTGCCAGAAACACTCGCACTGGAATGTGAAAGCGGATCTCTGGCAGGGTGAACTCACAGTGTCCCAGACTGAAGTTCGGGCATAGCTGCTCGAACACTGTCTGTGCTCATCCTTCTGGACTATTCTACAGTAAGACTTGAGAAGTTGTGCGGGTTTGTTGTCCGTGTTTGTTTTGTAGTCAGAAAGAGAGGCAGAGGCAGGCGTGGCCGTCCTTCCAGCTTTTTCTTCATGGCATTTCGGGATGTTAGAGTATCTCCAAGTCTACATGACGGACCTCTGGGTTGCGTTGCTGTAGAGGCACAAAACCAAAGTTACGCACAAACTTGACTTGCAATTCTTAATCAAATACTTTTATTTAAAAATACCATTCTATGGTGAAAACGGAGGTTTGTGGCTTATGATAGGTTGGAAGCCTGGATCACTGCGATCCTCTTCACAAAAAGCTAACAGGATGTTTTTTGCTGAAAATAATGTCTGAGTGAAAAAAAGCGTATAATTTTTCTTTATCAAACCGCCACCAAATCTATGTTTTTGATATGTAAATGCAATTCCCAGAAGCAACATTGTCAACGTTAGGCTTTAAATGAACGACACCATGGCTGGATGATCAGAAATGGATCTTTTTTGGGAGATGGGATCATGTTAGATTTCCCAGACAACACTCTTAGTCAAATTCACAAGTGGGATATTTCTTATTTCTTTACAAAATCTGAAAAGCTGCTGCAATTATTTTAACAAGGACATTATTATAATGAACTCAGTGACTGAGATATGAGAGCTCATCCTGAGTGTTTCCCAGCTTAAAACAGGAATCTGGAGGGAGTGACTACGAATACAAACACAAAGGGTCTGCATCTTCTCAATTCATGCAACAGATTCTTTTGCCTTAGGAGAACTTTAAGCATTCCCCTTTTTGCCATTTAAGTAACAAAATGTATTTTAAACTTGAGCAAATTAAACCCAACTTTACAAAAAATGTATTAAACATCACAATACTGGTGATCCTTCTCCGGTCTAAGGCCATGACCTCTTTGGGCACCAAAAGTGTTTCGTGATGCATGAAAAAATAAAGTCATTCCCAGATTTTATGACTTTTTCCTGCTGCACTCTGTAACAGCATGAGACAAACAACAAACTAGAATAGCAAAGAAATGTATATTTCAGTACTTTGAGCTCTTTCTCCAACCGGTCCACCTCAGCTCCCAGGGTGTCGATGATGTTCTCTCCGTGTTTCAGCATGAAGTTCTCCAGCTCCTCCGGGGTTTTCACCCGCTGAATGTCCTGCAGAGACACAAACACAAACATGTAGTTTTGTCAGTAAAGATACGGGTCAACATTCATGACATCGGTCCTAGCCTGCTATTAGTGATCATTGGCTAATGCAGCTCATCTGTGCCTTCAAGGCTATAAAACATGGCCCACCTGCTCAGCCATGTGATGTCATGTGATGTCTGTCTCTTGGGTGCTTGTGTTAAATAAAACAGATTTAAATAAAACTTAGATTTTATTTAAATCTGGTGTGGTCTCCCAATTACTGTCTGAACTTTGAGGAATGTAGTGACAGCAAAAACACCATACGATAATTAATAATAATAAAAAAGTGTCTTTAACAACGTCAGATGCACACCGCACTAAACTCAAAGATTTTGTTTCACCAGTGAATGTCAAGAACATACTTGAAGCAACTGATGTCTGTGTAAAAAGATCAGTAATCACTGGAATTCATACTGAAGAACTGTATGACACACTGCATAGCTCATGGCCTGCAAGGACAATAACTCCTGCAGATGATAATTACACATTTATGTGTGGAAGACACAAGAATGTGACATTTAACAGGATTAGTTCTTTTATATTTCAGGACTCAAGGTGGCTGTGTACATCTGACGTTTTTAGAGAAGTAAGGATTTCTACATGCAAATGATCATGAACTGTTTGCTCAACACGATGAGCTGTGTTCACAGGATAAATAACTTCAGGGAACAGATTAGAATCTTGTATACAGAAAAAAACTATTTGCATAGTGTTCCTGACTTTATTAATAAGTTATTAAAGCAACTACTAAAAATAGCAGTGGCCAAACATCCAGTCCACAAACTGCTCTCATTCTGAGTACAAACATCAATACTAAAACAAGATAACTTACGTTGAGGATTTGGTCAATGTCTTGTTTTTCCAGATAAGACCGTGTCACCACGCGGCCATCGAAGTCAACTTCAGCCTTGAAGCGCACTTTACTCAGTCCCATATCAGTGGCCTTCACATCATGGATGGCCCTGCCAACAACACAATAAAACATCTCAATGGAAGAAACAGAAAAACTTCGGATCTTAGTGGAGGGAATCTGCTACAACACAAAACGATCCAAATGCAAATGCAACAAATAAAAGAAACCAGTGAAACTGGTTAAAGGGTCATTTTTAATTTGAACTGCTGTTCACTGCATGTTGATTTAATCTTGACCACTTGTTTGTGGGAGGATTCAATTTATCAAAACGAATCATCCAGATTCGGAGTTAATCGAGACCGAGTTCATGTTTTGCAGTCGAGGAGGTTCGCGTGTGCGTTTGCTGACCTTACAGCAGGATCGTTCTCCAGAAACTCTGTGAGCTTCTGCACGCGCTCAGCCTGTATGGAGCGTCCCAGCAGGGCCTCTGTGTTAGTGTAGATGAGGAAGGCGGAGACTGTGCCCAGCAATGTGCCAACGCCAAGAGAGCCCAAACTATCATAGGCCGGGTTACCTGGGGTCAGCGAGTAAACATTCAGGTTAATGACTCCAGTCCAAAAGATCGGAAACATTATAAAACCGAGACATGACAACTCATGTATTTACCTGTAAGTGAGGTGAGCCCCATGCAACCAGCAGCCAGGATAACTCCCAGTACAGCAGCAGCATCCTCCAGCAGCACCACATTGGTGCTGGGGTCTCGGCTCTGCATCACTGCACACATGAAATAATACGAGAGCTTATTTATAGCTGAATTTTCAGATTTCTGACTTTATTTTGCAATATGCAAATTAATTCTGCCTCAGTGATGCCGTCTACACACAGCAAGACAAAACACACTATTTTCATTTTACACCTCATCCTGCTGTAAGTGTAATCGCAACAAAATCTCGAGTTATTTCCATACATATTTTCTTTAAGTTAAAAGGCACAATCATACATGTGCCTACTTACCAACACAAAAACATGCGTGTTGTCAAATAGCAGTTCCTAACATGGAAATCTCTAAGAGGCAGCCATAATAGCAGCTGTTTTAATGCTTTTAGCACAGGATACACTTTAGCATCCACTATGAAAGGAAAGGAGATAATTCACTGACAAGTACAGATGATCATCATGTAAATTACTGCCATGTTTTCCACAAATAGTCATAAACTGCTAATATATTGATATCATTTGATCTTTTCTTTAACACTTTCACCCTTTCAAACAAGAATGCTAAAGGCAATTATGAACCGTGGGCTAATGTAACAGAAACTGTGGGACACAGCATTTTAATCCTAATATTTATATACAGAGCACTTTTCTCAACACATATTACAATAACTGTAATATGTGTAACTCAGTTTGCACTTATTTAATCTCATTCGAGAATTTCATTGGATTATATTCACACAAAGACAAGTTAACCTGCATAATCTCATCCAAAGAATATTTTTGCTCAGTTATTCATGTTGAGATAAGATGCTTTCGTTTTTGCAGTTGGGACATTGTAGTCCCAAACAAAATGAGCACATATTTGCCACATTGACCTGGAATAAATTGTAGCGCCAGGTGTAAAGACAGATATGAACTGATCTGTACGTACCATATTCATAAAAAGACAATCCTTGCTGGCGGGCGCTCCTCTTTATCTCATTGATGGCAACCAGTAATGTGGCTGAGAAAGAAACAGATGTCTGAGAACAAGCTGCAGAGCAATATCTGATCTGATCTGTTGGTTCATTACTATAACTTACCTCCTTCAGACACCAGAGAGCCCGCCAAAATACAGTAAGCCTGCAATGAAGAAAAAAATATGTCGGGAAATGTTTTTTAAATTTGTTTTGAATAATTTGAGTCAACACAGACACTCACCCATAACAAAGACTCGATGGGTTCCGGGTGCAGCAATCCCATGATGCCGTGGTACCAAGAGAGGCCTGCTCCCATCATAAAAATGCCCACCCCACTGATGAGGGAGGCAATGTAGCGCATGTTGGAAAAGCCATATCTAAATATCAGAACAAAAAAGCAAATACAGAGCAATGGCGCTCAATTACAGCCAACATTTACTCCACCATTTTTTATGTAGAGCAATAACAGAGATGTGACACCCGCCGCAGCCTCAAAGAGTCAATCATCAGCTGAAGCAGGCACACCGAGCGACACTGAGGTACCCACAGAAGACGTTTTGTGGGCACATCTGCTCACCATCATAGCAAAAAACTCTTTTTTTTTTCTTACTGTCTTCATAATTAGTTGCAATGTCATGAAACTTCACAAATAGATAGAAAACGGATAACTTAGAAGGTGGGGAAAAAAGCCTTGTAGATTTATTTTGCATAAGGACACAAAACCTTTTAAATGTTTTTTACCACTGAAAGTAAAGTTATAAATTTACATAAGAAAGTTCAAAAGACCTACCTGGAGAAAATGGCTTACTTATACTCACTATGTGCATCCTCATCTCCAAAAATTTAAAAAAATGGTGTGGGTGTCTTTTCCAAATCCTTTCTCCCTTCTATGAATTATTTATTAGCAAGTATCCACATCAATGTATCTAATGTTTCTACATTTCTATACTTCTGTAGTGCCAATGTTAGTAATGTGCAAGAAAATTTAATATTTGGGTGCTGACAATATGCTGCAACTGACTTTGACACATTACTGCTTTTATTCCTTTTCTGGCGAGCACTGAACCTCTTCTTTTAATTAGTACAGGAAGGTGTAACACTTACGGGTGCACGGCATCTGGGTTGCGGACAGACTGGCTGATTCCCAGAGCGAGCAGAGCCTGGTTGCACGTGTCGGCCAAAGAGTGGATGGCTTCAGAGAACATGCTAGCTGATCCAGTGTAGACCCAAGCCAGGAGCTTGAAAAAGAAATTCAGCCCATTTCTGAGAACAGAACATAAATAAGTGAAGAGCTCACCGGGCACACAGATGTAAAGTTTCACATTTCAAGCTCAACAACAGTTCTGATTAAATTGGTTTATAGATTTATCAGGTTGCCTGCACTGAAACCCATTTCTTAAAAACTGTTTTAATCCAACATTGTGTGTAAATTGTTCCAATTTCTATTCTAATGCCTCTCAATCACTGTCATGTGCACTATGCAGTCCAGTGAGCCTCTCACCACTCTCCTATTTCATACTGATTTTGCTACATGTGACTGCACATGTTCTCTAACACAATCACCTTAACTTAATAAGCCACAGGACTGCACATGATGCATGCAGTTTCCATGCAATTCCTAATAGAAATGTGTGCATTTCTCGGGGAGTCTTTACAAGTTACTTCTCATCTGAGTTCACATGAATGTTTTGCACTTTTATTCATCCGCAGCGATTTCTGTTTTGCCGTTTGATTATTTTTGCACCTTCTGATACTTATCCAGCATACTGTATGTAGTAACCCTGCTGAGAACAGACCCGTAGCTCCTCTCTCTAATCCAATACCTCCCACTGTGTGTGCAAGAGCTCAGCAAAGCTGCTGAGCGCAGAAAGACTTGGCCACAAGACCAAAATGCACTCATGAATGAGGGAGACTGGTGAAACAACTTACATGCAAATAGCAACCATGACCACCTTCCCTGGCCCTTGTAGAAATGTTGTCCTCTGGCCTGATCGTGGCTTTATGAAAGATAAGAGACATTATTACTCTGCAGTTAAAAGGAAATAAGACCTGTACTACGAAGCAGGATTACAGGCTTAACGAGATGACTTCAGTGTTAACATATGAAGGTGCTACACCACCACTGGAACTTAACCTGAGCAGGTTTTACTCGAGATCAGCAGATACGAAACCATCACCATTCCTAGAAGATCCAGTGGCCCACAGTGTGCAGATAAAAAAGAAAAAGAGGGTCTATAGTTTTTAGAGACCATCTAAACAGTTCCCTTAAATAAACACATTCTAAGTGCAGGGAACCTATGGCCTTCAATTCTGTCCTGTTGGGATACACAGGGGTACAAAGCAGCACAGATTGGGCCTCAAAAACAAATACTGTGTACGCACAAATCTGTGCATAAATCCTGCGTACGAACAGTTCACACACAAATCAGTAATTTATTAATAATTTGGTATCTGAATTTGTTTGTACCTCTTGAACATCTTTAAAAAAAACAAACAAAAAAACCTACTTACTACTACTGATTATTACCATTATCAGTTTTTCTTGTTATTATCATTATTATCTTTGGTCATAATTTACAGCCTTCATCTAGATACACCTGCTCACATTCATACAAACACACTGGTTTGGCAGCAGCAGTTGTGTTCACTATAACATGCCTTATGTATTTAACTTGTCTTGAACCTGTGGTTCCAACATCTTTTGCTACCAAGGCTGCTGGATTGGACTTTTTACTTTTACCATTTTAAACCTTGTGGGGTGCTTCCTGTTTTAGGCAGCCCACTTTAAATCAGATTAATTTGCACAAACACAGGTAAAAACCAAAGTGACCAATTTCAAAGTAGAGCACATATACAACTATATTCTTTTTTTTTAGTTCTTTCATTTCTGAAATGCAAGATGTATTACTGTACAGAAAAAGAAAAGCATCAGATAAATACCAGTTAAATACCAAATAATCATAAATGGCCCGCTGCTACGTGGCCACTTGAGAGGATGATATTACTACGATCGTTATTGGGCTCATATATGATTTGTGGCTCCATGCAAATTTTTGTGTGCTCAAAAATGTCCCTTTTGATACTAAAGGCTGAGGAGCTGTGACCCAACTACTCTTTGTTCGTAAAAGACACCACTAGACAACAAATCAGCAGATCTGTGTTTGTGATGGGTCTACCCCGGGAAACCCCGGGTTGACTTTGAGAATTAATAACCACCTTTGAGTAATGTGGAAAAGCTATCCTATGTATGCTGAACTTGCACTGCAGTACATGCTCTAGGTATCCAAAAACCCTAGTTTAGGTTGCTAAGCAAATAAGAAGATGTATGTATGTTGTTGTCAGGATGTAACACACCAGTAGAGTATAGAAAATACCATGACGCTCCAGACAAATGGAGAACAGTGCAGTCACTGAAATAATGTCAGCATCGTAGACTAAAAAGGGGGACTGTGTGAATGCCAACAGATAATAGGAATGTGTCAGAGATGCAGTGACCTCTCTAACAGGGGCAAAGATCAGGTAAACACCAACTGATACTATTTTATCCAAAGAACTTGGACGTGGGTAGATTAACATTACTTATCATGCTATGGACAGCTGGTAATATTATGTAAATAGTAAATGAACTGGTTCTTATATAGCGCTTTTCTACTCTACCTGAGCATTCACAGGACCTTATACAACTTGTCTCGTTCACACACACAAAAAAAAAGTGCTTTATATCTAACATTCATACACCAAGGGAGCAACTTGGGATTAGCATCTTGCCCAATGATATTTGGCCTGCAGAGTGGACCAGAAAGGGATCGAACCATCAACCTTTCATTTAGTAGATGATCTGCTCTAACCCCTAAACAATTACAGCAATAGAAGCAAAGAGCTCACCTTAGTGTTTCCCCAAAAGTCTTTATATTCTTGCAACAAGCGCTGATTCCGAAAAATATCTTAAAATAAAGAAAAAAAGGGCAAAACAAAGCTGATTAGTTCACAGAGCAACAAACGACAGAATCATTTCACATAAATAAAAAAAACAACAATGTCATCATTAATACATGTTTCCACCTGCTATTTCATGGCTGCTGTTAAACATTTTGTCACCAAAAATCAAGCTTCGGATTAGAACTTCACTGTTGTGTGTGTTTACATGCATGAAGCATTTGAATAGAGTAAATCATTTTGACATGCACTGGATTGCCTGACTTTCTGGAAACAGTAGTAGTAGCTGCGCTTCCGATGATTTTCTACTTTTATCCTCACCTTGCTGCGTAGATTTCAGTTTCTCCTCTCTGCCGCATTTGTGACTTATTTTTCATCTTTGAAAGGACCTACACTGCATTCTTGTTGTGTTGACGAAACAGACATGCACAGTAAGGATAACTGGCAGGACATTTTGATCCAAAGGAGCACAGATGGGTCAGAACCTTCCCACTGGTGCATTCATATCTAGCGTTTTTATTCAGGTCAGGCTTTTAATCTTGTTACTTTTGTGCATGTGAGCATGGCTGCTGTCACTGTTAACTCCACACTTGCCTAACTCAAGGTTGACTGCTAGGTATAATTTTTAAATGTTAAGATTTAGTCCGTATACGCTTCAAAGCCACTTGTCTTTGTCTCTGAGTTTCTTTAACACTGATGGCCAGACAGTTAGTTTGTATATCACAGCTGACATGACAAATGATCTATAACATGTTAAGTTAACTTTATTGTGTTAGGGTGTCCCGACAAATATTTATTTTCCGTGTCAGGCTTTGAGTGCGAAGAACTGGAATATTTCAGTACATTAGATCTAACAACGTGAGCGTTTGTCAGAGGTTTTAGAGTAATATGGTGAGCAAAAAGAGTGTACTCAGTACACTGTGGCTACGTATTCCAACTGCAATGTTTTCTATAAATTAGCAAAAAGTTTTGAAATTTCAAAGCCTGTTGAACTGTTTTGGATTAAGACCAAAGATAAAAACCTACTCTCTTGGTACTCTCTCTCCACCTCTTTCCTGAGGTTTCTCTCTCTGGCCAGAGCTTCATGGCTTCCCCAAACATCTAGTGCTCTAATAACAAAGAGAAATAACTGAATTAACAGGGGTTAAGAGAAAAATATCAGTGAAGTCTCTGGATTAAGCAGTAATAGTTTGGGAGGTGTTGTAACGTATTTGTGCTTAAGATGGAAAGCAGAGGTGTTTAACACTTACTTGGCCTCAACGTCTGAGCGCAGGAAGACAGTGAAAGCCTCTGTGTCATCATGGGGGCTGCGCCTTCTGATCTTCCGGAGTTGTTCCAAATCACTGTGAAGACGTGAGGGTAAGACTTAAGTTAGACCCATGCTGCACAAGGCAGTCCTACATTAGTTAATCACAGCAGCACACATCCTTATTAACCAAAAGAAATTTGTCTACCAGCATCTAAGTTAGCAGAAAACACTCAGCTTAGCTTTGATGATTTACAATTTGGTGCTGTTGTATAAATCAAACACTGAATGTTAAACAACTGAGGACGAGGAGTTACCTTGGTTTGAGGCAGAACTCATTCATCGCTCTGACTGCAGTGATGAAGTTGTTCTGAGTGTATTTGGCTCCATATTCCCTTTTCTTCAGGACAGCACGAACTGCATGTGACCACAGTGGGAAATTAAATTCAAGCTACCCGATCACACCCACATTCTTATTTTAAATGAGTTTAACGTGATGGAATGACAAATGTTGTTCTTTACCTTTCACTTGAATTGTCTCTGCTTTAGTCAGACCCTGAGGTGTTGCACCTATTAGAACAAATAATGTATCTTAACTGCACATTCCTCACATCATACATTTATCATTTAACTGTTTCCTACTGTTTGTGTTGACACGAGAAGCAACAAATACAAAAATATGCTTGATTATAAAGGAAAACCTGTGCACATCACAATGGTTTAAATCAAGTCTCTCAACAGCTACAATTTATGGAGCTTATGGAAATCTTCAAGTTTCTTACCTGGTGATTCTGGGGTGGCCTGTGCAGCACCAGATACAACCTTTGCTGCAGAGGGGGCATCACCTGATGGTGGTTTTGGGGGACCATCTTTACCGGTATCAGAGGTAGAGTAATACTGGACCTTGCCCAACCCTAGAGAAACTACACGGCAGTCTGGGAGGCTGAACCATAAGCTGTGTAGCCCTCCGCTTTGCCAACCTGTGCAACACAATCACAACTTGCCTTTTCATGCCCTCTCAAACAAACACCAAGCCTTAAGAGAATGAACAGATGACCTTAACGTGAAAGTCTGCTCACCGTGGCACAGCTGCGGAAACCTCGGGGGCCGCTGTGACAGGGACGATCTCTGTTGCAATGAGACCCTGCGGAAAACATGCCACGGTCTGTGGGCGGCCAGGCTGGGAAACATCCTCGCTGTAGCGGGAATCGGTACTGACGCACAGGAACTTTCTATGCAAGAGTCACAGACAGTCCGCACGTCAACGTAACCCACTTCTGACAGATTAAGGCCTCTCACGTCCACACAGTATCACCAAGCAACTACGTTAGCATGGCTGCAAACAAGCGTTTAACTGACACGGATGTCAGTTAAACCCCGTACCTGCTTGCAAGCACTCACAGAGATAACCCGGCGGTTACGTACCAAACAAGCTAACCTTGCTAGCCAACACCGTGAGCTAGTAACCCTGAGCCCTCGTAGGTAACAAGTGCCGTATAACATTTTAATTCACTTAGAAACACCTGACTAGAGCGTACATTTAAATGGAGTGCTCATAGAACCCAGTACCTTTCTGTGGTGAGGTTTATTCAGCATAATCTGTGTCCATTTTGCGAATCTATGGCCAAACTGATGATGTGAACGCCACTGTAGCTTCACAAACACACACGTGACTTGTGACGTGAAGTATTCGGCGTTGCTTTAACAGATATCGCGATATTTTACAAACCGTTGTTTGGACCATTCGTTTTGACATCTGACCAGGAATTTCTTTGAAGCCGTAGTTTGCTCTAGTATTTGATGCTTCTTGAAGAGTTTCTATGCTTCTATCAGTTTTTGGTTTCGATGCTCGTCTTGTAAATTCACCAGCAGGAAAAAATATGCTTTATGTGAAAAAGTGTTCATTTATTTATTTTATACTACAAAAAGATGACCCATATAAATCATGACTTGATTTATCAAGGGGAAGAAAAAGCTATCAAAACTTACCATATGAAAAAATACACCAACTCCACTTGTTAAATTATGAATTCACTGTGGTTAACCATATTGTTTGGAAAGCTGAGTTCAGTTTTACTAGCCACAGTCTTAGAAGAATAGAATAGAATAATCCTTTAATTGTCCCACAACGGGAAATTTGGTTGTAACAGCAGCCAGAAAGACACATATACAAACAAACAGTACACAGGACACAGAACAGAAACATACACAGTTTTTCTTACACATTTACATTAAGGATAATGGTTACTATAAACAGAGTACAGTTATTAAATTAAATAAAAATAACTACAGATAAGAGGCAAACCAGGTTGTAGTGCGAATCGGTTGATTAAATTATTGCAGTTACAGCGCAGATGTAAACATCCACGTTTGTTGGGAGCAGTTCTGATTGTGCAGTCTGACAGCTGCAGGGAGGAAGGACCTGCAGAAACGCTCCTTCATGCATCGAGGATGCAGCAGTCTGTCACTGAAGCAGCTCTGCAGTTCAGCAACATTTACATGCATGGGCTGGGAGACTCTGTCCATCAGAGATGTTATTTTGGCCAGAGTCCTTCTGTCTCCCACCACCTGCACTGGGTCCAGGGTGCATCCCAGAACAGAGCTGGCCTTCCTGATGAGTTTATCCAGCCTCTTCCTCTCAGCTGAAGATAAACTGCTGCTCCAACACACCACACTGTAAAAAATGACAGATGTCACCACAGAGTCATAGAAGGTCTTTAAAAGCGCTCCCTGGACTCCAAATGACCTCAGCCGCCTCAGCAGGTAGCGTCTGCTCTGACCCTTCCTGTAAAGAGCATCAGTGTTGTGGCTCCAGTCCAGTTTATTATTCAGGTGAACACCCAGGTACCTATAGGAGTCCACTATCTCAATGTCCACTCCCTGGACGTCTGCGGTGTAGAGGGTGAAGAGGAACGGTGCCAGCACAGTGTGGGGCCCCCGTACTGCAGACCAGCGTGTCAGAGACACAGCCCTGTGTCCTCACATACTGTGGGCGTCCTGTGAGGTAGTCCAGTATCTGGGACATGTGTTGCCACTCCTGATAGCTCCAGCTTGTCTCTCAGAAGTCGTGGCTGGATGGTGTTAAAAGCACTGGAGAAATCAAAGAACGTGATCCTATGGAAAGGGAACAAAAACAAAACAAAAAATCACGGACAAACAGTATCCCATATTCTTGATTTTTACTTTACAAACACTTGTAATGACTAACTACTCCTGACATCAGGCTGATCCTGCCACGATTTGTTCCCCCTGTCTAAATGACAGACAGTATTTCATAGTTGTTTATGTTTTTAAACCCATTTTGCACAAAGAGGCATTTTTTGAAAAATGTATTTATAGCAATGTTGAATAATATTATTGCACAAGAAAAAAAACAACACGTAAAATAATCACACCGTGACGCCTCTGCCTTTCTAAATGGAGGGACAGTAACGTGTGTAAGCGTGTAAAACCTGAAGACAGTCAGATTAACAGTAACAGTATTTTGTTTCTATCTCCCATTCTGCAATTCATCTCATGTAAACAATAACTTTGTTTCCACTTTGTTATTTTCCTCCGGTTGTTCCTGCATGGGAAAGAGAACACTTTATGGATCAATTCTGCAACAGCAAACATGGTGGGAAAAGTTGTCTGTGTCAAATAAAAAAGTTCCAAGTTAAAGTTGAAGCCACTATTATAATAACGGAGTGTTTAACACTTAAATTGACAAAGGAGGGCATCTGGGGGACAGAGAGTGTCCTCCAGTACATATTTCTTGGGCCATTGGGGATATTCAGCCACAGTGATTGCAGATGAAACAGATTTCAAAATTAGACTTTCCTTTGCTGTATTTTATTATGTCAATACCCACTGCAAGCTTGCTGTGTGAAGGAAGGCTGGTTATGAAAAAAGTGCCACAAAGTTTAAAAAGAGACGAAGAAAAAGCCTCTTTCACATCATCTGAGAGATAAATTTTTATATATTTTTTTACATGGTACTATATCCTAATGTCTCAGCAGAAATCAGTCCTTGTCAGGGCAGGCGATGCGTTTCTAAATCTTCTGTTGTTCAATTTTGGTGAAGCTGTGCGAATTGTCACCTCAGTATCTCGTCTGCTTCAAGATTTGATATGTTGCGTATCCAGGGATATTCTTCCGCATACAATGGCTATAATGAGTGACTAACTAGTGTTGCCTTCCAGCTCAAAGCAGTCTGGCCTTTCTGCTCTGATCTCTGGCATCAACAAGGTATATTTTCCACAGTGAATGGGACTCACTAAATATATTGTTTTTTGGAGCATTTCTCTTGAAATCCTGGAGGTTGCTTGAGAAAATCCCAGTTGTCAGATCAGAACTTGTGGCACCAACCACGTCATGCTCAAAGTCACTTGCTGCTGTGTAATTGGATGAACAGATATGCGTGTTAACAAGTAGCTCAACAGGTATATCTAGTGTGATCTAAAGTGGCCACTAAGTGTAGAATAAACTAAACAGCAAGGGTATTTTGTTGACAAATAATATCCAGTTTCATCATACTTTTTACAATAATTAAATTCTGAAAGTCACTTTTTAACCTGAAACAGGAAGTATCTCTCTTTAGTTTGAGTGGGGATTTATTCCCTCTACCCAAATAGGAGAAGCGCTTCATTTATTGCCCAATCAACCACAGAATTTAGTCACTGAATAAGAAATAAAAATCACAACATTTAAGAAAAAAAATCTGCAGGTTTATTGTTTTTTTTTCTTAACAGTACAGTAGATACATGTCATGACCCTGCATTGGTAGGGAATAGGTGCCTTAAAGAACAAGCAGTGCTTATTATATTCATGTGACGAATGACTGACAAATCAAACACATACACTAGGAGAGAGGTCTTTTGACTTCCCAGCAATCTCTTGACAAAAATACCTGCAGATGCATCACTTCCATTTCACAATCATTAAAATGGAATCCAGAGTTTTCAACCCATACTCAGGAACCACAGTACAGTCTAGGAAGACCATAACTTGGTCTTGGTCCATTTAGTTAAAAATGAGAAAAAAAAGTGAAACACTGCGTACAAATAAGGTCACTTAAATGAGAGAAAAATGGAAGCATGTAGGCTGGTTAACAAAGCAAGTCGTCAAGCTGATGCGAGAGCAGTTCGAAGGCGTGACTCTGTCCTGGTATGCTTGTCTGTGTTGCTGGTCGTACAGGGAAGCAAGAGGCGTAGCGGGTGGGGGATGCCTCGGTGAGTTTGTTTTTGCATTAACGCATCGTGACAAACTCCTCGGATGAGGTGGGGTGAATGGCGACTGTCTTGTCAAAGTCTGCTTTGGTAGCACCCATCTTGATGGCCACGGCAAATCCTTGTAGCATTTCATCACAGCCAAGGCCCTGCATGTGCAGCCCTACCACCTGCGAAGATTGTAAAAAATACAGTCGTCTTTTTTTTTTTTAAAGAACTGCAGCAGAGTGAAAAGAAACTGTTAAAAGATTTTAGTAGAGGCTTTAATGACACTTAAAGATGGCTTCAGGACTGCCTCCTGTATTAGTTTAAGTACTTCCAAGTTATTTTTTTGGAAAGTCTCAAATCTATTCTTCAATCCTGGTACATATAGCTGTGAAAGTGTAGAAAACAATTGCTTACAACATATGACGTAGGGCTGCCACGATTAGTCGACTAGTCACGATTACGTCGACTATTAAAATTGTCGATGACTAATTTAATAGTCGACGCGTCGTTTGAAGCTTTGTAAGATCACAAAAGACGCAGGAATAAGTAGCAGGATTTAAGAGTGTAATAACGGACTGAAACAGGAGATGGCAGCACTGCATGTACAAGGATGCCAGCTGCCGTTAAACCCCGAAGAAGAAGAAGCTGTGTCCCAGAATTCATAGCGCAGCCCAGCTCTGTTGTCAACAATGGCGGCAGCTAGTTAGTGTTAATATTACTCTTATTATTCTTTCTGGGTCACAAAATAAACGTTTAACATATTTTCAGGCGAGAATGTAGCTGTGGAAACCTCAAATATCTGCTCAGTTTATCAGGACACCACATATTTTCAAAAGCGCTCCGACGTTTTCGGAGACGTCTGTTACCCACTAGCTCGATAGCTAGCCGGGGGCTAGGCTAACTAGAGCCGTGAGAACACCGGACTCCCGGCAAATCGTTTTCAAACCCACTGCCGTCACTTAGCTTAAAATGTTATTGTTTGGCTTTTTTCAGTATTTTATTTGTTCCTGAGTAAATCGGTTTGGCTGAGATTAAAGTTATAGTTTTTACACAGCTGAATAAACTTCAAGCAGACAGCTGATCATCAGAAGTGTGAGATGCTCCAGAATTTACTCCGGTGTCCTGTTATATTTTAGATAGCAAGGAGTTTATTAAACTTCACCGAAACAATCTGCAGATTTCATTAAACTTTAATAAACTATCATCTTGTCTTTATTTTTAGTTAGCACCTTAAACACTTAAAGCTGTAAGCTAATGATAGTTATATAAGACCAGATGCTGCTGGTGCAATAAGCTGTAGTTTTACGTCTAATGGATGATGATCTGATTAGTCGACTAATCGCAAAAATAATCGGTGACTAGTCGACTATCAAAATAATCGTTTGTGGCAGCCCTAATATGAAGAGCTCTTGTATTACTGGTTGGGGGAAAAAGGCCCCATACGCTAACATTTACTGGTGATGTCTTAGCCCAAATGTGGTTGTTTACGAATAAAAATAATGCACTTCAACGTTAAGATGATTTAGAGAAGAACCTCCTTTTGTTGTTTAAATAATAGAAATAAATCGTCAAGAAGATATTCATTAAAATATTCACTATTTCATAAATTTAGGTGACAGTAATAATGTGCTAGAGTCACATTTATTTAGAGCCTGTTGTCTGGAGAAGAGATGACACTTACCTTCTCCTCTTTGCCCACACACACCAGCTTCATGATGCACTGACTCTTCCTGCTGGTGATAGCGTGATACATTGGTGTGAAAGAAGTCTTGTAAATCTTCACATTCTCCTTCCCTCTGGTTTTAATGGCCTCCTCTGTGACACGAACATTATCAAAAGTAAGGACAGTTTTACATCTTGCTGAGTAAAAATGGGAATAGCGCATAAGATAAACGATTAAATGAAAGCCGGCCACAGAAACTGAGTTAAACCCACCGAGATGTGTTCTTTATTGTTCTACTCACCCTCTGTGAGGCCCACCGTGCCGATTGGTGGGTGGCTGAACACCACAGTGGGAATACAGGTGTAGTCCAACTTGGAGTCCTTCTTTCCTTCAAACAGTCTGTGCGCCAGCTTTCTGCCTGCAGCAATGGCAACTGTCCCAACACATGAAAACCTCATCAGAATGCTGCTAACACTCAAAATGCCCACAAAAGGGCATTTTATATTAAAAATAGGTTTAAAAAAAAAACAAACTCAAACACTTCAAAATACAGAAGTAGAAAAAAGGCACCAGGAGAAGAACTTCACCAGGATACCAACATGTTTTGTCAAGAAACCTTGGTCACTCAAAGTTTTCTTTTACTCTTTTGTATTAAAGCTTTGACCTCAAATAAGAGTTTTTTGTTAACTACAGAGATGAAGAATTGATTTTTTTGGTTTTAATCAGCATTCATCATTTCACCCTGCCCTCTTCAGAAGTTACTGAAAAAGACCAATTGATCCACTAAATATAGATAAATAATAGACTCTCAAAAAGGATTTCAGAGCTGGGGACATTTGGGACCAAATCCTTGTCTGAATACTGTTTTCTTTGTTTACCCACACGAGCAATCGGTGAGCCTGAGTCACACCTGAAAAGCCTTCCTGTCTGAGCGCCTGACCCTCCCACGCGCAAGAAACCCGACGGTTGTAAACACAACAGACTCAGACTCCAAGATCACGTTTGTATAGGACAAATTTCTGGAGACTTGTTATTTAAAGTTTTCCTATTTAAAAACATATTTTTAATATGCACAAGTCTCTTGAAAAAGCCACTTCACAAAATTATGTATCCCCTGTAATCACCCAAAACCATGGGTGAGGTCACAAAAATGCAAACCTGGCATTTCAGTGCTGTTATTTGGAGTCACCAGTGTATGAAGTGTGTGTGGTTTTAAACTTGAGGTAGGTCTTTCCTCTAATAGACACAGAGAGACGTTATCCATTCTCACAAAGCGACTTACACATAAGATCTGATAATGTCCTGTCAGTGCACTCATCTGCAGCCTTCACAGCTTTGATATTCAAATATCCTCTATATAGCAATAAAATCCATTCAGAGCTATTAAACATAGACCCAGAAACCTTTAATATCACCAGGCTTCACTCAGCAATACTAAGTACATGGAAAAATAGTTACAACATCGGGAAACAGGTTGGAAAGAACACACACAGACACAAAAAGTGGATAAAGAAAAGTTGGGTTCTACCAGGTGTGAGAAGAGCTCTGCCACAAACATCCCCGACAGCGTAGATCCCCGATCGACTGGTGTTCTGAAACTCATCCACGATGATGTGGCCTCTTTCATCTGTATCCACACCCTGACAAAGAAAGAAAAGAAAAACTGTTTCACGTCTTAGAAACGAGTAAAAATGTGAACCGTGGAGATTAAAACAGATTAGGCCCATGTTTTCTCCTAGTTCCCTTTGAACTGGTTATTATTCTTGGAACTGTCTTCAGCTTTCCCTTAACATTAACGTCTCAAAAGAAACCTCCCAAAACTCCCATCCTTCTCTAAGAGAGAGTATTGTAGAGAAACACAGTTCGGATGAATAATGGTTTTAAGGAAAGGTAGTGCATGTTTTGCCTCTTTCTGTGTGCTTCCTCATGTATGATACTGACAGTGAATAAGAGACATGCGACTGAGAAGAGAAATCCCGTGTGGGGCAAGAAATAACGATGACTCAGCTAAACTGGAGGATTAAATGTAAAGCAGAACAGACAAAAGAGAGACGGGCCTCAAAGTCTTAAAGCGTGAGAACATTCAACATGTTTTTAGGTTTTTGAAAAGAGCTGGTTAAACTGCTGCTTTGACAAGTCATTCATTCTTCCTTCATATAACAAATGATTCAAACGATGTTATTACACATCCCTCAAATCTAAGCTCGGTAGACGGATCAAAGACAGTCAAAAGAAGACGTTGGCGTAACTGAGACTTTGCTGCCCCGCCTTCATTTATCAAGTATTTATGCCAGAATTTCATGCATCACCTTCAACAAAGTAGTAGCATGTGGAAGCTGTCCAGTCGTGTTCCCAGATTATCTGTTATTAAGGCTTAAGTCAGCTTTTTTTGGGATACCAGTTTTTTGCATACAAGCCTTAAATTATAAAATATTTTATTATTATTTGTGGAAAGCAGTTTCATGTTGGTATGTGTGCCTAAGACACAGTTATCGAAAGACATCTGCCGTCCTGTTATGATCTATAAGGACAATTATGCAGCGGTAGTGTCTTACTGCTCAGTGCTACATGTAAGTAGCACATAATATCTCCCAATAAATAAAATAACAACAATAATAATAATAAGTATTTGCACATTACACTATCCAATCTACAGATAAAAATCACAGGTAAACTGTTACCATCCCGCCGATGTTCAGTCCACCTGTATTGGGCTGCCTGCCGATGGCCCAGAGAAGGCAGTCCACTCCCTGGATGGTACTGATCTTCTCCTCGTCATTCTTCTTCTCTGGGTCTTTGGTAACCACCGTCACCTCCAGCCCCTTGTCCGTTTTACTCACAGACTTCACCTGAGAGTTCTTCCACAAATCTATACCAGAGTTTTGCAGTTCTTTGGTGCAGTTTGCACTTATAAAGGCGTCAAAGTTCCTCAAAACCTACAGACAGAATACGAGAGTACACATATGACCACATGGCTCCACGCTTCTAAGAACAGTCATATTGTGATTCTGTGTTGTCATTTTTCTTACTCCCGTCTGTCGAATAATGAGGGATGTTTTGGACCCTAAGGTGGAAAGAATGCCCGCCATCTCCACTGCAATATAACCAGCACCCACAACCAAACTGCGTCTGTAGGAAAAAACAAATACTATAATCACAGACCTACATGGTTCTGACGGTCTCCCATTAACATCAGTATGTATGACAAGCTTACTTTGGCAGTGTTTCAAGTTCAAAGAAGCCATCACTGGTAATGCCCAGGCTTGCCCCTGAAATTGTCAACAAACACAACAGCTGTCATCTTCTACACATCTGACTGATGCTCACTGGTAAAACAACGTATAGCACAGGAGCACCACAGGGAACTGTGCTGTCCCCTCTTCTCTTCACCCTGTACACCTCTGACTTCTGCTACAACTCTGAATTATGCCACATTCAGAAGTTTGCAGACGACACAGCCATCATGGGGTGTATCTGGGATGATCAGGAAGAGGAGTACAGAAGTCTGGTGAGGAACTTTGTCGCATGGAGTCACACAAACCACCTGCAACTCAACACCTCAAAGACTAAGGAACTGGTTGTGGACTTCGGGAGGTCTAGAGCAGGTCCACTGCCGGTTCAGATAGAGGGGGAGGAGGTGGAGGTGGTCAACAAGTACAAGTACCTCGGGCTGTGGGTGGACAATAAACTGGACTGGTCATGCAACACAGAGTACCTGTATAAAAAAGCCCAAAGCCGACTGTACTTCCTCAGGAGGCTGAGGTCTTTTAACATCTGCAGGAAGCTCCTGAGGATGTTTTACCAGTCGGTGGTTGCTGGAGTACTTTTCTATGCTGTGGTGTGCTGGGGGAGCAGCACAGCAAAGAAGGACTCATGCAGGCTGGAGAAACTGATCAGGAGGGCTAGCTCTGTGGTCGGCATGAAGCTGGACACTCTGGTGACAGTGGCAGAGAAAAGGACATTAAAGAAACTGATGGACATTATGGACAATGCCAGACATCCTCTGCACACGGCCATTAACAACCAGAAGAGTCTGTTCAGTGACAGGTTGCTTCTCCCAAAGACAAGAACTAACAGACTTAAAAACTCCTTTGTCCCACACGCCATCAGACTGTTTAACTCCTCTCTGGAGGGGAGAGGGAGGGGAGACAGGAGGACAAAGGAGGGGGGAACAACTAAGCTGTAGTGCCTCTTCACCTCACTGTACAATACCTTTTGTGCAATACTTTTGTAAATAGTCAACGGTGCAATAGGCTCAATACTTGAAATGTGCAATTCACTTGTATTTTTATTTTTATTCCTATTTATTCTATTTATCCCCTTCGTATATTTTACTTATATTGTCTCTGTATTTATATATATGTGTGTGTGTATAACTCTGTAACTTCGGTCGTTGCTGTGCTTTTTTGGAAATCGAATTTCCCAGAGGAACCCACCCGAGGGATTAATAAAGTTCTATCTTATCTCTTATCTTATCTTAGCATGTTTTACCTGGAACTTCTGCATCACTCAGAACAGAAGGTTGCCCTCCAGTGGCGATGAGGATGTGAGGTGCTGTATATTTTCTTCCATTGACTTCCACAGTCGGCTCAGCATCATTTATAAACCTGGCATAACCTTGAATGGTTTGGATTTTAGCCTGAAATAGAGCACATATGAGTTTTTTATTTCTTTTGCACAGCAATTACATTTGAAAAGAACAGAAACCAAAAGAGCAGAATTCATCTGACACTTACTTTGTCAAGATTGTTGCGATAAATGCGATTTAGGTGACTGACGTACGCATCCCTCTTGGCTTTTAGGGTTCTGCAAAAACATAATATAAATTATTCAACCAGCTAAAATATGTTGTGTTAATAAACCATCATCACAAGGAATACTTGTCTTGTATCACCCTTGTGTTGCCATTTCTAGAAAATGAATCATAAAAAGCATAAACTGTTAGACCTCTCCTATAGTCTCTGTGATGGTAGAAAAATACAAGTTTGATGAAGAAAAACAAATTTAACACCTGGTTATATCCAGTTGTATTTAGTTGGCTAAATAAATAAACAGCAGTGAATCTCAGAGTAGCAACAAGTCAGCTGATCACAGCCTGTACAAAAAGAAAATTGGAGCTCACAATACAAATTGTGACTTATTTCTAAGTAACTCTTTCCCCCACACTGCATCACTACAACTCCCACCTGCTAAATCCCACTTTAACCCCTGGGATTCTTTGCACACTGAAGATGTTTGTGGAGCACTTAGTACTCTACTGTAATCCATGCAGGCACACCCCAATCCCAGCACATTCCTCTCACACTAATGTTATATTTTGAAAAGGTTTCCTCATGTTGTAAATGTAGTCAACCACTCCCTTCAGGAAGGCTTATCTTCAACAGTCATTTTTGCCCAACTTCATTGTGCACAGAGATAGAGAAGTGGGCTAAAGTTAAGCAACACAAAGTAACTGACTGAGAGGTTGTGGGAGAAATGAATGCTTCTTTGTACCAGGAAAAACCAAGACAGCTTTTAAAAGAGTTCATTGCAGTTGCAAAAAAGGAAAAAAGAAAAAAAAAAGATAAAAATCAAGTAGACACTAGCAGAAACTGTAACTTACTCCCAACTGAAACGAACGTCTCCAGTTTCAAAGCCATAATCACCATGATCGTGCAGATATTCGGCATGAACTGCTGCATTCCACATCACCTGAGAAGAAGAACAAAAAGAGCTGGCTTTGAGAACTTGAACTTTGAGAAGTGTACATGCAAAACCTTTTATTATAATAATATTATTATAATAAGTGTAAAGAAAAAGGTACCTTCTTAGGGACACAACCAACATTGACCTGAAAAAAGGAAAGAAAGCAGAACAAATGAATTGAGTGAAAGCTGGTCAAGTAGCAGTGATACAGATAGATTATGGAAGAGATACATTTTAGACTAAAGCTGCAGTGACAGGAAGAATATTTATGTAGTGCAAAGCAAAAGAACTGCAGTATCAAAAAATGCAATGCTGTGTCAGTGTGTTTCATAAAACCAACATTTTACAAAAGGAAAAGATGTAAAAGATTAGGTCAGGCGCATTCATATGGCTGTAAAGTAATACAACACCAGCATTCACTTATCAATAAGGAAAATATATGCAAATGTAACCACACTGTTTTTCACTGTGGCTTTGTGTGGTTTATGCCAAAACCATTGGACTGAAAGGTTTTGGTAGCCATTTCTTCCCCTGATGTTTTAACTGAAAAAAAAAAAAAAAAACTATAGAGGCCTGATTTAACTAATAGTCAGCACAGACAGGCCTAACGCATTTAAAACCACTTCTTTCTTCCTCATATTGAGGCCTTGTGCAGATCATTTCAAAATGCCTCCGTTACAACAGATTCAGCTCAAGGCAACAGGAATGAGTTACAGTTTATAACCTCATCGGCTGCTTTGTACCTCAAACCCACAATGTTTGTCAGACACACAAAAAAGGAGTCGGGAGGTTTCGCAGTGAATCTGGTAACTAACGTGTCTGTGTGTGTGAGTGTGCGTGTACATGCTGAAGAGGTGACAGCAGCAGGGAGGCATGTCTGATTGATTTTTTATTATTATTTTTACTCACGCAGGTACCTCCGAGTTTGTGACTCTCGATCACGGCGGTAGCTGCTCCGAGCTCCGCCGCCCGCCGAGCCCCGGCCAGACCTCCAGACCCGCCGCCGACCACCAGAAAGTCGAACCGGGTTATCTCCGACGGGTCTGAGGCCATCCCGCTACTGATAACTCCGCGTCTGCAAAGTGACAAGAAAAACTGTTTCCTGAGAAGAAACCAGCACGGAGCTCGAGTCCGGGCCAGCTGTTTTAATAGTGCCATAACCAGGAAGGGCGCAGGAAGGCAGGGCCTATGTGTCGGGCAGACCGGGGAGTGGGAGGGTCAGTGAAAGCCACTGCTGTGTCATTGTGAATTGCAACAATGGTGTGCAAATCCCAGAAACTGTTCTGACAATAGTCATGATGATCCTCCCATGAGCGACAGTATGGTGGCTTCAAAAACATGAATAAATCAGAGCATTTTCATGCATCGAGGGTTTGATGGAAATATTTAAGGATATTTGAGGAGATCAGGCACTGGCGACTCCAGATTTAAGGATATAAAGTGAGCATCGTGACAATATTCAGAAACGCTAAACACACATCAGTAAAGCCGTTGTTTGCCACAAACTTACTGGAGTACTCACCTCGGTAATGCCAGTGATACTGACATACTAGGAAACAGTCTGCAGACTCTTGTGAACAGCATGTTTCTAACTGCTTTTATGGCATTTTAATCAGAGCTATCCACGGGGTGCCTTTTGCCTCTCTCTGACAGCCACTGCAAGCTGATAAACGCGTGTTGTTTGACTTTATTACAGCACACACAAAAGCGTCAAAGCATTTCCTGGGTCACTGGGTGAGCCCCCTCCCCTCTACATTGCCCCGATTTAGCAAACTGCTGCCTGGTCGTGTCTAAAATAATCAGTCCTTGTGCGAGATAATGGAAAAACCAACCGACAGGTAAAAACCGTAAAACTGTGATGGTGGAAGACGCCAAATTTGAAGAGTAGCGTAGATCCTCCAAAGCCTTGCGTTGTTTTTGTGGGAGATTTGGCGTAAATAACAGGGGAAGATGTGGCAGATTTGCGTGGTATTTCTTTCAGAATCACAGGTCCGTTGCGCTCAGCCTGTCAAGAAAAACAAATGATGAAGTTACACTTCTCACAGGGCCTTTCAAAACAAGAGTACACTCGAGTAGCAGCATGCATTATATTACTTTGTGAGATAACGCCTAAAGGAAACGAAGAATTAGACAGCAGTCGAGGCCATAATGTTTTGGACTGTGATATCATTTTCTTTTCTTTATTTTTAATGGATTTTAAATTACACAAGATGCCAATGAAGTGCAGACCATGGCAGTGCATGACAAATTAATACATTTCAACTGACTCTTTTATAGCTTAACAAGAAGGCCATCTACAGGCTCAAAAACCCAAATAAATCTCTCAGAAAAATAGCACAAATGTTAGTAGTGGCCAAATAATCCACTCAGACACCCCACAACACCACACAAGACAAATACATTATTCTAATTATATTCATTATTTGCAATATTTTTTTCTACGGTTAAGAAAAACAACTTCAAAGCATCTAAAGAACCAAGAATACCAGCAAGGGGGTATGTGTATGATTGTCAAAGTCTGCAATCAAAAGGCAACTTCACGAATGCCAGAAGAGCCTGCACAGCTCTGAAAAGATTCTTTGGACAGATGAAATCAAGATTAAACTGTACCAAAATGATGGAATGAGAAAGGTATGAAGCGTACCACATGTCAAATATGGTGGAGACAATATTATGGTATTGGCCTGTACTAGTGACCCAGTGTAACCAGTTCACTTGTGTATATTGCAGATGCTGCAAAACCGGTTGGACATCGTGACCCAAAGCGTGCTGAAAAAGCAACCCGAGCATTTCCCAAGGGAAAGAGATTCTGCAATCACCAAATGCAGGCAAAGGATTTCCATCCAACGATTAAAAAAACCCCATATATTTAAAACTATGTCAGTTTGTCCACTTCATATTGAGCTGCTGAAAATGGATACATGCACAAGCAGCACGAACACAGTTTCTGCCTGGCAATTGCTTTTGACATACTGCTGGACAGATCAATTACATGCTCTCGTTACTTCCTCTTTATTTTAGTTTTATGGCAGCTGACAACCTTGAGAGTTGCTCTAACAGCCAATAATCATCCATGACTTTGCATTTACTGTAATATAATTTGTATTTGCGCTTATCAGCCTTACTTCTGACATTTTTGGAAGGAAACCAAGCGAGGACTGTCCCTGTTTATCACTGGCCATTTAATCAGTTTATTCACCTGTTTAGCACATAATTTCCATGCACATTAATAACATGCAATTGGACAGAAAACCAAACTTTGCTGTGTTTTAACACATATTTTTATTTGCAGGCTTCCAGCAAATTAATATATTTGCACAATAACCCAAAATGCCCTCGTACATTCAGTCAGTGGTAAGATTGTGAGCCACATCAGACAGTGCACAAAAATTCATGCCTAGCAGGATGAACTATCTTCACCACTAGATGCTACATGTTATTAAATCCCTCGACATTGTCATGTAAGATGATGTCAGTCTTACTGTGAGTTCACAAAAACATATTTTTTAAAATCAATCCAAAAGGGTTTGAATCTTTAAACAATCCCATGCATTAACATAGGTGCCAGGTTTTCTATTTCTAATTTACCATATTTGTCACAAAATTGATCAATATTTTCTTAACTTAATTTATTTTTATTGGTTGAAATTTGTTGTATTTTGTCTTTTATTGAACCTAAAAGATGTTCTGATGTTTTTCCTGCCATATATTATTTTCAGCTCTCTGGTGTTTTTGTTCTTCTTTATTGCACTTAAATCATCAGTGTTATCTGCCTGTTAATACAGGTCTTATACTGTGGCAGCCACTGTGTTATATTGTTTACATTACTGAGAACCTTCACAGACATTGTTTACATTAAAAAACGTTCAATAAATAAAATATTAATAGTTTCTTTGTTGTGTTAAATATTATTTGCTGATGATCTGACTGAAAACGAAGGACACGGAATTTGTCATCACCAAGATTTCTAAACATGTTGAATCAGCTATATTTTTAACTTAGCGTGCTCTTATTTTGAAAACCAGAACAGCTTTCTTCCGCCATTGTTTTTGGTAGCTACAGATGGCTAACGACAAGCTAACCCAAAGCGGCTCGGTTGGTGGCGTTGACAAGCGTTAGTATCACGTTCAAAGAGTGGATTTTTTAAAATTCATTTTATTGAAAAAGATATCACCGACCAAATCGCTGTTTCGTAACACGGCAATCAGGTGCGTATGAGGCATTTGACTCTGTTGCAAATATAAACAGTTGTAATGTTGGCCGTCGTCTCCGCAACCCCCCGTTGTAGTTAGGTAGGGCCTTTTCGTCACGTTCAAAGGAAGAAAGCTCAGCGCGCACGGAGAAAAATGCAAATACAGACCAGTGCAATGAGTTTGATTAATTGCATTTTATTTTGCTGTATTGTTTTGATTTGCCTACACGCGCGCACAGCCAAATAAATATTTGCAGGAGCTGAAAATGCTGCATGAGCTGTGCGTGAGAGGAGGGGCTTCACAGGCCTCGTCCTAGTGTAAGCATAGTACACAGTGAGCTTAGGTCAATCATTTGTTTGTTAATGTTTTTGTTTTTCTTATGTTCCTTTCACAGGGAGAGACATCGTTGATAGGTGCATCAGTGTCTGCTTTCCCCGGACATGAACCCTGGACATCAGGTGAAGATGGAT
This sequence comes from Rhamphochromis sp. 'chilingali', assembly GCF_963969265.1. Taxonomy (NCBI): domain Eukaryota; kingdom Metazoa; phylum Chordata; class Actinopteri; order Cichliformes; family Cichlidae; genus Rhamphochromis; species Rhamphochromis sp. 'chilingali'. The sequence continues at coordinate 37,226,055 of NC_137940.1, forward strand.
GTTTACTTCAGGGTGTCACGTCAGCCTCTGAAATTGTGAGAATTACTGCCAGATGGCCAGAACACCTCACTTCTCATTATGAAGCCTGTCAGCTATCAAAGCATGCCATCCTCTGTGAATGGTGGACATCCAAATTTGTCACTGGATCGCGTGTTAACCACTTCAAACGTGAGGTATTGTGAGAAATGTGGATTTGCGTCTACAGATGCCTCAGCGTTGGAGAAGCATATGGTTGAGCATATGGGGACACGGTTTTACTGTTTTTATTGCAACGATATTTCCTATAGTGAGGCGGAGTTAAACGCGCACCTGAAACGACACACTTCGAAGTATCCATTCAAATGTCCTCACTGTGGACAGGGCTACATGAGGAGGCTGTGCCTTTTTAAGCACATTGAACGTTTGCATAATAAAAGCATTATTCAGGTACCTGCTAAGCCTGGTGTGACGAAAAATCCGCAGGACCCCGTCCCCAGTGCCTTAACAAGCCTGCACGCTGCCGATCCGTCGTCGCTTCGGCCGGTTGTTCGGGTGACGGTACCTAGCCCGAGTGTACCTGCTGTCAGACTGGGAAAAGACGAACAGAGAGCAAAAACACTGGAAACGAAGGTATCGAATGTCACTAATGGCAACCCAGAACGTCTTTCCCCTTTGAATGGACTCATTCAGCACAATAGAGCTCTCACAGTTTCTCTGCCAGAAGAAGTAACAATTCCTGCTGGCTGCTTGGTTGAACTCGTTGAGGTGAAAACTGTAAATGGGACAAAAGAACTAAAGCTCAGGCTCGTTTCCCAACAAGAAAACGAGTCAGTGATAAAGGACACGAGGATGACAGTTTCTCAAAACACAGCGCTGGGGAAGCCATTGTCATCTACATTAATCAATCACACCAACACGGTGCGGCCTGGGAGTATGGGCACGAGCACTATTAACAGGAAATCATGTGACACAAAGATGGTGAATGTAGAGCGCCCTGCTGTTGTCCCGGTCAGTATTTCCAACAATCTCCCAGTGACTCCAGTGAGCAAAGAAAAGAGTGGACTGAAAAGGGTATCACCGGAAATAATCAACTTGGAGTCTAACGTAGTCATTCCTAATAAGTTTCCCAAAAATATCATCAGTCCTGTAAGAGAAGGGGTAAACAGTGGGATCAGAGTTACGCAAACAGCACCGGTGAGCCACGTAGCTCCTCTTCCAGTTATCTCCAACAGGGTCACCAGCAGGTTGAACACCACCAGCCTGCATCCAAGCAGCATGGTTTCTCAGAGAGTGATGGATGAGAGAAAGACCTTACTTCCAGAGTACCCCAAGAGTGTTCCATCCAGGAGAGCGGGTGACACGAAAAACATGCAGGATATGCCGGTGGCTATGAAGGTGGAACCCGGGAACATCTGCTTCAAGAGTAGCACTGCTTCAAAACCAATCAAAGAAGTGGCACCCTCGAACCAGGACAGGATTAAATCAACTTCTCCCTCCATAAGAAGTTCCATTGTTCCAACTGTCCAAGTGAGACCACCAATATGTCTCGTCAGTAAGGATAATGTTCCAACTCAGTCTTTTTCATTACCCAAGACTATAAACAAGCTTGTTTCAGTCAAAACTCCTGTTTTTTCAAATCATGCCAAGTCAAAGAGCTCAACTTGGATGCCGGAAGTCAGACTAAATGAGCTGGCAAAAGAGAGGGACGTTTCAGAACCTGAGAGCTTCCCCATCATATCCTCTGTGTTTTCATTGAGTCAGCAGCCAGAGGACGCCCAAGGTCCCATTCAGCCATTGGTAATGGCTTTGCGAGGCATAGTGATGGATAAAAGTAGCAGTTCTGTCAGTACGACTCAAGATCAAGTTAAGATAACAAACACTGAGCACATGGACAAGACCCTGACATTAGGGCCCAGCCCTCAGGTGGAAACAAAAAACAAATCCTTCATCCGTGAGTCGTTATTGACGGAGCAGACGGAGCCTGTAGAAGCAAAAGACCACAATAAGGGGGTTCATCACTCTCCTGCACTGACCCACAACCATGTTGATATCAAAGAGGAAAAAAAGATCCCTCTACCACCAGATGATAATAAATCCAGTCACAGTCCTGCTTCAAAATCTTCAACACACGAAGAATCTAATGTTGCAGAACACGCAAAGGCATCTGAAACTGAAGAACCTCTTGAGCAAATGGTCAAAAGTGAGCAGGACTCAAAGTTTCTGACTGTCACCCTGAAGAGGGTGCAAGTGGGCGTGTGGAAACAAACCAAGAAGGGACTGAAACTTAGAATATCCAAATATAAGACTCAGGTACCTGTGGACAGTGTAACTGACTGTACAGTCATTTACCCAATGCCGCTGAAAGTGGACCAACCAGTGAAACGACCGGGTCCAAACCAGCCGGTGGTAGTGCTCAATCATCCGAAGCCTCGCGGCTCTGCACAGAGAACGAGAGCTGATCCTTTTGCAAACACGGGAGCTTCTGAAGTGGTTCCAAAGTGCCAAATCTTGAAAATGAGACTGAGCAAAGTGATGGGTCAAAAATATGAGGTGATGGGTTGCACCGTCCGAGTGTTTCCATGAATGTATTGGACAATTCATCAATGGAAAGAAGTATACATCTATGAGGAAGCAGTTAGTATTACAGTAAAGAGATGTTTAAGGTCAAAAACTGACAAAATCTCAAGCCAATTATTTTCTTTATGGGAGAATAAGAGTAAAAAATATGGACGTCTGAGTATCACTGAACATTGTCTTATATGTATAATATGAACTATTCAAGTGCAATGCTGTTTGACTGCTTTGAGTCAATGAAAATGGACTGAATGCCGTTATAGATTGCAGTCAAAAACACAGATATTAAGTACTGTTTCTGAAGGTTGAGAGACCAGTGGATATGTCATTAATGCATGCTGTTTATTTAAAAAAGGATAAAGTTTTTATTTATTTTTTTTTTACGTTGCATCAGTGAAATTTTATGGGCTTCCATGCTGCCACCTGAAATAGGTGCAGTGATGGGTATTCAGACTTTTTCCTGCCTTAAAATTGGCCTTTGGGGAGAGAAGTTCATATTTAAGGCAGTGTTTTCCTTTTTTTAAACAGAAAAGTTTGCATTTCCTGCTATTTGACACATAAATGTATTTCATGCCTGTGCGAATTAAACCCCACTTTAATAACAGTTAAAAAATACTGGTTAAACAGTCCTTGTGATTTTCCAGCCAAAACCTCTTTGGTGGGACCCAGATGTTTTGTATATGCTGGTGTTAAGTATGATTAAATATTTATAATGACATTTTGTAAGATGTCATTCCTTGTGACTGAAAAGAATGAAAATGTCTAATTGACAGTTCTAATTAGGTCAAATTTGGGGCAATACGTTTCCAGTTGAGTCATTATTTATTTGTATTTTTAAAATAATTTGCATCTTTGAAGGCGCCCCAATCACTTCATGTTTGTTAACATGGCCGATTGTGTAGATGACTGTGTGCTGTGTCTAAAAAAATGAACATTTCAACACTAATAGCCGTCTAAAAGGTTTGTCCAGTTTTAAAAGCTCCTCCAAATTTTAGCTGGAAAAATGTTACTTTTCATGTCAGCAGCTGGTTTTGTAGTTCTGCGTTTAGCTACTCGTTGCAAAATCTACTCTTTGGAACATGTTACAGAACCATGTTGTATTTTTTAATTAATCATTGATAACTTTGATTGGTGAACCAATGTAAAAAACAAAAAACTACTGCAAAGTGTAAATAATGGAACCTGGGCATACACTCAGCTGTGTTATCAGTTCAGATATGATATTAATCACTGAGTCTTGCAGAGATACAAAAGTCTGCCAGTTGTACATCTGTGTGAAGTGAAATGTTACAGAGCTTAAGGCTAAAATTTAGAGTATATCTACTAATCCAGACGTAAGGATGATGATGATGCACTAAAAAAAGTACCCTAATACTTTACGGTGTCATTTTACTTTAAAGCGCAAAACGAACGTCCTGAAGAATCAAGATAATTTTTTGGTTTTTATTCAATTTGGCTCTGTAATTAGTAATGTGATCTTTTTTTTCCTTTTCTTTGTGTGATTAACTTGAGTTTTCTTGTGTGACTTTTTTCTCTCAAGGTTTAAAGCTTCACCTATGAGAGTAATCTAGAGAAGGTAGAAGCAACCTAAACTGGTCAATTCCTGTAATAGAAGTATTTTCCTGCCATGACAATGGTGACTCATAGACAATTCAAACCGGTTGTATATTTTTCAAAATAATCAAACGTAAGCAATCTTCTGTCCTGAGACTTCTCAGATCTGTTTTACTTTACGACAGCATATGTGTGTTGTTTATTATGTGTTCACAGTGTACAAGGTGCTAGACCTATGATCACATTTGTAGGTTTTGGTTGCCCCAGTTTTTATTACACGTGTGTGTATATGTATATATACATATATATGTTTTGGGTCACTCAGATTTTATGGTTTATAGACCTATAAATATAAAACATGGTAACTGGTGTTCATACTCAGTAGGGAATGGCCCCTTCTGGAGCACCAACACTTACTTTCCTTACATTGCAGCTAAAGCTGCTGTGCAGTCTGTTATATATTCATTATCCTAAAGTTGTTTGACATGTCTTTATGGCTGTTTTCCTTTTGCCTTTTAATTTAATCCTCATCTGTGTGGGAATTAGTCATATTCCAGTTCAAGTGTTTTTGAGTTTTATTACATTCTCAGTGTTCATTATCATTGTGATCCATGCTTTTATAATAACAATTGTGTAATTCCTCTTTTATTAAAAAAAAGTATAATTGACAACGGTTTGACTTGTATATTTTTTCCCACCAACTGAAACCCATCACTTAAAGTTCACTGTAGATCAACGGTAGTTTAAATCTATTAAAGCATACGTGATAATTCTTTTTCAGTTTTTTGACACCCTGTATTGTCCTGTTTGTCACATTGGGCCACCATGCTCAACATCAAACTAATCTCTGCAAATATCTTAATGTACAAAGGGCCGGGCAACATTCAGATAGTCAAATTTGCTTAGGAACACTCCTGGCTACCTGGGTGTATATTGATGGTATCAGTAATAAGAGCTAAACAAGCGTAAACACATGACTGAATGCTTTCTTTATTACCCTAATTAGCAGAGGATCCATCTGATAAACCTTTATAAAAGGTTATACCAGATTATATTAAACCTGCGTGTCCAAACCACATTAAAGTTTGGACACAGATTTTAATTTAATGTTTTCTCTTTATTTTCATGACTATTTACATTGTAGATTCTCACTGAAGGCATCAAAACTGAATGAACACATGAAATTATGTAGTAAACAAAAAGTGAAATAACTGAAAACCTGTTTTATATTTTTGATTCTTCAAAAAAAGCCACCCTTTGCTTTGATTATTGCTTGGCATTCTCCCGATGACCTTCATGAGGTCGTCACCTGAAATGGTTTTCCCAGAGATGCTGAGCAATTTTCGGCCCTTTTGCCTTCACTCTGTGGTCCATGGGATTAGGTCAGGTGACCGTGGAGGACTCTCCTTCTTGGTCAGATAGCCCTTGCAGAGCGTGGAGGTGTGTTTGGGGGCCATTGTCCTGTTGAAAAATAAATGATGGTCAACTAAATGCAGACTGGATGGGATGGCATGTGGTAGCCATGTTGGATTGGTGAGCCTTCAATTTTGAATCAATCCCCAACAGTGTCACCAGCAAAGCACCCCCCACACCATCACACCACCTCCTCCATGCTTCACAGTGGGAACCATAAATGTAAAGACCATCCAGTCACCTTTTCTGGGTGGCACAAAGACACGGTGGGTGGAGCCAAAGATCTCAAATTTGAACTCAAATTCCCTGTGTTTCTTTGTCCAAAAAAATCTCTTCTACTTGTTGCTTTTCCTAAATGTTTTTTTTTTTAGCATCTGTTTGACCATAAAGACCTGATTGGTGCAGTCTCCTCTGAACAGTTGATGTAGAGATGCGTCTGCCACTGGAACTCTGTGGCATTTATCTGGGCTCGAGGTGCTGTTAACTTGCAATTTCTGAGGCTGCTGACTCAAATGAGTTTATCCTCAGCAGCAGAGGCAACTCTTGGTCTTCCTTTCTTGGGGCAGACCTCACGTGAGCCAGTTTTGTCGTAGTGCTTGATGGTTTTTGGCAACTGCACTTAGAGAGACACAAGTTTAGCAATTTTCCAGACTGACTGACCTTCACTTCCTAAAGCAATGATGGACTGCTGTTTCTCTTTACTTAGCTGATTGGTTCTTGCCATAATATGAATTCTAACAGTTGTCAAATAGGGCTGTCAGCTGTGTACCAGCCTGACTTCTGCACAACACAACTGATCCCATCCCCATTAAGAAGGCAAGAAAGTCCACAAACGAACCCTGACAAGCACACCTGTGAAGTGAAAACCATGTCTACATCATGAAGCTCACTGAGAGAAGCCAAGGGTTTGCAGCACTGTGAACAAAGCAACGGTGGCTACCTTCAGGAATCTAAATATAAGACATATTTAGAGTTATTTATCAATTTGTCTTTGCTACAAAATTCCATGTATCTTGCTTCATATATTTGATGTCTTCAGTTTGTAACTATAATGTAGAAAAAAGTCAAAATAAAGAAAAACCATTAAATGAGGTGTATGCAAACTCTTGGCTGGTAGTGTATGAACTTGTTGCCTTGTGTAAAGAATATATACAGTGCTTACTAAATGTATTAGACCACCTGTCATAAAAACAAGAAAATAAACACTTTAGAAATCATAAATATTTTCAAAAATAAGTGAATTCATGCTTTTATAGTCAAATTTGAGCTGGTATACTGGATTTAATTAAGGTCCAGTGTGTTTAATTAACATTTTGGTCACTAAAAGTAATTTTTATGTTCAGAACTGAAAGTAAATAGCTGTAATTTGGCATGTTAATCAAATGTGCCTCACAATTTTTTCCAGGTTTATTTGCAAAATAGTAAATAAAACTCTCAGTAAATTAAAATAAGTTCAGTTCAGTTCATTTTTATTTCAAACATTTCAAACATGTGCCTTCACAATCATTACAAAATATCATTCCATTATTTGTTTGAAAAGGAGTAGGCTGAAGTATTTACTTATTTGTCCCTACCCCCTCAAGTTCTACCTCTCATTCATTTAATTTTTTTTTTGTCTTAAATTAAACAAACAACATATGAAACATATAAACATATGAAGTAAAACAAAACATAACATACATAAATCAAAAACAAGAAATTAGCAAGCCCCACCACAGTATAGTTTCTTTCATATGAAAAATACAGAATGTGTATATTTGCAGATACACAAGTTATGGAAAAACAACAAAACAAAACAAAACAAAAAAACAACCAAAAAAGAACCACAACACCATTACCAGCAACATTACTGTCCTGGGTTAACCCCGTTTTCTTCATTCTTATACTTATTTAAAATTAGGTTTTTATATTTTACTTTAAACTGTTTTATGTTTTGACTGTCTTTTATTTCTTCTGTTAGACTGTTCCATAATTTAACTCCTGCAATTGACATAGTTCTTAAAGTTGTTCTAGCACTTTGTATTTTTAAATTCCATTTCCCTCTTAAGTTATACCCACCTTCTCTTTCTATGAACAATTTACAGATTTCTTTGGGAAGCAATTTATTTCTGACTTTATACATTATTTGCGCTGTTTTAAGCTTCACCAAGTCTTGGAATTTAATAGCTTGCATTTTGACAAAGAGTGCATTTGTATGGTCCCTGTACCCTACATTATTTATTAATCTAATGGCCCTTTTCTGTATTATAGTTATTGTTTGTGTGTTACTTTTGTATGTGTTTCCCCAGACCTCTACACAGTAGCTCATATATGGCAGTAGTAAAGCACAGTATAAAATGTGCAGTGCTTTCTGATCCAACATATGCTTTGCTTTTCCCAGGACGGCAATGCCCCGTGCCAATTTCCCCCGAACATAAGTAATGTGTGGCTTCCAGCTCGTGGTCAATGATCACCCCAAGAAATTTTATTTCATTTACTCTTTCTAAATATACATTGTCAACACATATTTCTACTTCGATGTTTTTCTTTTGGTTTCCAAACAACATAAATTTGGTTTTATCGAGATTCAATGATAATTTATTTATATCAAACCACTTCTTTAATATCGTTAATTCCTGTGTGATCATTTCCAAAACCTGTGGCAATTCCCCACCTGCACACAGTATATTTGTGTCATCTGCAAATATTACAAACTTTAAAATCTCCGATACTCTGCAGATATCATTTAAGTACATAATAAACATTTTTGGACCCAGTACTGAACCTTGAGGTACTCCACAAGCTATATCCATCAAATTAGATTTATATTCATTTATTTGTACATATTGTTGCCTATTCCCTACATAGCTTTTTAGCCATTCCAAAACCACTCCCCTAAACCCGTACTTTTCCAGTTTTTTTAATAGAATTTCATGATTAACAGTATCAAACGCCTTCTTTAGATCTAAGAAAACTCCGAGCGCATACCTCTTATTATCCATACATTCCGTTATCTTTTCCATTAGATCTATCAGTGCCAAAGCTGTTGATCTGTTGTTTCTGAACCCATACTGACTATCTGTCATTAATTCATATTTTTCCACAAAACTGTCAAATCTTTTTATGAAGAGTTTTTCCAGTATCTTAGAGAACTGGGAGAGTATTGACACTGGTCTATAGTTTGTAAAATGATGTCTTTCACCGGTTTTGTAAATGGGAATAACTTTAGCAACTTTCATTTTTTGTGGAAAAACTCCTTTTTGAAACGACAAGTTGAATATATATTTTAATGGTTTTACGATACCATCAATAACTGTCTTTACCGTTACCATATCAATATCATTCCAGTCTGTACTGGTTTTGTTCTTAAGTCCTCTAACCATGTCATAAATCTCTTTCTCTTCCACTGCTCTTAAAAACATTGAGCTACTATTCCTTTCAATATTTTCACCAGTGTCCCTTTCTATTCCATCAACCTTTATTTCTTCTGCCAGTTTTGGCCCTATGTTTACGAAGAATTCATTAAAGCCATTTACTATCTCCTCCATGTTATTAATACTTCTTGTCCCTTCTATAAAGTACCCAGGGTAATCATTATTCCTTGTTTCATTTTTGATTATTCTGTTTAATACATTCCATATATCTCTTGTGTTATCTTTATTGTGTTCTAACCTTTTAATGTAATACTCTCTTTTACAGGATCTCATTATATTAGTTAATTTATTTTTGTAAGTTTTATACTTCATTTCAGTTTCTATTGTTCTCTTTTTTATGAATTCTCGATATAGGGTATTCTTTTTTTTGCTGGCATTTTGTAGTCCTTTTGTCATCCATGGTCTTCCTGCATAGTTGTGTTTCCTATTGATTTCAATTACTGGGCAGTTTTTATCAAGTAATGTGTTAAATGTTCTTAAAAATCCTTCGTAAGCTTTATTAACTTCTGTTTGTTCATATACAATATTCCAATCTTGCTTTAAAAGTTCATTTCTAAGACAATTTAAGGTCTTCTCTGTTCTTATTCTTTTGTAAATAATCTTATGTCCATCGTTGTTCACTTTATAATGGCAATTATACGATGCAAAGACTGGTAAATGGTCACTTATATCATTGATTAACAGCCCACTTTTTATCTTTCCTTCTATTATATTTGTAAATATATTATCTAATAGAGTTGCACAATGAGATGTTATTCTGGTCGGTCTTGTTATCAGTGGAAATAAACCGATGCTGTACATGGAATCAATAAATTCTTCTGTACTCTTATTATGATTTGGATTCAATAAGTCAATATTAAAGTCCCCACAAATAAACATTCTTTTCTGATTTATATTTGTAAATAAGTCCTCCATATTATCCTTAAATATCTCAATCTTAGATCCTGGTGTTCTATATATACAACTGACAATTAGGTTTTTCCTTTTTTCTATAATTATTTCCACTGATAAACATTCCATCACTCCATCAATAACAGTCGTCATTCTTCCCATTCTTTTGTACTTTAGGTTTTTATCAATGTAAAGTGCCACCCCACCTCCTTTCTTGTTGATCCTGTCTACATGAAGGAATTCATATCCATTTATTTTAAAGTCTTCTTCTTTTCCAGGAGTTATCCAGGTCTCCGATATGGCTATCACATTGAATGGCTGTTCAAACTGTGTTATGTAGTCTTTGATGGATTGAAAGTTTGCATATAAGCTTCGACTATTAAAGTGAACCATTGTTATACCCTGTTCTACCTTGAATTCCTTTTTAAGTTGCTCATTTGTATAATAATTGCATTCATTTGTCTTATTGTTAAAGAAATTACAATCAGGATCTATGTTGCTGTCATACATCAATGTCTTATTTTCAATATCTATATGAGTTGTTAGTTGAAAATTGTCAGACATCTGCGTTGGTTGTGCACTTGGACGGTCACATCATATTTAGCACTGCTTTGCATTTATCAGTTATATTTTTCTAGTTCAGTCATCTCTTTGATGACTAGAACCTTAGCCTGCTCTGGTGTTCCATTTAACTTAATGAATATTTTACAGTCTGACGTCCAAGTTGACTGTATTTTCTTCTGTTTTCTTAATATTCTTGCTTGTCTTGCAATGTCTGCATTTTTCTTGATTAGGTGTTCATTTAAATAAACATTTGTACCTTTTAGCTTTCTTCCTTGCTTGAGCAGTTCTTTTTTCTGTTTTCTATTAACAAAACGAATGATAATGGCAGGTATTTGATTTTTTCTCGGAAGAGGATGGCATCCTTCAATATTTTTACTGTCCATTTCTATACCTTTGCTTTTAAAGAAGGCCATTACCTGCTCTTCCAAAGAGCGTAGCTCTTGCTCGGGTGGCTCCCCTCTCTCTGCTGCTGCTACCCGTGCGTATGTCTGATGCTTGGTTTCCAGTCCTGTCACTATCACATCATTTACTCTTGAATATTGTTCCAGATCTGACACCCGTCCTTCCAGCATAGCAATCTTCTTGTCCTTTTCCTCGCTCTGCCTTCTTAGTTCTTTAATATCATCCATTAAATTGAGTATCAGTTTTTGTTGTTTTGAAATTGTTGTTATTTCTTCAGACATAAAGTTTAGGGATTTCTTTATGTCCTCCAGTTCCTCCTCATTAACGTTGCTCCTCTTAGGCGGCATCTTAACGCTCCTGGGCCTGGTGGAGCAGGAGGATCCTGGGCCTGGTGGCTGCTGGAAGAGCCTGGGCCTGGTGGCTGCTGGAAGAGCCTGGGCCTGGTGGCTGCTGGAAGAGCCTGGGCCTGGTGGCTGCTGGAAGAGCCTGGGCCTGGTGGCTGCTGGAAGAGCCTGGGCCTGGTGGCTGCTGGAAGAGCCTGGGCCTGGTGGCTGCTGCAGGATCCTGGGCCTGGTGGAGCAGGAGGATCCTGGGCCTAGTGGCTGCTGGAAGAGCCTGGGCCTGGTGGCTGCTGGAAGAGCCTGGGCCTGGTGGCTGCTGCAGGATCCTGGGCCTGGTGGAGCAGGAGGATCCTGGGCCTAGTGGCTGCTGGAAGAGCCTGGGCCTGAGAGAACCAGGAAGAAGGATTTTTCGAGGCTCGCCAAAACTTTGTTCCGTCAAGATCCTCTCCTTCCTCACCCTTCCTTTGTCCAGTTCAGCTTTTGGGATTACTCTGCTGCCATGAACTCCTGCACCAAGATGTTGCAATTGTCTTTCACACAGATGCGGAGCACTTTGATGAGGGACTCCGAGCATTAATGTCATCCTTGATGTCATTATGGCAGCTACATCCTTTAGCTTTGTGCCCTGTTCCCCTGATCACTTTGCAAACACTTTCAGCAGACTGTCAGAGAAAAACTCAGCTCCGTCAGAAACCTTGACTGTAAAGGCATGGTTGGGATGCACTGGAATGCTGCATTTTATCATAACACCTTGAACCCACAATCCATCAGCTGACTCCAAAAACGTAGAGTTGGCTGCTCCCAAATGGATTATCAAATGGATAATTACAAAAATTCTATTTAAGCATTGATAGTATCATTTTAATTCAAGAGCTTGTGCATACTGGAGGATTAACCATTACAAAAACATATTTTAAAAAAAGTATCTGAATTTGGCCTTTCGTAGTCCATGTTTGGATCAGTGCAGTTTCACTAAAGCAGATCCATGTTAATGACATCCATCGTCAAATGCAGTCAGACTCTGTACATCATGCCTTCCATTTCCTTATCCCTATGGATCCTCCTGCTCACCTTTCCTTGATCTGTGTAACTAGCAAAAGAAGGTCGCAGGTAATTTTACCTGACTGCTATTTTTGAAGTTAGTACCATCTTTTTATATGGTGATTTTCACAGACATTAAAGTCACGCTGCACAACAATTAAAACACAATATGCAAAGAGAACCACGGTAAAACTGAATAAAAATAAATTAAAATGTAAATAACAAAAAATGTTAGCAACCCTAACCCTAATGCCTGATTAAACAGAAAAGCTTAATCTTGGTACAATAGACTGAAAGGCTGTTACCCTGAGTCTTCAGTCTTCTATGAGAGACAACTAATAGATTTTGAGCTTAAGAAGTGTGTTTAATAACAAGTTGAGATAGGTGATCTGGAGCTTGTCCCTTTAGGACTCTGTTTATAAGTGTCAGACTTTTAAAAATGAATTCTAAAAACACTTGAGAGCCGATGTAAAGAGAATAAAATAGGGGCAATGTGAGCTCGTTCTGTAGAGTTCTGCAGCATTTTGCATTGCCTGGAGGAGTGACAGAGGATTTGTCTAAGCTGAAAAACAGTGGTAGAGTAATTGAGGTGCAATGATCTAAATGCATAAGCAATGTTTTATAGTTCAAAGAAAGACACTAAAGATCCCAAACATGGCCTCAATCTTGCCAGAGTTCAAAATAATCAGGTTATTGGAGAAATCCAGGATAAACCATCAACTGGAGTGGACAACCTATCCAGCTGATCAGGCTTAAAAGATGTGTACAGCTGAATGTTGTCAGCATACAAATTACAAGAATTGCCAGAAAAAGTTTGAATGATACTGGCTAGCAAAAACGTATAAAAGGAAAATAATAATGGACCCAGGACGGAACCTTGTTGAACCCTACAGGTTACGCAAACAAAGAAAGAGGATGTCACGTAATCATGTTGGTGTCACCAGCTTTGGACACTCATTCCCCCACCTCTCCCCCCTCCATAGAGCCATCACCACCTTCATACACTTCACCTACAACACCCCCCTCCTCACCCCACACAAAAGAGGATTTCACACCACCTCCTCCCACCACAACTCTTCATATTCATGAAGCAGATGTGAGGAAGCAGTTTAAGAGTCTGAATGCTCGAAAAGCTCCCGGCCCAGACGGTGTGTCTCCTGCCACCCGCAGACACTGTGCAAACGAGCTGGCCCCAGTGTTTTCTGGCATTTTCAACTCCTCACTGCAGGCATGTCATGTGCCTGCCTGCTTCAAGTCCTCCACCATAATCCCTGTCCCCAAGAAACCAAGGATCACTGGACTAAATGACTACAGACCCGTGGCTCTGACATCTGTGGTCATGAAGTCATTTGAGCGCCTAGTTCTCTCCCATCTCAAGACCCTCACGGCCCCCCTCCTGGACCCCCTGCAGTTTGCATATAGAGCCAACAGGTCTGTAGACGACGCCATCAACATGGCCCTACACTTCATCCTGCAGCATCTGGACTCCCCAGGAACCTACGCCAGGATCCTGTTTGTGGACTTCAGCTCTGCCTTCAACACCATCCTTCCAGACCATCTCCGAGGCAAGCTTTCCCAGATGAATGTGCCTGATCCCATCTGCCGGTGGATCACTGACTTCCTGACGGACAGGAAACAGCATGTGAGGCTGGGAAAGAATGTCTCGGACTCCCGGACCATCAGCACCGGCTCCCCTCAGGGCTGTGTTCTTTCTCCTCTGCTCTTCTCCCTGTATACCAACTGCTGCACCTCCACCCACCAGTCTGTCAAGCTAATCAAGTTTGCAGATGACACCACCGTTATTGGACTCATCTCAGACGGGGATGAGTCTGCCTACAGGAGGGAGGTTGAACGTCTGGAGCCACTATCAGGGACAAACAGAGACTGCAGCGTGTTGTGCGCTCTGCTGAGAAGGTGGTTGGCTGCAGACTCCCATCTCTGCAGGACCTGTACACCTCCAGGACACTGCGGCATGCAGCTCGGATCTCAGCTGACCCTTCTCACCCTGGACACAGTCTGTTTGACCTGCTCCCCTCAGGCAGGAGGCTCCGGTCCATTCGCACCAGAACCTCTCGCCATAAGAACAGTTTCTTCCCCTCTGCTGTTGGACACATGAACAATAACCACATGACTGTTCCCACCACTAACACATGACCCTACGCTGTGTTCACTGCATCATTCCATGTTTGGCACTGATCACCACCTGCACTCATGTATATATCTATCTACTTAGCACTTTTAATTCTTATTCTTATTTTTATTTTCATGTCTATTTAAGCGTAATTTATGACACTATGTTTGCACTGAAGCACCGCAGCAATTTCCTAATGTTGTAAACCCGCTCAACATTTGGCAATAAAACCCTTTCTGATTCTGATTTTATTCTTGTCCCTTAGGAGCTCACCACAAACTAAAAGAAGAACTTCAACATTTTGGCCCTCATGTTGAAGCCTTTCAGCTTCAGAGTTGGCTCACCCCTTTTTTGTATGCTGTATGTTCAGTTTTTTCCATTTTTTCAGACCTGAAGGGTTTCTTTTGTTTTTTTATTAAACAGTTTTTCAGGTAGTAGTGATCCGTGGTTTGTTCACAAAGCAACGTACAGTCCTCGCCTCACAAAATCTGATATATTTTGTAATGGTAGCCAGTCAAAAGTAAAGTCACTCCACCTCTTAATAACACTTGGGGAGAGGATGCCATTTAACAATCTGTTAACAACTGCAATCTCCCAACAAAGGAGGGGGCAGGAGCTGAGTGACACTATGCATTCACCATTTGCATACAGTGGGCCTGTTTTCTCTGGTGGGGCAATGGTGACTCTGTTGAAGAGTTAGTAATGTTTTGTTCAGACAGACATGGTTATCAAGTGCTGAATTCAAAATCAATCTTGTCGCATACAAAGTTGTACGTAACGGGGTACATCATATTCTAAAGACCTTACGGTATTTTATTATCTCAACAGAACACGTTGGTCTAAGTGAAGGTTTATTTAGCCCTCTCGTCCATTAGTTCCTACTCTGACTCGCCATGGATCGCTATAACTCGACTCGGATCGACTGGTTTTCCATTACAATCCTGCTACTTAACCTGTGTGGTTGTCGTCATAGCAACACGTCTAAGCGTCCCTTTACGTAATTAATAAGCAACACGAACGGTACATAAAAGTACCCGCTGATCGTGCCGAGTAATAGAAAAGGGCTTTTGTGATTCCTAGAGATTCTAAAAGCAGTGTTCAACTATCAAACCCCTCTCTTGGGGAGCCTTAGTTTGGGTGACAAACTTAAATTTAAAAACTTTAATAAAGCTTAAAGTTATGGCTGGATCATGGGACTGGTGGACTGATCCCTGCATACAGGCATGAACTAAAACTTTCTAAACTTGCTGCAAAGACATTTAAGGAGTGGATTAATAAGGCTATAAAGAATATGCAGGCGTGTCTGGACTTCACTGAATGGGAGAACTGCGATCCAACAGTCTGATTTAGTATACAAATGCTGTGACGTCCAACTTCCGTGATGACAGCTGCATACCATCACACAGCAGGGTGAGTTATAATAATGCCGAGCCCTGGTTCAAGGCTAAGTCAAGGCTAGGTTTAAAAACTCGAAGACACTTAATGACTACAACACTTTTCAGCTAACGACTGATCTGGAAAAGGTTCAGGCAGTTAACCAAATACAAGCCTAACCCTTCCCCCAAAATTCGACAAGAATGTGTCAAGTTTCACATGCTGCCTCCTGTGAGACTTTCACAATCAACAGGTACTTTCATGAATTTAAATACAGGAGGTTTTACAACAAGGTGCTACTCACTGTTGACACTCTAGAGCTAGAAGGCCAGATAAGATCAGACTTTGCCAGAAAACATAAAAGAACCTGCACAATGGGGCAGATGAACTAAGATTAATCTACAGAAATCATGGGAAGAAAAATGATGAAGAAAGAGGCAGCATACCACATTACCTGTTATACATGACATGCAGACATTGTTATGCCACTGGCATGAATGGCTGCCAGTGGAACCAGCTTGCGAATGTTTTCTTTGATGACCTTTTATCTGGTTTGTCTTGGAATTGACTGACAAGCAGGTCTTACCTGGCCATAAAACTGTTTGTCAGTCAATTGCTCATTTTTGAGCCTGAAAATGGTGCACCATGTATATAAATGGCTGTAACTTCTAAAAAATGTAGTGCAATGCCTTTGTTAGACTGCTTGAATCCACCGTGGTGGTCTAGTGAGGAAAAATGACAAAAACTGTGGCTTTCCAAATACCTATGGACCTAATTTTTGGCATCAACTGGGATACAAACATTGTCTATGTATAATTCTCCATTAGTGGTTCACACTCCAGATCTTCAGTAGCGCTCTAGGCCCAAATGTAACTGTTGATCCCTGGTGACATCTAAAATACTGACAGAAAAGGGAAGTTTATGAATACAGCAGGGGTTCCTATTAGAATCAAGTTCAAATTTTATTCGCCACATGCAGTGGAATGAACCCCCCCCCGCCCACACACACACACACACACACACACACACACACACACTACAATGGGAAAGTACAAGAGGGAAAAAAAAAGACCTCTGCTCATGCTGGGCTACAGGAGGACAGCATGAGAACAGGAAACAAAAAACCTCCTCTGCACAGAAAGCACATACATGTCAGGGCTCGCAAAATCGCTAGCCCGACGTCCCGGGGCTAGTGATATTTCCAGTCGGGCTACCAAAATCTATCTCAGCCCTGCCCGTCGGGCTATCATAGGAAGTAAAAATATATGACAATGCCTTTGCTTTCTTTCGCAAATGTAGCTGAGTAATTAGCTGAGTCCTCATCAAAGAACAGTGCTCTTTAATGAATGCAGCACATAACTTTACATCGTAGAGGTAACAGGGAGACATATCGAGTTATCAGATAGCCGTCTTAACTATATTCTAACTCCACAATTTCCCGACTGCACTTTCCTCTTATTTCACGACACCACCCTCTAGTGGTGCAATATGGTATAGTCAGACAGGACACAACATCACTCACTAGCTTACTCTTCAAACGTGGCACGTGAAATCTCCCGCAGCAAGCTTAAACGTGCTAGAGGTTGACTGCGCAGAGAATTAAAAAAAAAAAATCTCTGGCATGTGTAAAGACAGATGGATTTACGCAGGTATTTCAGTTCTGCTGAGCCAAAAAAGACAGGTCAGGATGAAGAAGGGACAGGCAAAGAAAGGCCTACCACAAAGTGGAAAAGTTATGATAAATCAGATTACGAGGCAAAAAGAAAGCGCAGTTTTTTGGATTCATGGACAAAAGAATTTCTGTGGCTGGAATATGACAAGGTAAATAACATGATGTTCTGCCGGGTGTGTCGTGAGTTTCCCTCTATTGCTCAGTCGACAAGCGCCTTTGTTACTGGGACCAGTAATTTTAGGAAAGACCCCATCAGAACTCATGAGAAATCTCTGCATCACAAGAAATGCATTGGTGCTCAGTCTGCAGCATCTGTCCCAGAACAAACACCAATTGCAAAAACCATACTAAAAATAAACCAAGCACAACAAGAAGTCCTGAAAAAGCTGTTTAGAACTGCGTACTATGTTGCAAAGAGTGAACTACCACTTCAGAAAGCAAATGGCCTAGATCTTGGTTCCACTTACCTCAATGACCATGCTTGCAGAGAGTTTATTGGAGCAATAGCACAAACTTCAAGAGACCAGATTGAAAAGGAAATTCAAGAAAGCAGGTTCTTATCCATTCTTGCAGATGGCAGTACAGACACTGGTATAATAGAACAGGAGTTGGTTCACGTCAGGTATGTGAGGGATAATGGTGACATAGCCACATACATGATCAAATGTCAGCCAGTCAAGAGTGCAAATGCTGCAGGTATTTTAGAGGCTATTGATGAAGCAGTGAACACCATGGGTATCAGAGAGGACACATGGAAAAAGAAAGTAGTGTGTGCAAATTTTGATGGTGCTGCAGTGATGATGGGTGAGAAAACAGGAGTAGCTGGGAGACTGAAACAGAGGATACCCCACATCATAACAATCCACTGTGTGGCACACAAACTAGAGCTAGCCGTGCTGGATAGCGTGAAAGGCTGTGAGTACCTGGTGAAATTTGAAGATACACTGAAAACCATCTTTAAGATGTACTACTATTCCCCAAAGAAGCGAAGAGAGCTGACAGAAATAAGTGAACTGCTAAATGAGAGGCTGGCACATTTCAGTGGGCTGAAGAGCACACGGTGGCTTCCAAGCCGGCTGAGATGTCTAAAGGCTGTGGAAAAAAATTACACTCCCACTGTTGTTCATATGGAGAACATGGCAGAAGGAAGTGATGTCAAAGCCGAGGATGCAGCCAAGGCTAAGGGGGTGGTGCAGGAGATGAAGACTGAGAAATTTGTTCGCTTCCTGCATTTCATGTTGGACTACAGTACCATCTTATCCAAGTGCTCTACTGATTTTCAACATGATAACCTAAACATCACATGAACAAATCAGTTAGTTGAGAGCACAACATCACGCTTACTCAGCCTAAAAACAAAACCAGGAGAATATCAGAAAACCTTGGACACAAAGTTCACAGCGAACCAGGATGGTAGCATTTGCTACTGTGGAACTCAGCTAACAAAAAGTCAGCGACCTGTTAGAAGAGGTGAGGGAACAGACAAAGACACCTTTGGTGCAGAGATCCAGAAGATTATTGATAACACAGTCAAGTACATGGACAACAGATTTAAAAATCTCCATGAAAAGCCTCTCTCTTGTTTCAAGGTTTTTGACCCTTCCACTCTTCCCTACCCCAGAGAAGAACTAGCAAATTATGGGGATGAAGAGGTGGATTATCTTGTCACACATTTTGCCTGTTTGCTAGATGCAGAAGAGAAAGAGAAAATTCCACAAGAATGGATGGATCTAAAAGTGTGGCTTGCAGAACGCCGGGGTCGCAAAGTAGATTGCTTGTACAGAGATCTCCTCTCTGAGAATCCAGAACATCTCTCTCATATCTTGTTGCTGGTGAAATTAATGCTGACACTTAGTCCATCGACAGCCATCTGTGAGAGAGGATTTTCTTGCATGAACCGAGTGAAGACAACACATCGTACCTCTCTACACCCTGAAACACTGAATGACTGCATGCAACTCTCCATTAATGGGGAAACAGTTGAATCTTTTTGCCCTGACAAGTCGATTCATTTCTGGATGTTTTCTGGAAAAGGTTCAAGACACCTGGATCATAAAACCCCGACAAGAACAAAGAGCAGTGAAATGGAGGGCAATGCACAGGAAGAGAAAGCTGATGAAGGAGATGCTATGCCCTCAACGTCAAGTGGCATTTTCTCATCCGAGACTTCAGTGGAAATTTCAGATTCAGGATCTGACACAGGCTGATTCATGTTCTACACAGTTCTAACAAGTTCACAGAAAATTCTGTTTAATTAGAACCAGATATTTGAGTTGATTGTAATGTTTACACAGTTGTTGTAATTTGTGTTTTAACAATTTTTTGATTGATGTTTTGTTTCCTTTACAATATTATACAATAAAAATAATATTTTTTTTATTCGGGCTACTCAAATTTATTTCGGGCTACCAAAAACTAAAGAGTGCCTGCCCGAAGGGCTACCAGGGATTTTAAAATTTTGCGAGCCCTGCATGTCCACAGTACAACATTGTAGAGCACGTGACCAGCAACAGGGTTGGGTAGGGGATAAGCAGTAATCCCAGGCAACACAGCAGCCATCCTGCCACTGTGCCGTCACTCCAGCGCGGGCTCAGACCCGCCTCGTGTTCCCAGGAGGCAACAAGCATCGAAGGCATCAAGCTTCTAAGATGTGTATTAAAGCAATCAAATGCCTTGTGACTGCTACACTGTACACTTGGCACTTATCAGGTTGGTTTATAATGGAAAACCATAAGATTATTGGATTATTGTAGGGTCTTTAACTTACAATATAAAACACCTTGAGTAGACTGTTGTTGTCACAATCAGCGTGTAGAGTGAAAGGTGGACCCAAATGCAGACGAAACGAAACGTGAAACGTGACTTGAATAACCAAACACGAGCCGTTTATCGAGGCTGGCAAAATAACTGCAAGCAAAAGGCAAAAAGCAAGACTAATAAAAAAACTAAACTGGGTGAGCTAAATTAAATAAAAACCTACAACAGGAACATGGCCCTAACATGAAACAACGTGACATGCACTCTTGGCCTGGAAACAACGCCGACGATCTGACAATGACACACTGAAAACAGAGGACTTAAATACACAGGAGGTGATTAGGGGAAGTGGGAACACATGGGGGACCAGCTGACTGACATGAGCCTAATGACAGGACAGGGGAAGTAAAACTAAATACAATGAACAAAGAACACAAAATAAAACAGGAAACACTGAAAATAGACATGACAACACAAGCTTAACAGACCTAACACATGATGAACGATACAAGAACCCAAACACAGAAACCAAGGAAACAACAAACAATGATTGCCTTTAACCTCATCTAAAAGCTAAATAGGAGTGACACATTTACCCTATCGCCTACTGGTGTTGGCCAGAGGGCCCGATGGCGCGATATGGCAGCCTCGCCTCTGTCAGTCTGCCCCAGGGCAGCTGTGGCTACAACTGTAGCTGCCTCCACCAGTGTGTGAATGTGAGAGTGAATGAATAGTGGTATTGTAAAGTGCTTTGGGTGCCTTGAAAAGCGCTATATAAATCCAATCCATTATCATTGATGCATGCTCAATCATCCAGGTAAGGAAATCCCCAAAAGTTGATTCTGGACGTAACGTTTTCAGTGGGAGAAACGTTTCATCATCATCCAAGTGACGTCTTCAGTCTCAGCTGACTGCAGGTTTCAATCTTATAAACAGCACATTTGCATAATGACTGAAACCAGCCCACTGAAGGAACAATGTGCTGCGAGGTCTGATCCTTGATCATTAATATGCAAATTCTCATGACCATTGATCAACAACCACTGATCAAAGCTCACTCATCAAAGCTCACTGATCCATGTCCATGAGTCCCATTCACAGAGAGTTGGGGAATGGCTGCAATCACAGCATTGTAAGATGGTGACAGACGTACCCTTAGGCCCCTCCTCCACTCAGAGATGGTCTTTCCCTTTTCACGTAAATGGCCTCCTTGACTCTGCGCTCAAACCAGCGTTCCTCCCTGTCCAGGATGTTACATCCTCATCCTTGAAAGAGTGTCTCCTGGCCTGTAGGTGTGAATAGACTGCAGAGTCCTGGCCTGACAATGTGGCTCTGCTGCGTTGTGCCATCCTCTTCGCCAGAGGTTGTTTGTATAAATCCTGGCAATCCTCCTGCACTTAACAGCGTACACTATGTTACTCTGTTTGTGTCGGGGGACCCGATCCTTGGGGTGGACCAATTTTTGTATTTTGTAGTTTAAAAGCCACAGAGACGCGGTGTTTAGAAAAAATGTGTCTCAACTGTTCCGATACTCCTGACACATGCAGTCGACGGCACTTGGTACACTTAATAATCACAGTCCTAAATGGGTTATCTCCTATCTACATAATGCAGTGTCTGCTTTTTGGACAGACATACGGGGTCCAGGGCCGTCCAAAGAGATCACTGTGACCTTCAGCTGACTTCTGCTGATGCACAACTATATGATCCATTTATAAATACGGTAATGAAGAATTAAACTCATACATTGCCAGCGAAGTTTTTCTGCTCAAGCTTAAGCTAATTCAGTTAACAATAGTTCTGCAACAATCATGTAACCATCACGACTAAGGAAGACTCTGGACCGGACCTATGCAGGTCAGATTTTGGGAAGTATATGACCTAAAAAGACGTCATTCATTAAATTGTGCATCTACACTATTAGGCCACAACTCTTAATCTTTGAAGTTGTTTTCTATCACATTAGTATAAGTGTATAAAAGCAAGCACGCAGCCATGCAGTGTGTCATAAACGTTTGTGAAATAATAGGTTGTTTCTAAACAGCTCACTGAATTTGAAATCGGTATTGTAATAGGACATTACTGTTGCAATAAGTTTGTGAAATTCCTAACTTCCTAGATATTCCACAGCTGTAGGTACTATTATTGGAAAGGGGAAGTGTTTAGACCCCCCCCCCCCCAAAAAAAAAAATCATGACCAGGGTGGGGGCAGTGCTGAAGGATACAATGCATAACGGGGTTCGCTGACTCAATAACCACAGAGCCTCGAAACCTCCCCCTCCTTAACATCAGCACAAATGCTGTGCACTGGGAGCTCCATGGTTTAGGTTTAAATGACGTCACTCTGGTTTTGTAAAACTAATGGAAAATTGTTCATATTATGCTCTCACAAGTTTACTGAGCCACTTCTGCACCTTTGTTTCTCTCCTTTGACTCTGCCATCTATCAATCGATCGATGTTTTTAACTTTGACTGCATTTCTCCATGAGCTTACTATCTGGTATGGCTGTAATTATGCATACCGGTTCATTATTTTTGACCATCTGCTCCTATCCTTCAAGGTCACATGGGTCAGCTGGAGGACTGTTGACTGTTGCTTAACCGGGTGAAACTCTCTCTCAAGTTGAACACAGGATACACACACACACACACACACACACACACACACACACACACACACACACACACACACACACACACGCAAATCTCCCATGTACACAGACACGCACTTACCCCCCCCCAATGCCTCCAAACGTTTACTCCCACCTGAAGTAGGCAGGCGGATCTGTCTAGCACTGGAAGGCTGGCTGCTGTGTACATGGACTAACTCCTGACTCCCCCCCCGCTGCAAGTCATGTGCTTTTAGGTTGTAAGATGTGAAGATTTATGTGCTTTCTGTGCTGAGGTGTTTTTTTCTGTTCTCAAACTGCTCTCCCCGAGGAGCTCAGTCTGCGAGGATATCTTTTTTCTCCTCCTCTTTCCTCGTGTGTATTTCCATTGTTTTTTTCGTACCTCCCCTACCTGTCTTCCCAGTGTTATGTTTGTGTATTCCATGTATGGTCAGAAAAGGTGCTCATGATGACACCGGATTGTCTGGTAGCCTTTTAAACAATTTCCCTCGGGATAAATAAAGTATTGTTACTCTATCTATCAATCAATCAATCAATCAATCAATCAATCATGTGACTTGAAGTAGTTTGTTTAGCCTTAAATTAGCTATTTAGTATATCTGTCATTTTCCCACTTATATTGTAAAAATTAGTAAACTTTAGCTCCATGTTATAAATGGTTTCACTTGCTATCTTTAGTTAAGTTACCAACAGAAATACTGCAGCGCACTCTCTAAATCAGGGGTCACCAACACGGTGCCCGCGGGCACCAGGTCGCCCGCAAGGACCACATGAGTCGCCCGCGGGCCTGTTCTAAAAATAGCTCACCATAACAACTTACCAGTAAGCTGCATCTATTTTTATTTTTTCTTGCTATTTTTTTTTAATCACAATTGCATTGGCGTTAATTTGTTAGAGATAATATATAAAAAAAATGTTTATTATTAAATATTAGATCATGATCTAATATTTAGTGCTAGCTGGTCTCCACGGAAACAGTTGCCGTGAAGACCAGCAAAGGCAAAGGTGAGGAGATGAGGAAAACATGGCGGAAAAAAGGAAGAAAACATATAATTTTCACAGTGAATGGGAGGAAGAGTTCTTTTTTACCACTGTGAAAGATTCATGCGTGTGTCTCATTTGCGGGGCAACTGTGGCAACGGCAAAGCGGCACAAGGTGGAGAGACATTTCCCAACGCGTCACACAAGCTACCATGCTAACTACCCAAAGGGCAGAACACTGCGAGCGGAAAAGGCCCGCGAATTAAAGGCAGGTTTGAGCAAACAGCAGTCTTTTTTCACGAGACCGGTGAAAAACTCTCAAAAAGCAACCGAAGCCTCATTTAAAGCTACACATTTCATGATTAAGAAAAAGAAGGCATTTTTAGACGGGGAGTATTTCAAAGAAGCAATGATGATAATTGCAAAAACTGTGCTTGAAGACGAGAAATATGGAAACGATGTAATCTCCACTCTCTCTGATGTCCAGCTGGGGGCAACTACAATTGTTAGAAGAGTGTCGGCTATGTCCGGGAACTTGGCCGATCAGTTGGATCAGGATCTGGCAAAGTGCAGTTGGTTTAGCATCCAGTGTGACGAGTCCGTCGACAGCAGCAGTACAGCACAGCTGATGGTCTTTATCCGGATGGTATTTGATGGTTTCTCCACAAAAGAAGAACTTCTGACACTACTGCCGCTAAAGACAACAACGAAGGGAGTTGACATCTATAACGCGGTGAAGGAGTTTTTCGCGAAGAAAAAGGTACTGTTGGAAAAGCTGGTATCAGTGACTACCGACGGGGCTCCTGCTATGATCGGCCGACATACGGGATTCATCGCTCACTGTAAAGGTGACACAGAGTTCCCAAACTTCATGCATTACCACTGCATCATTCACCAGCAGGCGTTATGCGCAAAGGTGATCGGCTTCGAGCACGTCATGACTCCCGTCGTGAAGATCATAAACAGCATCCGCTCCAGAGCTAAACAGCACAGAACATTCAAGGTGCTATTGGAGGAGCTGTCAGCTGAATATGGTGACCTGCTACTACATACGGAAATCCGATGGCTCAGCAGGGGACGGATTTTGCTTCATTTTTTGTCACTTTTGGGTGAAATCAAGGAGTTCATGCAATCCAAAGGGGAAGACACATCTCTGCTGGAGGACACTGAGTGGACACTTGACCTTGCGTTTTTAACAGACATTACTGGGAAACTGAACCATTTGAACTGTGAGCTGCAAGGCAAAGGTAAGACTGTTGCTGACATGATAAGTGCTTTAAATGGATTTAAAGCCCAGATGAACATTTTCTCTGTGCATTTACAGAGAAAAAAGGTGCTGCACTTTCCCTCTGTGCAGATGGTGCTGAAAGACAATGCTTCTGCATCTGAGACTTTTGACAAAGTTGCAGAAAAGTACACTCAAGTCATAAACCGACTTGGTCAAGAGTTTGAGAACAGGTTTTGTGACCTTGATCAGCTTGAGCCATGTGTCTCATTTGTTTCCAATCCTTTCATGAATGTGGACACAACATGCATTGCTGAGCAACTAAGTTCAATGTTCAGCTTGGATGCTGGACAGGTGGAAATCGAAATTGTAACATTGCAAAATGATGTCCACCTCAAAGCCTGTCAGGGTGCACCAAACTTTTGGTGCCTTGTTGACACAGAAAAGTACAGTGGTGTGTGCACAGCAGCTATGAAGGTTGCCAGCCTGTTTGGTTCAACCTATCTTTGTGAATCAGCCTTTTCTGACATGAACTTCATCAAGAACAAACACAGAACACGCCTCTCCGATGCACATCTGCAAGACTCACTCAGAGTTGCAGTGTCAAGTTATACCCCAGATTACAACACACTGGTGAACAGCATGCAATGCCAGGTTTCCCACTAACAGACAAAGAAAGCCATATTAGATGTTCTCAGTGGCAACATTACAGTGTCATGTCAAAGTTGAATTTAATTATTGAAAAACAAATGTGTTTGTTAAGTGTAACATGTGACAATTTGCTTTAAAATGCTGCCAATTTGGTGAAAAGTTCTGTAAAATTTGAAAGTTGATTTTTTGTATGTTACATACATACAAAAATAATGTATGTAACAGTGCATGATTTGTTAAAATTTGTTAGTGGTAAGTGAAAATGTTGTAGAAGTGATCACTTCAAAATGTAAATACTTGCAGAGATATATAGAAATAAAGCGTTGCATATTGATATTTATGTTTCCTACCTTGTTTCCTAATTGCATTCTTTATAATTATGGTGAAAAATAATTAACATAATTAGTGTCCGTACATAGATGAATATCATTAATTATTAATGATAACACATAATTAAGTTAAACTGAGGAAATTTGTTATTTGAGAAGTGTGTGTCAAACTGGTAGCCCTTCACATTAATCGGTACCCAAGAAGTAGCTCTCACTTTCAAAAAGGTTGGTGACCCCTGCTCTAAATCAATTCACTGCACTTAAGCCAGAGCCACTGAATGGCACTGAGTCAAGCTAACTGAAACCTAGCACTGGGAATTTCCCAACTCTTGTAATAATTTAAAATAAAATCGTGATAAAATAAAAATAAAATCTTTATAACATTTCGTGCAGTTCATGACTGAAAAACAGCATTGTGCTGGTTAAAAATAAGGACAGGGAAGTAAGTCTGATTTAAGAAAAAGAAAGGAAAATGTGAAGTAGGTATGGAAGTCCATTCCTGCCAAGAAAAGTATACAAGGAGGCGAAACACATGAAAATGCTAACTTTTTTATATGGATTCATGATCAGCGTTTAACTGAATTCCAAATCAACTGTCCAAAAACCAGATTAGTATTTAAGAGATTAATATTTAATATTTCTTTTATTTCTCAGTAGATATGTGTATATGTTTATACAAATATCCATATAAAGCAAAAAATGACCAAAGATTACGCTATTTGGTTCTAGCTTTTTGGTTTGTATAATTGTACAGTTACAGACTTTTTATTTTAGATTGCTGCTACAAAATATACAATTTGAAGACATTAAATTAGGATAATTAGGGTAGATCACTATTATCTGTCAGAGAGAAGTGGGTCTCTAATTGGGTCCGGGGGACAAGGGATCTGTAAAATAATTTGTTAAATTGCGCTAGATCATTAAAAAGTGCATTTTACAGATTGGGGACCATTTGATTCAATAACAAAAGCATATTTTATCCAGTAATTGCTACCATATTATGGAGGAACAGGAGGAACTGATATGATTGTGACTCACTGCAACAATGAAATCACTTGCTAGTTTATTAGCCTGGTAGCTAGCAGGTGTGGGAAGATTTTCGAATGCTGTGGCAGAACCAGCCAAATCGATATTTTGATTATAGGAGGTTTTGTGTCACTGGACCCAAAGAATTTGAGAACCACTTGTCTATGGGATTAATTTAAAAACCATTAGCACATTATTATTATCAAAATAACCAGAATTTATAGGTACGTCTGATCAACGTATATATTTTTCTTTTACAAAATCCATCCACCCCAACTTGCTCAGAATGACAGCGCTACAGTTTTTGTGGAACTGTGAACACACATGACACAAGAAGCACATTGACAAATCTTTGTTGGCAAGGTTCACATGTTATTGTAGCAACCGTTCAACATCCCCTTTTGTTATAGGAAATGTCAGCACACAGTTGTCTGGGTACTTGTTTCCCATCGCGGTTCTCCCACTGACAAGTGTTATTGGAAATATGGAGTGGAACTTGATGATGTCTGCCACAGAGTCAAACATCTGAGGAAAAATAAAGGGAATTAGAGTAAATATAGTGCGATTGAGGGTTCTTAATGAAACATTTTCTGAAATGTGTTCACTCACATCATTTGAACGATATCCTGTGCCCAATGCGTACTTTTTTGTGCTCTCGACAAACCGAATTTTGACATTGTAAACCTTCTTCTCATGATACACAACCAATACCAAGGGTTCAAAGTTGCTGTTGGTGGAGCAGTCTCGTACCAAAAATGCACCATCCTAATGGGAGGAGTTACAGAAAGAAAAGAATACTCCTGTTAAACTGTGCTTTTGGTGTGTTGTTTTTACACTTTCAACTGATATAGATCCAAATAACTATGTTTAACATCTGCCCAAGCTTAAGACATGTTCAGTTATATTTTTATATTTAGAGTCCTTATTCATATACCTTGTTCACCAGGTGCAAGGCGTGCTCAGCATCTGCTCGATTACATGTCCCGATGTACCAATCTTCCTCACAGGTCTGCCAGAAAAGTTCATTGATCAGTGGATTCAAAGCTAGTTAATATCACGTTGTGATGGATATCATTCTTGATTACAGGATTAGTTTGGGTTAATTATGGATAGTTGTGAAAAATTAGATACACCTCCACTGTTTCCATAGGAATTAAAGGGGTAATTAGCAGCCAGGTGATGCCAATACACTTGATTACCTGATCATCAGCACATGTGATCATCTCTAAAACACAGAAGCTTTGGCATTTTGCTGGAAATGATTATTCAGGTGTTTGTTTACACAATACTACAGTTTTCCCAGGAGTGGATTCCCCCAAGAAATTCACCCTAAGGTCAAACTGTGCATTGCTAGGTGCTGCAAAATAAGTGAAAAATACCCAAGAGCTACATCTTAGACTCTACAGGCCTCAGTTAACATGCTGAACCTTAAAGCTCTTGAATGTACAATTAGAAAAAGAATGAACATGTTTGGCCTTTTTGAAAGGGTTACCAGTAGAAAGCTACTTCTTTCTGAAGAAACGTAGTAGCATGGCTGCAAGTCTGCAAAGTTGCATCTTAACAAACCACAACATCTCAGGAACAGTCTCCTTTGGACTGATGAGACCAAAGTGGAGATATTTGGCGTGGCGAGGTGTAATTTCTTGGCTCAGCTGCTGGAGGGAAAGGTGGAGCAAAGTGGTTGAGGAGAAGTGCCAGCTGAAGAGAATAGTGCATCTGCTAATTAAGCTCTCCTACTGAATAATAGGTGTTAAAAACTGTGTCTATGCAATACTGAAGTGACTCATAGTAGCAAAGATACTTGCTGCTGCCACATGCTAAACATAGCATGTCAGTGCAAACACCTCTTACCAACTGGTGGTGGAGGTATGATGGCTGGGTCTTGTTTTGCAGACACAGGACCTGTGCAGTTGATCATAAACTCCGCTGCATACCAAAGTACTCTTAAGTGAAGTCTATGGCCATCTGTCCAACAGCTAAAGCATGACTGAAACTGGATCATGCAACCGGGAAAATCATCCCAAGTACAGCAGCAAATCTACAACGAATGACCCAGTCAAAGTCCAGACCTCAACCTGATTGAAATAGACGGTGGGACCCTAAGAAAGCTGCACATGAACAAATGCCTGCAAACCTCAATGAACTGAAGCAATGTTGTAAAGAAGAGTGGGCCAAAATCCCTCCACAATGACACAAGGGACTGGTAAAGTCCTTTAAAGTCATTCTTGAATCCTGAATCACTTAACCTTTCAAATGTCTTTTTTAGAGTTCTATGAAAATTTTAAGTTTGGAAAGAAAAGCATCTGGACTTCTTTAAGTTTCCTTGAAGACGTTTCTCCTCTCATCCAAGAAGCTTCTTCAGTTCTAAGAGCAGTTGGTGGAGAGTCCCAGATTTTAAGCCCTATGGGAGCGTCCCCAAGAGGGTCATGGACCCCCTCTTGATCCTCTACCGAATCACACGAGCCAAGGTGTGAAAGTGGGTGTGGGTCACAATCAGCCAAGGTTTCAGGTGAACCCACTATGAAACCTATCCCCACACTGTCATGTGATTTACTGAGGTTAAATGGCCCAGGATGTGAGTGGGTGTTAAGGTGTCTGGGGAGGGAACTCAAAACTGGATTATAGATGTCAGTTGGTGTTGTAAGCCACCTTCTCTGTTCAAAGATGGTCGTTCACAGTGGACATAGATGCTTCTTTCACTCCTCTTTCAAACCCTCTGTCTTCTCTGTCCAAAATGTGAACATTGGCGTCCTTGAAGCAATGACCTTTGTCCTTTAGATGCATGCGAGTTGTGTCCCGTGGAGGTGGCTCTTCCATGTTGTGAACCCATTGGGCTAGTTTTCACAGTGGGTTCACCTGAAACCTTGGCTGATTGTGACTCACACACACTTTCACACCTTGGCTCATGTGATTAGGTAGAGGATCCATACGGGGCACATGACCCTCTTGGGGACACTCCCATAGGGCTGGGAATCTGGGACTATCCACCAACTGCTCTTAGAACTGAAGAAGCTTCTTGGATGAGAGGGGGAAAGTCTCTTAAAGAAGTCCAGACGCTTCCTTCCAAGCTCCTTAGAGTACGATGACCTGGATGACTGAGAACCTTTACAGACATACTTCAACAAAAACTTTCTTTTTCACATGACTGTGGCAGCACATGTACCTGTTGAGGCTTTTCCATTGGGACAAAGTCGTGCTGGTCAAAGTCTTCTTTCGTCTGAGGCCATTCATGGTGATGGCGTTTTGATGGGACCCTTTCTTTAAGTAGATGTCAGGGGGGACTTATTAAGTCAGTAACTGTATAATGACTGATAATGATGAGCCCAAAGATACTTACCTAGACTTTGATGGGTCCTAAATAAAAGACAGAAAAGATGCATGTAAATAAGACATTTAAAAAAGCATCTTGAGAAGCCTGAAAATATAAAGTCAGACCTTCTTTCTAAGTGAGACTCCAAATCCAGTGAATGCCTGTAACTGCCAGGTGTAAGACTTTCAGAACTGAGTGGACCTAAAAATAAAAACCCTTTATGTGTTAATACAGTTGTAAACAATTATTGGTAACGCTTTATCACAAGAGGCTGTGATTTTTATCTTACCTTTCATATGTGAACTAAACTCTGCCTGTTAAAAGTATAAAAAGAGAGTTAAACGACAATGCTTGGTGAAATTTGTAGAATAAAATCAAATGTATATATGAATAAGGAAAGCATGTTTATTTTACAGTATTTCTCATAGGACTTAGTTTGTTAAGAGATGGTGAATAAAACGCAAACAACACCTTCTTATAGGTTCAGCATTTTCAGCTACTTACATTTCTAGTGGTCCCGTGCTCTCTGCTGAAATCAAATGACATTAAATAACATGTCAGAAGAGCCTCCAGCATTTTCTGTGATAATCTTTCCAACCAGCAGATGGTGTCATCGCTACACTGTACAAACTGTGGGGTGTTGTTTTTGCTTTACACCATTATTGCAGGGAAAACGTCACACTGGGTTATCGTCAACTCCAGCAAATTAAAACCACAGGGAACTGGGACAAGTGTCAGGTTCTATATGTAAAATAAAACAGTACTCACTCTCTCCTGCAACCTTGCTGTGGAGCCTTTCCAGACAAGACATTGACCAACTCCAGGGTAAAAGGTGACGGTGATTGCAAACTCCTGCAGGAACAAAGAATCAAACAGTAAGTGCATAAGGCAGATAAATACAACAATGAGTAACTTAAACAATAATTTAGCAAATTACCTTTGTGAGTGCTGTAATGTTAGAAAGAGAAAAAGTTGGTCACCTTTTTGATAGTTTGTCAGCATTACAATTTATTGAAAGATAAAAAAGCAAACAAACAGTAGTACAGTAAACTGTATTGTTTGGCAGGTGAAGTTACCTGGTCTCCTTTTGGCACAGGTGGGATCCTCCTATCTGTAACTACACCACGTGAATATACAATATGAGATTTAAACTGTGACCCAGAAAGGCAAAACAATTTCAGTCAGCTGAGATGTTACCTGTTTTCATCTTTTGTCGGCCAGGCTTCAGATCTCTATTTATCACAGGTGCTGTGTTTCAAACACAGAAGACAAAGGTGAAAAGGTTCTTCTTCTGGGACAGAATCAGCTTTTACTCAGTTTACGGAAAACATTACAGTACATTTAACTAAAGACAACCAGCATCCTTCAATTAATCTGTAATAATCAGCTTTAGTATTAGAGGATGCCAAATCTACTGAGATCAGAAGCTGTAAATCTATGAGAAAAAAGTATTTTATGTTAAGCTGCATTAAATTAAACAGAAAAAAAGAGTCGCCAAAGACTGCACATCACTAGAGGCTGAATATTTCTCACCACACCATGCATGGATGAGAGGTATATCTAGATCCTGCTTAGTTAAAAAATATTCTTAAGAATTTCAAGACAATGTCTCCCATTTTTGAAATGTTTATTAATTTTAAATGTTTGCCCTTCCCAGTGGTGCAGTCACCTCTATGCCGCCCTCTGTGCCATCTCTGGTAAACTTTTCATGTCAACCTATCCATTCGTTTCTGAGCATTACCACAAACAATACAACAAAAAGACATACAGACTGATGAAATGAACTACATAACTTCATGTTATCTGGTTGAGTTAAAAACTAGCTGAATATCGACAGCTACCACTAAATCCCCAAGTTGTTTAGGTGGAGTTGACTTTCCTACTTTGTCAGTCAAGTGTAAAACACAACTTCAGATTTCTTTTGAAGTACTTTCTTTTCATTCTTCTTTGATTTTAAGCGACAATTAGAGCTAGTATTTGCTTCACTATGTTCATTAGCTAGTCGCTGCCCACTCTGGCAGTGCAAAGGTGCAAGGGCAGGCAGCAACTAATTAATGAAGTTAGTTGCATCATATGGGTTTTCAGCATGAGTAATGCCGTCTAAGTGACTCTGTGCTTTGATGAGCAGCAACCAAGAAGAGAGAAATTATTAAGCCATTGCAAAGACTAAGTTACCTTCAATATTTATCCAATGTTTTCTCATTTTCATTGATCATATTTGCCAGCACAAGCTGCTGTTACCAGGCAAAGTATGGATGTGCGCGATTATGTAATTAAGTTATTTTAACTGTTAATTAACTGTGATTTAATAGTTTTGTTTTTCAAGGTAAACAAAGATGTCTCTGATTTGAATTTCACTGTTACTGTTCAGTATCTTTACCACAATAATCACTCAATTTTAAATGCGTTGTAGGTTTACCTGTTGAA
Source organism: Rhamphochromis sp. 'chilingali' (assembly GCF_963969265.1). Lineage (NCBI taxonomy): Eukaryota > Metazoa > Chordata > Actinopteri > Cichliformes > Cichlidae > Rhamphochromis > Rhamphochromis sp. 'chilingali'. The sequence goes on from NC_137940.1 coordinate 37,258,740, forward strand.
AATGGTGTTTCTCTGGATGGACATCTTGGGAGGATGTTTGAGTTTCCCTGATTGATTGAAGAGCACAACGAAATGTGGAGTACGGTCAGTAAGGTAGTTGCATTCAAATTGTATATTCATTAATGAAGACCAAAAAAGAAACCTTACAGGGGAGAGTGATGAAAGGTTGTGAGCTGATGATGACCTTGGGAGATCCCTGTCTTAAGAGCCAAAGAAACACTCTCATCAATGACTGTGATGATAGTACTTTAAGAAGTTCCAGTGTAAGCTGACAGTTTAAACACCCTGTGAGTTTGTATCATTCCTGTAAGTCGGTCGATGTCGGTCCCAGTAGTGCACTGCAGCAGCAGACTGTATTGATTACAGAGGGAGAATGCTCCAAGTGTGAACAAATTTAAAAGCCACATTCACTATAAAGTTGTAGACATGCAGCTGTGAGGCCCCTGGCTGCGGGCCACATCCAAGCAGGAGAGTAAAGCGAGCTTGTTCGCACTGCACATTTCCCTCTCTTCCCCCTCAGCTGCTGGATAATTGTAATCTCCCGCAGTCTGACTCAGCCAACAGATGGCCCTGGAGACCCACTGGCAGATCATGCTCACTCAGCATGAGCTCTTTCTCAGATCCAGGCTGCTTTCATTCTCACCACAGTTTGTGGTAGATCTGTTTTTTCCCCTGCACCTCATTCAGCTTCATTCTAATTACATTCATGAGAGCATTTCTGTGTAGGAAGGTAAAATAGACTCAGTGTCCCTGTGTCAAGTACAAATAGTACTTTAAGTCAAGTTTGAAGAAGTTTGGGAATTATTAAAATCATTTTAGTGGTTTTAGATTAAGATAACTGCTTAACAATTCATTTAATAATTACTTGTGGACGTATGTCCTTAATCCACTGTATATGTATACATTTAAGAAATAATGAAAAAAGGAAATAATAAAACACTATTAAACATAATAATAATAATAATCACTAAGCTCCTCTTACTTTCATGTTTTAATGTGCTTTATTAGGACCAAATAAACAACTTTTCTCAGTGGTCTCATTAAAGACGCTTTAAATACATTTTCAACTCATGAAATTAAAATCAAGCTATAGCTGAGGTAGTAGCAGTACTAGATGTTAGTATGAACAAAACTAACATTAAAATAGAAATGAAAGACTTTCTTTCTACCTGCATACTCTTGGTCATCATTTATGGGCCTCGCAGGAAGAATGCGTACACTAAGCACTTCTTCCTGGTTATCCACCACGTCGTACTCTGGTTCCTCTACGTCGTTAGCATATCTTTGAGTTCTGTTCCTTTCTGCTCTGCTGCGATCCTGTGAAAAGAAAATTGCAGCTTCTTTAGAGTGGGAAATGACACTGGCCTGCTGTTATTATTGCCATTATTTTTGTTTTTTGTTGTAGTTTTTTTAACTTGCCTTTTCTTGCCCTCAACATCAGTATAAAGTAACATATTCTGAGCAGGCAACTCTTTGCAGTTTCGATGCACATACACTACACTAAGCACAGGAAGCAACTATGGTGATATAACCCGCTGCTTGCCCCCCAGGGATTTCCTCATTTACAATTACACAGGCACCAAAGCCAACACATCATAGAAAAAGAGGTGATAGCTTGTGACACAGTGTTAAAAATCAGCAGCGTCTATTTCTGGGAGTTAATGACATATGACACAAAGTGCATTGTGACCATGTTTGGTATTTTGTTCCTGCTGTTGCAAATTTGGAAAGATGGGTGAGATTACGGTGAATACACAGTTAACGGGTGCATTGATCGTGCCGAATCAAACCTGCTCCTCTCCTTTAGTTAAAAACCTCCTTTGCTTTTAATGAGGAGAAGTCAAGACTGACTTTTCCACAAGGAAATTGATGTTTGTGTCCAGCAGGTGCAGTGTCACCATTAGACATTTGTGCACCACCCAACCTGAATATTTTGTGGAAACCATGTGTCCATGTTTTCTGTCTCTAATGATGCACCCTGAGACTTTATTTTAAAAATACTGGGCTGGAAATGTATTTTTTTAATTCCCCATTTATTAAACTAATCTATCTAAACTACCTGACTAACGCAGTCTTAATGAGAAAATTAAATTGCAAGCAATCCTTAATCGACATTTAAACCAAATAAAAAAAAGTAACAGTATAGGTTTTTAAACAGATATTAGTCCTCCTCAGCTAAAAACACTTTTATGAAAAGAAAACATTTGAGATATGCAACATTAGATTTTACTTCAGGTCTGTTACACATTTTTGTAGTTTGCTGTAGTTCATGATACAATGTTCAAAATAGTTTTTCAGAATATGATTGAACTATAATGTTTTTGTTGTAGAAATCAACTCTAACTCGACATTTTCAGTCTTTGAATCATCATATAGATCATAGAGTTCAATAGAGTTCAATAGAGTTCAATAGAGTTATCCAGATGAATGAGAAAAGAACAAAAACATACGTTTAGGTTTTTAAGTTAAGATCAGATTTCGTCCCTTTCTGATGTACATGCAAGCCGTTTCCTCTTTCCAGAGGACTTTGGTCATTACGTTTGAGTGTTAGCACTTTGCGCCATGCAACGTCGTTCTGCTCTGCACTTCTGAGAAGCATCGTGAACCTAAGCGCTTAGGAAAGTACAGAAGAAGCTTTCCTCTAAACACAGAGCATTTCCTTGTAATACCTTGGTGCTGACATTACATAGTAATCGCCCAAACAATACGTTTACCTAGAATATATAACAACTATTTTAATTTCTTTAAACCTCTTATGTTTTTAAATGATAGACGTATAATGTATTAATTCATTAACAAGTATTATTAATAGTAACCAACACATGTCAGCAGAGTGCATGTAAACTTATGAGAAAATTATTGTATAATTGGTGACACTAATATAAAATATTTCACAATTTCAGTTTAGAAATGATATTACTAAATCACAGAGAACAATCCTTGTCGCCTACAATGTGTTGTTTTTACAATGCACTAACAATGACAGAGCAGAATCTCACTTCAGTCATTTCTGTGCTAAAAGGTAATTACACAGGGGGCTGCAGACTCCCAGCGTATCCCCTGGGAACATTCATGTGGAACCAGCAGCGAAACGCTGTGGATACGGCCGCCATAACTCACCATTATCACAGCAGACTCATGGCTGTTCCCTCTCTCTGCAGCTAACGAGGGGGTGAAACAAAAATGAAAAACATCATTAGTTGGGTGTTCAGCAAAAGAATGTGGCCTTCCAATACAGTTTGTCCTTGGACTTTTCTTACTCAACAGTTACACATGCAGAGGAATGAGGTCATTATATACAACAAAACAGAGCCGTTTGTGGCCTCCTGCTGCTGTCACTTGGAGCCACGATGTTTTCTTTCGGGTGTGAATTATATTTTTAACATAACAGAAACTGTTCAGCAATTTTTTTTAACACTTTTTAAAAAAATGTTAACTCAATCCATCCATCCATTGAAGGTTGATCATTTGACATTTGACATTACCACCTAGGGGTGGGGGAAAAAATCGATACTGTGTAGTATTGTGATATTTTGTTTGCTAATGATGTATCGATACAGGGACAGCAGAAATCGATATTTTGTTACAAAAAAGGTTTTTGTGCTCTGACTTCAGAGCATGTTGATCCTTTTTCTGAGCAACAATCCTGACATTCCTTCACTGTCCAGATGTGTTTAACTTGTTTTTGGCAGCAATAAACATGACAGTTTACTTATTTTAATTTAAGACATGTTTTATTTTAATTAAGTTTAAAACTTTTTTATTTAACGCAAAATTATGTATTGTTTTAATTTACTTTCAAATTCTTCAGTTGCTGAAGGGGCTGCATAGTTTTCATATTGCATAGTTCAGAATAGCTGTAATTGTACCAGATGGTTGCATTCAGTTCAGTTGGACTAGACTGTAATACAAACCGTTCAGTTTGTCAACAATAAAACTGAAATGAGAGAAAGACTGAGTGCGAGACTTTGATATTAGATAAAATGAATATTGATAAAGTTTACCTTTATGTATGTAGAATCTGAATATCGCAAAATATTTTTTAAAATTGCAATAATATCGTATCGTGCGTTATGTATTGTGATAATATCGTATCGTGGGATGTATGGTGATTCCCACCTCCATTATCACCTGGCTTTGGAGTTTGTTCTTCAAATGGAAGGACTGATGATGCCAAAAAGCAAAAAGCAAAAAACAAACAATCAAACAAACAAAAACAAAAACAAAAAACCAAGCAAAACAAAAATACCAGAACTATTCAATTATTCTTATCTTATGTTAAGCACGCTGAGTTTACATGTAACAAAGTGTCATTGAAATTAACACTGACGAGTTTTTCTTGGTCATAGCTGAATTATGGTCAACAGTTCTGACCCCCCCCCCCCCCCAACACCCAAAAATCTAAGAAACAAACCAAAAAACTTGTATTAGTTAAAATTCATGACGATGATCAAGTTTGCTAATGATTACATTTGACTTTTTAAATATAATTGTTCACATATTAACATTATTCCTACTTAAAATGAGGTTCTGCAGGATTTGAAGGAAGAGACGTGACCTGGTTTAGATTTATGGAGGTGCTTATGGAGGTAACTCATATTAATAACTGAGGACACTCAGTTTATAACTTTTCTAGACCAGCGTCAGTGCTACACACTCTTGCCTTCACTCTTGGCTCAATCATACAGATGAGTTTACCTAAACTTCAGTGATGACTGTTTTATATAACTTTCTTTTCTAAAAGGTTCGGTCAAGTGTCATCAGCATAATGAGCAATAAGGCTGTATTGGCGGATTATGGGAGGCAGAGGAAACGTGATATTAGATTTTGGTTAAATACGCAAAGTAATTAGCATCCCGAACAAGTTGTAGATCACCCAAATAAGACCAGATCAAACACGATCAAACGTGAGCCTTCCCTGCAACTCGGTAATATCACTGCATGTGTCTAAAAGTATCTCTCTGTATGGTCAAGATAATGTTGCTGATTTTTACAATTTTGTTTACAGTTTTGTCTTAAAAATCTAACAATTAATTCATGAAAAATCCATAAAATTTAAACTCACAACCGTATACAATGTCAGAATTTAATCCATGAATAATTTAACCGGTCAACACTCCTTACCCCAAACATGCTGGTGCTGGTGTATTTTGAATCAAATAAACTTAATATACGTTAAATCTGATTAACTTTACACTGTTTGAAATACACTGTATTTCAAATGGTTAACACATCACTAGCGAGAGTATGTCCAAAGTAAAAGTCTTACTTCTTCTGTAATTTAGAGGCACATACTTGTTGAATCACAATGTGCCACAGACGGTTTTCTCATTAACAGTTCAATAATTAGGTGCTCCAGAGGTTTCAGTCTTTCTTAATGCCAAAAAACGGGGGTTAAAGTGAATAAAAGTGAGCAGATTTTACGTGGTCCACAAGTTCGTGAATATCACAAAGGTGGCTGTGAAATCGTTTTAAATTTGATCACATTAGATCACTCAGATCAAATGAACTGAAATCCAATCTCACAGTGAAACAGCTGAAGGGCACAAAGACAGTTGTTATGCTTTTGCATTAGCACGCTGCACTGAGACAGACTCGTGCAGTCACAGTTCCTTCACTTGTGTAATTTTCAAATTTTAACCTCCTAGGACCTGCGTCCACATATGTGGACATCACATTTTGGGATATTTAGACCAAAATACTAAATTTTGCTCTACAAGGGCCTGACATCCACTTACGAGGACATTATTCTGCTACCGTTCTATCAAAATTGTGAACGAATATCCTCAGATGTGGCTCTCATTTTTCCTAAAAACAAAAATAAGGTAAAAATAAAAAAATCTGGTAATTCTTTGTGTTTACATTCATCGTGTCCCAATCAGCCCAAATATCAAAGAGAAATTAAAAATGCTGCCGTGGAAGAGTTCGGGTCTTAGGAGGTTAAAAATATTCCATGAATTTTAAAATCCTGTTTTCAAAAAGGGCACAAAGAGGAAAAGAACCACATCCTCACGAGTTATCCACCAGTCTTTGATTGACAGCTTTTGATAGTTTTCTTTGGCCATGAAGGAAAACAAAACAGAAAGCAGGAAGGAAACCTGCCCAAAATAGAATTTAGGACATTTCAGCAATTTGAGGGATTGTGAAAATGCCAGCTGACATTAGAGGCTACCGACTCAAGAAGCAGCAAACTCAGTATTGGATTTGGCACTGTGGTCTAACACTCTGTGGGGCTGCCTGACTGCTTTGCAGAGCTTACTGGGCCACGGGAAGTGGGGTGGGGCGAGACATATGAAAAAGGAGATTAGATACATGGAGCTAGCATCTGAGGTTAAGCAGTTAGTCTGGAAAATAAACTTGTGCCCCATGGAAATTGGGTGCAGAGGATTGTGGCAACTCAAACCACCAGCCTACTTAAGGATTTGTGACCTGGCTTTGCTACGGAGATCAAGAACGTATCAACTGCAGAGAGCAAGAATAAGCTCAGTGTGAGGAAGCGCCATCAACAAATTATGATGATTATCATTAAAAGTTATTTCCCTCTGTTGACACACGTTAATCGATTTGTATCGATTTGCAGGTAGTTAGAAGCAAGTAGATTGGTTCGCTCTTTGTGCATCTTTTATCAAACTCACTTAGCACACTTGACTTTTTAGGTTGTGCAATAAAAGCGCTCGTTGACAGTTTTCATTTTATGACTGTAATTTGGTTACGCAGTGTGAAATATTTCAATTTTGCTCTGTGTAATTATTTTTGTGAATCAAAATTAGAGGCACCTTATATTTCTAACATACATATATATGTATTTTTAGAATTGACCATAATTAACTTGACACGGTTTCAATCACACTTCAGTTTTAGGAAGTTCAATGTTCATAATACAGAATAAAACGACTTTTTAATCAAATTTAAACCAACTGAAATCTTGTTCTTGAATTTTAATCAAAGTGAGTTTCTCATCTTTTGCAGCAGCTCTTGCCTTTTAAAGACCCCCTTTCCTATTCACACATTTTCATCTATTTTTAGCACAGAGAAACATCTGCGCTTTGTTCTTTTGTAGCATTTACACACTCACAAATGCAGAATTTCAACATTCAACTCAAAGTGAACCCACCTTTTCTGAAGATTATACAGCAAGCACACCTTCATCAGTAAGTGACCAGCAGTTTTGTGCTTCTTTGGTTTGTGTATGGTTATAGAGAGAAAGTGTCTGCAGTATGTCTTCCTTCCCGGTGTATGCGCAGAGACACTGAGGTTGCATCAAGTCTCTAAGTCTCAGAGTTAAGCAGCCCACTGTAACCTAAAATAACTTCCTGTGTGGTGAGTAACTGGCCTATAACTCAAGGTCTTCTCTGTTTTAGACAATAAAATGGTTCTTTGCAGACAGTTTCTACTTGTGCATCTGTGCCCTGACTTTATTGACACTAAATTGTCAATTCAGAAAATGAACAAAATATTTTGCAGACGCATCCTTTCAAACACGAGTCTTTGTTTAAGTTTCTTTATTACTTCTGTGGCAACTTTTAGCTCTGTGCGAATTATTTCCTGTGTTGTTTCGCCCTGTGATTTTGACAGCTTATTGTTTGACACTATTTTAAAAGCATGCATAAAGCTAAACACTACACCAGATGCTCAGTAAATCAGGGTCGAACGAATCTTTACTAAAGTAGGTTTTTCTGTTGATTTTAAAAGGAACATGATGACATTTCGACATCTGCTCTGCCAAGCGGTAAAGGAAGCACGGTGACATTTACCCATTCTTCAACTGGCTTCATTTATGTAACAACCATATGGGTGAGCCCAAATTGTAATCTGAGTAAATATTTTAGCACGAAATTTGACTTCAGTGCAATATTTACTCATTTTATAGCACCTAATAAAGTATTGAGGATATACTTAGGAAGCACTGCTAAAAGAAAAGCTTTTGTTCACACATTCAACCCTTTAGCATTTAATGTGATAGTTATAAACCCAGAAACCCAAACTGGACAGCTGTAAACATGTAACTAACTAATATTAGTAATGTAATAGCTCAAATGAAGGAAATCTGCTGAATCGTGTTTTAAATGCGTCATTGTTGGCCATGAAGTGACATTGGAGTGAAGCTCCAATGTCACTGAGGATAGCTCACGATAAACGTGCAGACAGTACTTATTGTTTTCTTCTTTTTTAAAAAAACTTGATCTGGAACAAATCCAGGAAGGTATTTAACGAATGTTCTCTTTAAATGCCTCATTTTCTCACATTCAGAAAGTGGTGACCTGTGCACGCACTTAAGATGACCTTTTAGCTCAAGAGAAATGGAAAACTTTTTGGTCCTTCAGTCCCAAGATTGCACACATTATTAGAGCTTCGCTTTTATTGCTTTGGCCATCTGTAAATGGTAAAGCCTGGAATCAATGCACTGCTGACGTGTAATTCTGCTTCATTCTTAGATGATAACTGCTATTTTTCTGTTAATTGTGACTTTCATGTACTTTGATCCAAGTAAATATTTTTTTATAGGGATCTAAGTAGTTAACTTGCAAACTATTATGACAATACAAGCAATAGAACCAAGACTTCTACAAAATAAATACTTTTTAAAAGAAAGTAGTTATATTAAAAGATGTAATATAAAAGCGTAAATATTTTTTCACATGTTTTTCTTTTCCGGGCCAGCTTCTTCTGTTCTTCCTGTTCATGCGAGCAAGTAGTTTTTGTGTCTTTTTAAAGTTACTTCCTGTTACATTTTGAAGAGTTTCATGTGTTTGCTTTAGTCATTCGATCCTTTTCCTTTTGTATTCATGAATCCATTTTTATCCTTCTCTGTGTTCTACCCTGAGCTTCTCACCTGACTCCTGATCCCATGTTCTTCCTCTGTGTATAATAATTCTAGTCATATTTACCATCCTGTCAGTCACTGGGTCATGCTAAAGAAAACTTGGCCATGATCAGTGCAATTTTAACAAAACAGATCAGGTTACACATAATTTATGAATATAATTTGTTTTTGTTTTTTAAGTAAACACAAAAGGAAAGAAAAACATGAAAGAAAAACTTATTTTTTTTGTTTCTGGTGAGTTCGGTTAATAAGCTGTCAGTGGCTGAGCTGAACACCCACATTCACAGTAGTTCACATAGTCTGTGGGCACATAGTAACCCTACTGCTAACCTTTGTACTGTTTATTTTAGTTGCTTAGGTTAAAGAAGCCACCTAGAGCAACTGAGTAAAAAATAAATTACATCATACATTATTGGGGATTTAAATGCTTTTAATGCTGCCGTTATGAAAAACTGAAATACTGAAGTTTCAGACGACTTCTCAGCGATCAGCAAATCCATTCTAGAGCTGACCTGCCTGTCTGTTTAAACAGAGTAATGCTACAGCAAAGTGTCTTCCTGTCTGCAGAGGGTAAGAGGCCTGGTCCCCTCTAAAAAGCAATGCAGCAGAGCACGAGCGCACAAGGTCAGTCTCTCTCCTGTGGTTTCTTCTGCAATGGTATAGCCTGACTTCCTGTGAAAGATTACCATCAAGCCTCTCGTATTCTCACTGATGCTTATCTTTTGAGCCACAAATGCCAACTCCCTGAACATCTCTACACCTTGGCCCCCAGTGACAGCTCCACTGGCCTGTCAATCTGGCAGTCCATCCTGTGTCCTCAACCCCCCCCTCATCCTCATCCCAGCAGCCAAAAAATGAGCCTCCTCTATCCTGGACCTGTCATCAAGAAATAAGATCCAGAGTCCCAGTCTGGGGTGTGATGAACACAAAGGCTGAATATGGGAGAGATTTGTGTACGTGTATGATCAAAGTTTCAGTTTAACCCTCTCAGGCTCAAATTGAGTTTTTGTTGCTAATGCACAAAAGAATACCTGCAGTGGTACTTCTGAGTACAAAAAACTCATAAAATATGTATGTGGGGGAATCAGGTTGTTAGCTTTTAACTGTTGCAAATCTGCAACGCCTGCCTTGAGAGGGTTAATATCACCTAAGCTTCAGTGTATTTATAGTTGTCTTGCTTGAGTTACAGATGTTGAATTCCTAGCTCCACAGGAAGGATGCATGTGAGTGCGCTGATAAACCACATCACGTAAAGAAGCATCATTGAACAGCTGCAGAAGTAGTCTGTATCAGGAGGCCCTCCTCTACACAGAAGAACCACAAAGTGACAGTAACTGTGGGCTGACATTTCCTGCAAAGAAATTACCTAACATTCACAAATGGATATTTGTGAATGTTTCCCAATAGATATTTATATTTGGGTTTTTTTTCTGACCAATCAAAAGATTTATTTAGCTTTTTTATGTCTCAAAAGCTGAAAGAATAAAAAAGAAAACAGACAAGACTCGGTGTGTAAAGCCGTCTTAGCGGAACTGCGAGGCTTAGGCAATGCTGCACTTTGTAATGACAACTCACTGAAGCCCTGTTGTATAAAACCCCCCACAAAAAATAAGTTCAAGCATTTAACAAAAATGAAGCTAAAAATGCCAACGCAGTGTGGAAACCTAAATATAACTAAACCTGATCTAATAGAACTCTATTTAGCAGAACAACTTAAGTTAAGTACGAAGCATGACATTTTGTGTGTGACCTTATCAGTCTCCTCCATCGTTGCGGAGGAGTTTTGGGGTATCCTTCTTTTTCAGCGTTCAGTTCATTGAGGTTTGTGGGCATTCATTTTAGCACAGATCTCTTAAAGTCACACCACAGCTGAGGTCTGGACGTTGATTTTGCCTGTTTGCAAGACCTTGATTCTTTTCTTCTTTAGCCCTTTGGCTGTAGATTTGATGCTGTGCTTGGATTTACTTTCCTCTTTCATTGGCCGGTTTCAGCCAAAGCTTTAGCTATGGGACAGATGGCCTCATGTTTGACTGGAAGGTGCACAAGTCCTATGGCTGCAAAACAAAAAGTAAAACCTCAACCCGTGTGCTGACAGTGGGTATGACATATTTGTGCTGGCGTGGTGTCTTTGGTTTCACCAAATATGGCAACTTTGGTCTTATCTGCCGAAAGGACTTTGTTGTTTGGTCAGATGCAATTTTTCACAGACCTAAGCTGTGCTGCCATGTTCTGAGAAGAGCATTTCTCCTGGCAACACTTCCTGTCGTGAAAATTTAAGATATATCTGCAGTCCCCAGGTAGCTACTGAAATGATAAATGAGGCCTGTAGATGTAGCTCTTGGGGTTTTTGCAATTTCTCTAAGCATTTCTCCATCTGACCTTTGGTGAATTTGCTGGTGAATTTGCATCCACTGCTAGGAGACTGGCACGTTTCTCGAATGTTTTCCACTTTCCTACTGTAGAATGATGAACGTCAAATGGTTTGGAACGCCTTTACAACCCTTCCCAGATTAATGGACAGCAAGAGTTGCTGTTTTTCCTCCATTGCATTGTGTTAACACCCGAATGTTCCAGACCTGTACAGCACCAACACTTCTGCTTTAATAGAGGTGGTCACTTTTCAGACGATTAATCAAGTACAGGAGCACCTGGCTGCTAATTAATAGACGTGTATCTGTTGTTTGTTTTAAACAAGTGTTGAAAACAAATGTTTCTACATTAGCTTTTGCTTCATCTTTATTCCATTAATTTTCACCATTTTAGATCTAATGCATGTAGGGAAGTTTATATGTGTGAAGAATGTAAGACCATTTGCTTGACTGTGTCTGTGTGCTGGAACTGAAACTACCTATAATTATATGAGTGTATGAGTTTGAAAAAGTGCTATGCAAATATTATTATTATTATTATTATTATTGTTGTTGTTGTTGTTGTTGTTGTTGTTGCATTTTGGCTTGCTATTTGTGATCTATTTTAGAGCCTCTTTATTTTCATATGTTCAGTTCCTTTAGGTATTTCCCAATAAACTAATAGTGAGATAGAAGTGAAAAGTCTTCATTTCAGTCTGGATTCTCACCTATTCCACATTTGACTGCATGCTTTTAGAACAGTCATTTTTCAAAGTTTCAAAAGTTGTCAATAAAGGTCAGTGTTCACCATAATAAGCACTTAGCTTGAATTATGCTTCAATCTTTAATGATACAAAAATGACACCATGTGACTCTTTCTTTGTTGCATTATTTGTCACTATGGAAACAAACTTACTTTTATCGCCACGCGTTATTTAGTTGACATTAAAAGCTCTAGATTTAGCAGTAGATGGCCTTTATGCAAAGAAGACACATGTTATCTGGAAAAGATTGAATGACCTGCAGTCAGTGAGTTCTGAGCCTGCTGACAGTGTGATTGAAAATGGTTGTAAACACGCTGTCAGTGCCCATTGATGATGAAGGCCAGCAAGGACATCACAGAAAATATGTTGGCAGAACATAAAATATGAAGACGGTTCATCCAAATAACTTCACACATTTCTCCTCTTTTGATCCCCAACAATACACCCACTAAGTGTGGTGTACACATACAGAGATACATGCAGAGAATCGTTCCTTTAGTTAGATAGAGGAGAAGGATGAGATAATTTCAAACAGTCAGATAAGATCGCGGAGAGGGAGAGGGCAGGCAGTCTGACCAGTTTGGCTATCTCTCCGATGAGCGTGTGATTCAGTGGCGTGAATAATTAAAGCTGGGAGCAGAGATAGGAATCTGTAGACGCCAGGCTCGGATAATACTGGACGGATATCAGGGGCCTTTGGTGCGGGGAGGTGGCAGCTGAGATGACATTAGTCACTCTCCAGTGTGCCCTGGGCAGCCGTCAGGGTACAGTGCTGAAGGTCAGAAGATGATGGATGGACAGACACCGGCGGTGGCTCGTCGCTGAAGTTGACTAGAAAACGAATGTCCTGTACATGAAATATTATCCTCATGGAGGAAGATACCTGATCTGATACTGCAGCGATGTGTCATGGTTATGTGAACTTTGTGAAAGACTGTGGTTCATCAGCTTCAACTGAAAAATGTGGAAAGACGGATAAATGTATTGTGTTGATTATTCAGAAATGCATAAAGGTGATGTTAATTCACATAAGAACGCTTTCAGATTGTCATGAAAATGATTCGTTAGACATTCATCTTGCTATATTAAGTCATTAAATTATTCATCATAACTACAGATTAAAGGATGTACTGCCTGATCTGTGTCTGTGAGCTGAATTTGAAGGGCCATAGTGACAGATTTGTTTTTCTCCCCTCCTACATAGTGATTTTTCATTTTCCTCTCTCTCATCTTGCTGCTTTCTCTGAGCCAGATGTCTTTCATGTAAGCTGCACAGAGACACAGTCAACTGTTAGCGTAAACTTTACTAAGAGTTTTTTTTTTTGTTTAGTCTACTGCAAAAGGCACAACTGCCCACTCACTGATTGTTTGCATGTTTATAGAAACTAATATTGTTTGGCTTGCAAATGAAGCTACTCTAAATTTAGCTTGTGGGTAGATGTCACAGCATGCAAAAGTTGTTCTGAAACAAGCATCTGTATGAACCTAACCAAAAGAGCGTCCTCCTCCACCCTGAGCATCAGTGTGACTGTACTCAGTCTTTTTCTCTCAATCTTGCATCCATGCATCGCTCCATTCATTATAATGGTAGCAGTGTGTCAGCAGAGCCTCCAGGAAGGAACCCCATATTCAGGTCAACTCACAGTCAGAACGATTCCTTGATTATTCCTTATTTATCCCAGTCATTCCCCCTGCTGTGGTGTGGAGTCTCTGGAAGATGTGTGTCTGAGTGAGTGGAGCCAGGGCTAATGAGCTGAGAGCTGGCCTGCTGATTGTTAGTAGGCTAGGAGCTGTGCTACAACCCACTCAGAAAGCACATTCAAATCATCAGAAGGCCAACCCTGCATTGAGATTGATGCAGGCCAGTGACGCAAGTCAGTAATGCAAATGTGTAGGTGTTTACTGCCTTGTTTTATGGTGATAAAAACACTCAATATGCATGTAACTCGAGGTTGTTCCACTGGAGAGGTGATTCAAAATCTGACAAGGGAAAAAAATGGCTATATCAACAGCACTTAGACAAAAACATTCCAGTACTGTCACATACAATCTGCAGCCATGCTATCAGTTCCGTGAGGCTTTAGGCACAGGGTTGCTTTGATTTACAAAGCTCAGATTAGCATGTTAGCATGCTATTTGCTAATTGGCACTGACTGCAAAGGTAAGATAAAGCTGACTGGAGTTTGTTATTCATTTTGTAGTAAAAATGGAGATATACACACTTTCACCAAATAACAACCCTAGATGTAAAGGCTAAGAGACTGTATGATGGAGGTGGCTGTGGTGGTTGTTGAGATAGTTGTTTCCTCTGGGTGTTTGATTCATATTCACTGGAAAAATATAGCACTGACATAAATACACAGCAGTGATCATTCTTGTACCAGATGCCATGAAGTTACAGCCAATACTTGTTAGCATATTTAACTCAAAATCATAAAGTTTGTGCTGAGACATTGAAGGGAAAGTCAGGTGTTTAGCAGGTTCCGAGTCCACTGTCCACTGAATTTCTCCTTCCTCCTAATGTCCAGACACAAGCAGTTTGTGGGGTCAGGTTAATTGGTGATTCTAAATTGCCCAAAACTGTGAATGTGCATGCAATTGTCTGTCTGTCTCTCTGTGTTAGCTCTAGTTTAATTGGCAACCGGTACAAGGTGTACCTGCCTCTTGCTATAAGGTGCCTATCCAAGTGTTGGATTACAGTACAAGACAAAAATAGATTAGTCTCTCTCTTACTTTTTGCAGTTAAGCTGTAATGTAACGTGTTATTTTTAACTTTCTAAGATTAGCTTGTATGAAACCAATAGCTTCTGTACATACATATTTAAGAGAGGTGATACTTTTTTTTCTGCTAAAGTATTTAAAAAAATACATATGATGAGCTTTTGTGTTCAGTGTTTAATTTGATTTTGTATAAAATAAAATATGCACTGGTACTGCCCACACACACCCCACCAAAAAACTAGCTATATATATATTTTTAGTAACATATATTTATTAAAAAACGGTATAGTTCATACACGGTAGTACTGAAGTAGGTATAACATTCAGATAACTACATTAGTGAAAATGCATTCAAGAAGCTGTTGAGAAGTTTAGGAATTTAGCACATCCGTGTCTGCAAACTGTGCAAATTATACATTTATGTGTTGTGATGTTAAAGTCGATTTAATTTACTGTCTTAACTAGAAAGTAATTTACTAATTATTAGTTGTAGAAAGTTAAGTTACAGCAAATGCATTTGCTTTAATCAGAAAAGAACAAACCCCTGACAAATCTCAATTTCTTTAACGTTTCGTATAAAGCACGCTACCAAAAGCCTGACTGATAAAAGCTGCTCATTTCTGGAAGCATCATAGCTCACGCATTCATTTCCTATTGATGTGGTGCACCTGGCAAACAGCTGTACGTTTCTCATCATCTGCCTGTGGCGAGAAACATTGATAGCATCAGCATGTGTTTTTTTCCTGTTAAAATAAAACAAGTAAACATGTTCACCACTTAACCTGTGAGGAAAAATTACAAATCATCTTTACTATTATGAGCTGTGTTTCAGAGCCACGATTTGAGACGGTTTTTTCTTTGTTTTCCATTTTATTTCTGGTCGTTGTCGAACCATTTTAAAAATATGCTTCAGTTTTAAATTTATGTTTGGAGTGCTTTTAAGTTTGCAATTGTAATGTCTGTTGGTTTTTTGAATACCGGCACAGTCTGTTTTTAGATCTCTCTCCATCAATATTAAAGGCATTCATTCCTCCAGAGATCTAAACCTGATGTGAATCATTGCAGTCAATCACTGACCCAACGCCTCAGTAAGACACGTTATTGTTGTCAGTATACATAACTCTATAGTGTTAAGTTCAATTTTGCCTCATATAAATGTAACACAAGATAGCTGCTTATCATTGCCTAGCTTCTTAGGTAAACTTACTTCATCTTTTACACAAAAAGTGACTTTATCTTATCTTTTACATGATTTGTGTCTCATTTCCTGTCGCCCAGATTTTTGTTACAAATGATATCAAAACCACAATATAGCAGAACTTATTTCAGCAAAATCTTGGCTGCCATCACAAATTTCAAACGGTGAAAACATTTCAAAAACTTTCAAAAAAACCCCGTAATACGGTGCATTATTTTATTTAAAATTGAAGACATTAAAGGCATTTAATGTCTAAAATATACCATTGTGGGGAAAAACATTTGATGGCAGGAACATATCTAAAACAAGTTTGGGCTATCTTAGCAAATAGGCTGGAAAAGTTAGTGGTGCTAAAATAAACCACTGGAGGAACATTTTGCAGCTAATTAGGTTCATTGGCACCAGGTCAGTAATATGGTTGGGCATAAAAAGAGCATCTTAGAGCAGCAAAGACTCTCAGAAGCAAAAACAGGTATAAGTTCACCAATGTGAAGAAAACAAACAAACAAACAAACAAAAAAATAATAAACCCCCCCCCAAACTTTATCTACAAATTGTAGATGAATTTCTCCTCAACATAAAAATGTAAAGACTGTGAATATCTCTTAATCTACAGCAGGGGTGTCAAACTCAAACACACAGTGGGCCAAAATTCAAAACTGGAACAAAGTTGCGGGCTAACTTTAATATTTATTGAAAAAAAAATCTTCCTCCAGATTTAAGAATGAATCTTTTCTTATGGACTCAAACAAGTTTTGCTGGAAAACTGAATATGGAACAAGCAAAGCTTAATACTAAACAATATATATTAGCTGTGTAATACCAGTAGGCCAGCTCTGATAGTAATCTGGTATGGCTTTGCGGGCCAAATGTAATTAGGCTGCAGGCCAAATTTGGCCCGCGGGCCAGAGTTTGACACCTATGATCTACAGTACAGTACAGAATTTAGAGAAATCTCTGTAAGCAAAGGACAAGCCCAACAATCAGCATTGATGTCGGTGATTATTGGGCATTTGGGCAACACTGCATTAAATACAGGCGTGATTCTTCATGAAAAACACTGCATGGGGTCATGAAGTACAATTAAGCACTCAAATGCAGACGTGGGAGGCAGGCTGGATTAATCAAAAGGTGTGCCTGTTTATTGAAGTTGTTTGTAAAATCCATAACATGAAGCCAAAAAGGCAGGAAAGCCAGAGAAAGACAAAATCAATATGAACACGGAGGGAGGAACGCTTAAGGATCACAGACGCTCTGACGAAGAACAAAGGGGAGGCAGTGCAGGCAGCCGGGGGGAAACGAGGCCATCTTGTTATCTGAAGAGAATCTTGATAACAAGATGGGGGAAAGTACAACCAGATAAACAACGCAGGAAACAAATGTTACAAAATAAAAAAGGAAGTACGTAACATTGAATAAACACAAACACATGAAAATAACTAAAAACAACAACAACGACAACAAAAATGGTTTTAATACTTAAAAAACCCCCACTAAGATCTCCAACTACACAAAGATGGCGCTGGCATGGCTGGCAGCCTTAACCTAGTTAAAGTATTATCAATCAATCAATCAATCAATCAATCAATCAATCAATCAATCAATCAATCAATCAAAACCACAAAGACCTTGGGACCATGACACGCTGGTCCAGGAACACTTCCATATCTCCAAAATCAGAAATATCCTGTCTCAGAGGGATGCTGAACAGTTCAGGCATTTATTGCTTCAATGCTGGTGCATTGTTATTCATTATTATTAATGAATAACAATGCACCAGCAATGCACCACCTAAAACAGGTTTAAAATTGCTTCTAGCTAAGGTAAGATGTGTTTTGGTTTAAAGTGGGTGGGTTGTGTTGACTGAAAAACTGCAGATGTCATCATGTGGTTCGTATGTTTATACCACATGTATGTGGCTGATCATAGCTGGAAACAAAGCTCGCAGGTAGTAGGGATGACATTAACACCGATTCAAGAAATTACTTGAATCGTAGGGGGAATCTTATCCCTGAATACATGATGAATGAAATCAAATCCATAATAACTGGATTCAAAAACTGCATTTTTAATGTAAAGTTTATGCAATTGTGTGATTGAAATAATTCTTCAGACTTTAGTTTGCAAACACTGTGGACTGTTGAACTACTCAGAAATGATATGCACACATAGACACATACCACCATTCACTTGGGAGGAAGGCGTTGCTCTAGCAATTATAAATAAGCAACCGTGAGTCCAAGAATAATGCATAAGCAGTAGCACGGTGGAGTCTAAATCCTGCAGTCTTGTGACCACTGAAACCTGGTCTTTACTCTCCTGGCCACCTCTCGTCTGGTCGTGTGTGTAATACCTTTTTGGGAGAGCAGGTTTCAGTCATATTGTGACACTGCACTTTAGCAGGCTATCAGTTCAGGTCCTCACCCCAGCTGCAGCTTCCAGTAAATGTGGCAGTACATCACCTCGGACGCAATCCATCCACATTAACTTTGAGCAGGAGGAGCCTTTTTCATCCTCATTGGCTACAGTGTCTACATCCGACAGCTACTTCATTCATATCAGCCAAAGATCTCAATGTGCTCATGAGGTTCAAGTGGTTTAAAGGGCACGGCGGGGCAGAGAATGGAAGTTAATTGACTGTGCGATGACTGTAATGATTTGATCCCAGCCTGAGTGTGAAAACCATCATGAGTCTCTGCAGACTGTGACTGTCCACAGCTGGAATTAGCTAACAGTATTTATCACTGCGGCTGAAAGGAAATGTGTTATATAAACAGGATGCCCTCATTCCAGTTGTTTGTTATACTGGTGAGGATTAAGTCATATATAATAAAGGTGCCCCACACGGAAGATTGATTGCGGTTTTTCAAACAGCTGTATATTAAATATTATTGCCATAATTTTGAACCTTGTGTACCACATGCCCTGCTTTTCAGTTTTTCTTATATAACCTAAAATCTGAAATGGACCTGAAAGCAGCACTACAGCCAGACAATTTGTAGAAGCGGGGCCAGGCTGAGACTACTTAAATTGCTGTGCAGGCCAAAAAGTATGACAGCTATGTAGAAGTACATCAACTTGTACTGTATATAGTAAGAGTTTTATGTAATGCTCAGTGGATAAAAAAGTAAATTAATATGGATGCTTGAGGAATTCTTTTTTAATTGTTTATAAGAAGATGACATCGTAAATGGTGTTAGTGCTATTAACCCTCTCAGGCTCAAATTAAACTTTTTGTTGCTAATGCACAACCAAGTCCTGCAGTGGTACTTCTGAGTAAAAAAACTCATAAAACATGTATGTGGGGTAATCAGGTTGTTAGTTTTTAACTGTTGCAAATCGGCAACGCCTGCCATGAGAGGGCTAAAGGGTGTCACTGCGGGATTAAAGCCATAAAATAAGAATGGTGAATGGCCTGTAAATGGCCTGTATTTATATAGCGCCTTACTAGTCCCTAAGGACCCCAAAGCGCTTTACATATCCAGTCATCCACACATTCACACACTGAAGAAGAAATAGTTGGTTTACATTTAGTTGTGTGGAGAGGGATAATCGCTGGACTCTAAAGCAAGAAATTAGCAACAGTGGAGGGATCCTTGATTTACAATATGCAGAAATTTGTTAAAAAATATAAATAAATGAATTTAAAAGCAAAGAAAACAATACCGTACTTATTTTAATGGAAAAAACTGAAAACAACCATGGTATGAAACTCAGAAATCCTTCGTTTGTCATAAATTTCTATTATGTTAACCAGTCAAATGTATGTTGAACTTGAACTTGTTGCATTACACACTTGAAAAAAGGATAATGCCGCCTGTTTAAAAAAAAAAGTTGACACTTTTGTAATTTCCAAGAAACTTCATGAAAAAGACTGAGACCAACAATGACTATTGAAGACAAAACCTTTTGGAATTTGGCACAAATTACTCCAAATTAAAACAGATTTATGAAAGGAAAATCATCTCCTAAAATAGACTCCTGCGCCTCTCATCGAGTGTCTCGAGCCAGGATGGTAAAGCACTGTTTTCAGCCACACTTACACAACACAGTCTTTATATAGTTATGCAGTATTCATGGCACCCCCCCACACACACACACATATGTATTAAGGACAATTTCAGGGGTTAAGACATTTGTTCACAAGTAAGAGAAATAAGACACTGCAGACCGACTCAGAGAGTATTAAGACATGCGCATGGGTGTGTGCCTCTCAGCAAAATCACACACACTCAGCGCAGGCTGGTTGCTTTATTTATAAGGCAAAATGGGTTACATAGTACTTCCTCTTTTAACCGAAAGGGAAAAGGCCAGACATTACCTAAGCTTATCTGACCTCTGCACACAAACTAAGAATAAAAACATAGAAGTATATCACACTTATCTGACATCACACACACTGGGTTAAAGAATACATACTTGTATACTTGTCAAACATCTCAGACACTAAAGTAAGGAATGCATTATGTTCTCTTTAACAATAAACTTGGTTATGTGAAAATATATGAACACTCGATTATAAGGCACACTTGATTATACTTGATTTCATAAAAATCCTCTCACAGACAACCATAAAAAACCAAAGAAACCAGAATATCTTTAAACCTCTTTTTTAAATTAATTCACGGCAACTAATCATTTCTCCTAATAAGATGCATTTAAAAAATAATCTTTTCAACCACGACATCCTTTTCCTGTAGCATTTGCTTGATCGAATTCAGCTATGTTTGCTTCAAATGCAAAATCATATCAGAGTATAGCATGCGGAGCAGGGAGAGAGATGCATGCCTCAATCTTCGCTGTGGTTTCCTTGCGGAACATGCAAACAGCTTGCGATCAAGACTCATCCTATTTATCTCTGTTTTATCATACTCGCCGTGACGTATTGCATTACCTTGAGGTGTTCATTCAACTGAAAGAGGAAGTCATAAAGGAAACTACTATCTACAAGTGTTTCAATCCCTTGGTTCGCTTCAAAATATCTCACAAACCCATAACATATGTGTAAAAACAGACTGTGTATGAATGTTGAAATTGTGATTAAAAATGCAGCTTCTATGGTTCCTCTAACTGTGGGTCTCATTTACTTACTAAAGTAAAGAAGTAAAGGAGTGTGTCAGTTTCTCTTCATGTACAGGTTTTCTTTTTAAAGCCACCACTTGGTGGTGCCAGTAATCACACATCTTTCATTTCCCCGTGCGTGAGTGACTTCATCAACAGACAATGAGAAATATGGAGTCATTTGGATGTCATGGAGAAACACAGTGTAAGAAAAAATAAAATAAAACTAAAATAAATAAAACTTTAAAATACATATTTGGTTTAGAGAATGCACACAATGAATGGTAGCATGTGTATTGCTGAGGTTATACATTTTCTTTTTCCTCTGCAGTAGATTAAAGGCAGAAAAATAAAACCTTTATTGAGAGTTTCAGCAGAAAGGTTTGTGTCGTCTCGTCTCTGAGACAGAGCAGCTGCGAGACTCCTTCACCTCTAAAGATGAGACCATCTTTTTACTCTCCTGCAGAGACCAGATGAGGCTTCGCTTCCCCATCCAGCACACACATGCGTGCGCAAACACACGCACACACTGGCTGGCCTCAAAGACAGAGCCATTTTGTCAAATTTGAAGCAGGTTTGGTATTTCAGGTCCGGTGCTTCTAAATTGGAAAGGTCGCAGTGTTACAGTTATTTTGTTCACCCGAGCCCCTTGTGGGACAATTTAACGACTCTGGGCTGAGAATGGAAACAAGCCGTGACTGGCCTGTCTCATTTTATTATCAAGCCGCTAACTGCAACTCTTAATTTAAGCAGTCACAATGAGCATTTCTATTCTGAAAAAGAAGTCAGTGCAGGGATTTTCCTTTATGCAAAAAATGTCTATCTAGGGACAAATGGTGAGTGAAATTCAAGCAAAACTTCTTCCTAAATGTAAACATGTGGAAATAATGTGGCAAGGGTGGGGTTGGGGGATGTAACCTATGTAAGCTGATTTTTATATATATTTTAATCGCAGTTTCTGTTCATACTTTGCTTATACTGGGTATTAATTAGAAGAACTTTGGAGTTTTTGAAACTGGTTTTATCATTTGTTGGGGAAAAAACAAACCCCATTTTTCTGTTACCTGAATGTTTGCGGGTCTTATCAGACTAGCTTGCTTGACAACAGAAACAATCCACTGAACATGAAGGTTAAACTTTTCCTTTCAGTGGAGATTTCAGTAAACAAAAAGGTTTCTAAAGGATGGGGGTGGAGGCCATCGGCAGCATGGTTTGGTCGTTCTTGTCGTGTGCTAAATAGGTGTTGTGAAAACAAATATCATCATACCTTTGGCAGAGCACCGCACAGATAAAGCTCTCCAGCCTGGGCTAATGGAAAAACCCTACTAGATGAGACAAGTGATGCCATTCACTAACACAGTAACCATGATACTTACAGCATTTGGCTATCTTAGCGTAGCATAAAGATTAGAAGCAACTGAATAAGCTCATCTGTCTCACACAATCACCAGCTCACTTTTCCCCTTTTCTAAATGTTTGTGCTCAGCTGGGCTAATTGGATATTGGCTGCAAAAATTTACTCCACAGATGTGAAAAAAATATTTCACGTGTTAGAAAATGCTGTATATGGAACGTTAGAGTCCCAGCATTTCGGGGCAAAATGGGTGACTTAAGTCTTGATTAAATCAAGTAACATTAATTTTGTGATGGTGACCTTGAGGGTTCGCCTGGATGACCTCGTGACTGCCTGTTTTTTGTGCCCATCTGCAGGGTCAGGTTTGATGATCGACTCGAATCCTAGCAGAAATGCACACAGGGGACATATGATTAGGGGTTTGGTGAGAGGTTTGTAGGTAACTGAAGGCTTTGCAGGGGGATACAGCACAGTGCACTTGATCAGTGGTTCTCAAACTTTATGCCTCACTAGTGGGACCTAAGACCAGGGAAAAAATAAAGAGTGAAAGTAAGTCAGATTAATTGAATTGTTGTGGGGAAAGTAAATGAACGTCTCGATGCGTGTTAAATCATCCATGTAAGTAAATCCCAAAAGGTTGATTCTGTTGATCTGGACGTAGAGCTTCCAGTGGGAGAAACGTTGTGTTACTCGTCCAAGCGACGTCTTCAGTCTCAGCTGACTGCAGGTTTCCTCAACAAAATCAACCTTTTGGGAAAGTAAATAAACTAGTGATTGTGCATCTGTCGTGGTGACCTTCATCTTAGTATTATACAGGTCAATTTTTTAAATGATTAATAAAAAGTGTGGAGTGTGGGTGCTAACCTTTTAAGGCCTTCTAAAGCGAAGCACACCAAAAAGCAACCACTTGAAAACTACTGTCCTGACAAGCTAAAAAACATGGAAGATTGATCTTTTTCTTAAAATCAGTGGAAAAAGCTAAAGTTGCTTGATTGTTGTATTTTTCTTATTTTGTTTTTGATTTTTGTTTGTTTTGCGGGTGGACAAACCTGTAGCTTGTTCGAGTTGAGTGGAGATTTTGGATAATTTTCTGAACGCATAAACAAAAAGACAGCGTCCCTTTTGCATTGACGCTGTTTTTGTGAGATTTTCAAACACCGTGCTCCGATGCAGTACTCCGAAATCCCAAATGGACATCACTCGACGTGGATGCTGATTAATTGATAAGGCTCCAGAACAGGAAAGAGAGTGACAGTGAAGGAGCAGGAGAATGTGATCAAAAACACAGCATGAAAAGCACACACAGTGACTGCAGTGGACACTTCTCATTATTTTTAACACTCAGTCTCACTTCAGCTCTTTATATGTTACGACTTTGCTCTTCTCCATGGCTGGATGATGGACCGACAACAGCTCAAGCGAGAATAGACCACAGACTGGCTGTATCGCATACTTTGTGCACTGCCTTCATCGACTACAGACGCTCTCTGCAGGTAGATGGGCTGTCCATGGACTGCCGCTGCTGAACCACAATTTCAGTTTAATAGGTACTGAAGATATGTAACACTACTGCCATTATGTGTTGAGATGTTGTTCTCTCAATCAGAACTCTCTTGCAGGTATGTTCCTGCTGGCTTCATTCAGATATTTCCATGACAATAACAAGGAAAATCACTGGATGCATGCAGGAATTACCACAGTGTGACCACTGTTACAATGCCCTTATAATGCCCAACAGCAGTTGGCTTTGTTTTTATTTAGTTTTTTTTCCACATACAAATACTGGAAATTGTTTAATGACTCAAGCTTGGAACGCTTTCCAAAGTTGATTTTTCTTACATGTAACACGGCATAAATTTTGTGTGAGCAGCACTCACATGACTCTGGATATTCAGTTTGGCGTTTGTTAAGGTGCTGCTTGAGCAGAGCATGGAGGACGCGGGTTAAAGATTGTTTAATGTCTCATCTGGCTGCCTCAGACATTTCAATCCTCACATGCACGCTTGTCAAGTAAAGTCTAGAAAGGTTCAGCTTCTGCGAGTGCGTGCCACACAGGGCTGTCTCCAACACTCCCACAGCTTCAGTGAAGGATTATCTTTTTTAAACAGACAATTGTGGAAACGCATCTTGTCTTTATCTTATTGATAATTAGAAACTGAGCTGTTGAGACCATCATGATACTTAGAGAGGCCACATGAGACACCAGATTAATGTGTGTCCCATGGAAGACTCTTGAGTAAAGAGAGGCATAGACTAGATAGAGGTAAATTTATGGATCAAAATGAAAAAGGATGACGAGAAGATACAGAATATGCACCAGTGTCTTAAACTCTTCTTTCTGGTAGGTATTTTGTGTATGTTTTTGTTTTGTATAAAATTGCTTAAACTGTACACTTTGGCATTTATGAAAACAGTCAGTCACTCACACAGTTTGAGAGGCTCCAGCATCTTACAGTACATCTCAGATGAATTAATACTTTATGAGTTTCCAAACTGCTTCTCCAGGGAGTAAAGTAAAAGTGCAGCAACAGTGCAGCAATCATATAAAACACATTGTGTTACAATGGCTTCATTGGCATATGACAGGCTAAAGAAGAGTTTTTGAAGCTGACTGCATATAGACGTCTTCCATGCAAAACCTTGTCCTACATATTCAAAACAGCTCCGAGCAAGGCGATGAAATTATTACATCAAACTGAGACAGTGCCCTTTTTCTTAGTTCAGCTTGTATATTAGGGGAGGAACTTTCGTTAAAGAACTAATTCAGAACTTCTGGAAATATGCTTATTTTCTACGATTTTCTTTCTGTCTTGTACCAAGTCAGATGAGGATGCTGAAAAACTCTCATATCTGATCACTAAATATACGTCGGTGTCTTGTGGTTACTTTTACAGAAAGGTGAGCAGAGTCGATTTCCTGTAGTAAAAAAAAGCAATACCACACTGTGAAAACGCTGCACTACAAGTAAAACTGTTTGCTATTAGCAAATGTTGCTGCAGAACAATGTTCCTGGGTGTGGTCTTCTGTGGTCTTCTGCTGCCTATTCTCTTAAACAGAGGAGCTAGATGAGGACATTGAAACAACCCTGCATACCAATACACTAAATATGTAGCGACGACTTGTAGTGATCTTTAGAGGAAGGCGAGCAGAGATGCTAATTGATTTCCTGGAGTAAAAGTAGCAACAGCACTCGGTGAAAACTCCCCTTCACAGACTGGTGAACCTGTCCCTGGTGGTCACCTCATAGTAGCTGGGACAGGCTGAAGTCCTCCCAGGACTGTCAATTGGACAAGTGGAAGAAAATGGAAGGATGGGTGTAAAATGGCCCACTACTATTAAAATTATGTGCTATTCATTGTTTTTTTTACTGAAGCATAACTTATTCTGTAGAAGAAGAAGAATATTCCATGTCGGTGTTTTATTGTTATATGTGATGCTTATTGATTTTACTGTGGCATTTTGGGATGTGCATAATGCACTTTACTCCTGTTACGTCCCTCTGCAGCCCCTAATGTCCTCAATGTTTTCAGCTGGTGCTAATTGGCCACACCTAGTCAGGTGTGGATAAAAGCATACCTGAGGCAAGCTTCCCAGAGAGCTCACCTGTCGTTGCCTTGGTGGCATCAGCCCCTTTAGCCAACCTGGTTTTCCATTTTAAGATGAAACCTTCTCACCCATACTCTGGTATTCGTCTCCTTTTTTATGTTGCGGCTTTGAGCCGGGTCGTAACACTCCAGAATTACTTGTGTTAAATAATTGACTGGAGGTTTCTGATTATCGTACTTTTAATTCTATTTTTTGATGTTTCTGTTGTAGTCCCCATCTGTCTTCCTCTTCTGCTCACCAGTTACTTTGATAGATACACTGTTCTAATACCAGGTTGGACCTCTTTTTGCCCCCAGAACTGCCTTAATTCTTCACAGCATAAATTCAGCAGGGTGCTGGAAATATTCCTCAGAGATTCTGATCTGACATAGCAGCGTCACACAGGTGCTGCAGATTTGTCAGCTGCACATCTATGATGTGAAATTCCTGTTACACCACATCCCAAAGGTGCTCTATTGGATTGAGATCTGGTGACTTTGGAGTATTTGAGTACACTGAACTCACTGCCATGCTCAAGAATCCAGTTTGAGTTGACCTGAGCCTTGTGACATGGCGTGAAGCAGTTATCATAAACTGGATGCACAACGGTCATAAAGGGATCGACGTTGTCATCAGCAATGCTCAGATGGGCTGTGGTGTTTAAATGATGGTCAGCTTTAACTAAGGGGCCCATAGTGTGCCAGGAACATGCCTCCCTCAACCATTATGTATCACTAGCTGAACCATTAATACAGCACAGTATGAATCCATGCTTCTATGTTGTTTATGACAATTTTTGACCATATTGAAATACATCAGCAGAAATTGTGACTCATCACAACAGGCAACGTTGTTCAAATCTTCTTTTTTCCAATTCTATTAATCCAATCCAAATGATAACCTCGACTTTGTTTTACGCTGATAGGAAGGGTTTCTGGTGCGGTCTACTGCTGATGGCACCCATTAAGGTTCATGATTTTAATGAGTGGTTATTTGAGTTTTCATTTTCTTCCTATCAGCTTAAAGAAGTGCTCTGACCTCTGACATCAGCAAGGCATTTTTGCTCAAAGAACTGCTGTTCCACAGATATTTTGTCTTTTTCTGACAATTCTTTATAATCCATAGAAATGGTTTTCTGGAAAAATCAGTAGATCAGCAGTTTCTTAAATACTTAGACCAGCCCATCTGGCACCGACAAGCATGTCAAAGTTACTTAAATCACCTTCCTCATGTGATTCTCAGTTTGAACTTCAGCAGGACATCATGATGACATATATGTCAGATAGATAGATACACAGAGGAGGTGGACACCTGGAGGGCTCTCAGTTAGCACAACTGTCTCTGATCTTCACTCAACAGCAGTATTTGGGGCGAGCGTGGCTCAGGGGGTTGGGAATCGCATCTGTAACTGGAAGGTCACTAGTTCGATCCCCGGGCTCTCTGTCCTGGTCGTTGTGTCCTTGGGCAAGACACTTTACCCTACCGCCTACTGGTGTTGGCCAGAGGGGCCGATGGCGCGATATGGCAGCCTGGCTTCTGTCAGTCTGCCCCAGGGCAGCTGTGGCTACAACTGTAGCTGCCTCCACCAGTGTGTGAATGTGAGAGTGAATGAATAGTGGTATCGTAAAGCGCTTTGAGGGGTCCTGAAAAGCGCTATATAAATGCAATCCATTATTATTATTATTATTATTATTATTATTTAGGCCTGGTCCTCTCCTTTGCTCTTTTCCAGACTGTTGTCCTACATCATGGAGTATCATTGCTCAGGCCTTTTATTGCAATGTGAACGTGTTCGCATACTTATCTGTTGTTTGCCGTCACCCTTATCCTTGTCTCTCCTTTGCCACCCCCTTAATCCCCCTAACTGGAAAACCCCTCTTTGCACGTATTCTGGATTGTTTGCTTACTGGCTCCTGTCAGTTAATCCCCTGTTGATGCAATATTCTCTGGTGACTGTCAGTAAAGCCTGTTAACTTTTTAACTATTGCATCCTGTTTTCAGGTCCAATCTGAAAACCATAACAATTTGTCTTTTTAATGTTTCTGTCTTTATTTTGGATTTATTTGTTTTTATGTATGTTTAGTTTATTATTTCACTTTTTTTTTCTTTTTTTTTTAATTCTTGTACTTATTGGCCACTTTAATCGCTTATTATTGCATATAATGTGTTTTGTTCTATTGCTTATGACGTATTGGCTTGTCCGTCATCTGTAAAGCACTTTAGATTGTAACAACCTGCATAAAAATAAAACCTGACTGCAAATATTTAACGTTGAACTCATTTTAAATATTTTATGTCCTTGTTGTGGTTTAATTTCGGGTAATGTGATATATATTTTAACAAATAATGAAAATTGTTTGTCATTCTTTGCCGACAAAACAAAGCAAAGACAAAAACGAGCAAAAAGAGACGTTAAAGTGATTGGCACAGTGATGCTACTTTAGAAACATGAACAGGCAGAAACAGAGGCTGCAGCCTGACTGTACATTACTACTTTTGTTACCTGTGGAGGTGTAGGGTCTTGCTGCTGGGCTGGGGTCTGCACTCACTTAGCTTTAACATCACTCTGGGTTCTTGGCGAGCTTAGCATTAGCATACTATCTGTGCAGGGGTTGCAAAGAGCTTAAGTTGCATTAGCAACATAATGCCGTTGTTTCGGTCCTGGATACAGTTTCCACTTTACTATCATGCTCTCAACCTTTCTTCAATAAAATATAAATGAAATATCCATGACATAGACTACACTATTTTCTTCCTCCAGCACATGAACTGAAATCAGCTGATTGTAGCACAAATGCAAGAGGAACCAATAGAGGAATAAGAGGGATCAATAGGCAAGGAGACCATCAAATCAAAGGAACTGAACTACTGTGAACCAGTTCTATACCAAACCCAGTTTTGGATCCCCATCCTTATTTGAAGGACCATGCATAGCTGTCATCTTGCTTTTATTATAACCCATTTGTGATTTTATTTACATTTCCGTCCCTACTATTATTATTATTATTATTATTATTGTTATCACTGAGTTATTTATTTTTCTTCCTCTTTGGTTATTTCATGTTTTGTTGGGGTTTTCCGTCTTGCTCTTGTTCCTGGTCGTACTTGGCCTCATTAGTGTGCAATTGTTCCCAACTGGGTTTCATTTCCAATCTTCCTGAATTGTGGCAGCACGGTGGTTAGCACTGTTGCCGCACAGCAAGAAGGTCCTGAGTTCAATTCCACCATCAGGTCTTTCTGTGTGGAGTTTACATGTTCTCCCCGTGTTTGCGTGGGTTCTCTCCGGGTACTCCGGCTTCCTCCCACCGTCCAAAGACATGCAGCTTGTGGGGATAGGTTAATTGGATAATCCAAATTGTCACTAGGTGTGAATGTGGGAGTGAATGAGAGTGCGAATGGTTTTCTGTCCCTGTGTGTTGGCCCTGTGCAGATATAGTGTCAGATGTCTGATTGCCTTTTGGCCTTTTATTCCTAATCTTTTGTGTCTCATTATCCTTTTTTCTGTGCATTTTTGTTTGCATTAATAAAGACGATATTTTATTTAAATGTTTTTTTAACCTGCCTCTTAGTCCCACAGGTCCTTTGTCCCCACAACCTGTGGAAGTCTGTTTAAAAATAAATAAAAAATAATTCACGGTGAGAGTGGTTGTACAACATGATGGATCGGGGCTGCATTTCTGCCACTCGTCAAACTGGAGGAATTATGAATGCAGAAAAGTATGATCAGTTTGATCCACCATGTACTTCCACGTGGAAAACCATCTTATTGGCTTTATTTTTCAGTGTGACAGTGATCCTTAAAACACTGTCAATGCTGTAAAAGCAAACCTGGATAGAAAAACACACAGTGGAACAGTGCCGATCAGTCATGGATCAAACTGCGCAGAGCCTGGAGCGGGATCATCTTAACAAGAGAACAAGAGAAGTGAACAAAAGGTAGCCAACATATAAAGAAGAGCTTTTAAATGTCCTTCAGGAAGCAAGAAGAACTGTTCCTGAGGACTACTTAAAGAAATGATAAAAATATCTCTGTAATTATATAATTATTTCCCATATTATGAGTATAATATAAAGAAATTAGGGTTGGCTGAAGTATAAGTGAAGCATAAGCATATTCATCATTATGTACTTTTTCTTGGACACCTTGTAGTGTCATCTCAGAGGTTTCTGTGTTTTGTGTGTTTTAGATGCAAAAATGCAAAACCTGTGTCAGAAGGAAGACTCTTTATACGCATCACGATTATAATGCGTTGGAGGTTTGTGTAGGTGGAATGCATGTAGAAGTTTTACGATTTTATCCCCATTTTCTATCTGTATGCTAACTCAAGCTAACATCTGCTTGCTATGGACTTTTTAAAAATAAATATTTATTGTTTACAAGCTACAACATTAAATAAATGATTTACAAAGCAAACCCTCAGTAACATCTCAGTGAAATGCTGCTCAGCAACCTGCTGGCTGTAGGCTATGTACATGCAAATAAAGGTGAAGCACTGCCAGCTGTAAAACCAAACATGTCCACCCCCTCGCCGTGCGGCCTCACACATCGTCGGGGTCAAAAGTGAAATTTTCCTTCAAGCTCGGTGAAGAATCACGAATGCATGTGGTTTGACAGCAGCTTTGGTTCTAATATTTCTCTCACTAAACAGCAGCAGGTTGTAGAGGTAGTGTAAGAAACTGCAGAGCACTGCTGAGAAAGAAAGAAACCACAAGCCGGCTCTGCCTGTGCCCTCCTAATCCCTCCACCCTTCTGTATTCATCTCTCTCCATCACCAGAATTCCAAATGGGTATGAATGTTTTTCTGCTCGCTTTTCTCAAAGCTGCGTGTTAACAATTGTATCGTGCTGCAAATGGCATCTCCAAGGTAGGGGCTGACCTTCATCCCTCCGCAGAGGGCATGCCAGTAAATCCATTTCTCCAGAGATGCGGTTCACTGAATAACAAATCACGGGGCAGACGTGGCTTTCTTTCCTGTTAAGAAGCCCATTGCTAGAAGCTTCCTTCTCAGGGCGACTAAGGAGTTTATTATAACGAGAGGGGAGTAGACAAATACAGAATCTGCAGCCCGGGAGCTATACCTGCAACCATTTCTTTTTGTCCACTTTCTCCTCCATTTCTCTGCTGATTATAGCCTTGGTAAATTACACATCATACCATGTGAAAAAAAGCAATAAAGGCTTGTATATAAATAAATAAATGTAGTTCTCGCTTCTCCCTGGAGTTCACACATTTAAGAAAAACCCCACAATGATACTGACAACACCCTCAGTGTCAAATGCACGTTCCCATTTCTGCATTGATATCTCATGCATTCTGCATGTTTCTGTATTTCATTTCCGACGCGCTCCTCCGTGAACCAAATATCATCCACCTGTCAAAATCTGTTAGGGCTCGCATTTCACAAAGCACCTTATCTCACTTCCTGACCAATGTAACGTTATTTACACCTTGCAAACAAAATGGCTTCAGCCACTGTCAACACTGATAAGCACCTTTTAGTTGTGGAGTAAGGTGACAGCAGCCAGATTACAAGTTGCTGATTTACCTTATTCATTTCTGTGACCTAGAAAAGAAGACCAATTTCAGTAGACGCTGCTGTTCCCTTGCAGACAGACTTGATTTACTGTCTGTGGTGTTTTATTGAATCCTCCAAAGAACCGTTCAAGCAACTTTCTTTTTATTTGAGAAGAGATTACCCTGCAGATTGGAAGAGATACTATTTACAGCATTTGCGGTACCCAATTTTTGAATCCTTGTGGAAGTGGTCTGAAGTGAATTGCATCTAATTTCATTTTTGTTGACTTATAGAAAACTATGTTTACTGAAGTTATCAAGCCATCATAATTGTCACCATTGTGACTGCAGCTATCTGCACCAACAGTGTGAAAACCTGGAAGAAGCTACTGTGGCAGTGAAACACTGTAAAGTTTTCATAGTGTACAGATTTAATCCTATTATTCATTTTTCCCGAGTCTGACAAACAAAATAAAAATGGAAACTGCCTCTATAATGTAGATCACAAATGTACTTCTGGGGAGCATGCGAGCTAACCATAGTATCACAATAATCAGCACACACCATTTTATTTCACCGGTATGTTATTTTTGAGCCTGTGTGAGTGAGATGTTTTTGGCATTATCTTATATGGAAACAAGGCAAATCAAGTGCAGTATATACTGAAGAAAAATGTATCCACTTATATGATGTAATTGTTGCCATTTTATCTGGCATACATACTTGGTTGTTACATCTTTTTTGTATTGAATCCACCATTAAAACCAATTTTTGGCCATACATAAATCAAACTTTTTTTCAAAACCTTTGAGCTGATAAGTTGAAGTTTTTAGGGTTGTGACCTGAAGTTTCACCTTATGAATGAAGTTTTTATTCTTTTATGTTTTTGTTCGGTGGCGGGAACAAACTTCCATACCGAGTGATGCAATATTTTGATTCAAAGAAATTGACCCTTCAAAATTGTAAAAAAAAAAAAAAAGAAGTTGTGAGCAGATAAGACTGAAGTTGAACTACAATATTAGTTTGGCCACATATTGTGCTTTTCAATCCAGATGCTGCCATATTTGCCATGTTGCATTGCATGCTGCAGTATCATCTTAGGCCAGTTAGCCTAGTTTGCAAGCTGCAAACTGCATAAACGCATATACCTGCTTATTAGTCCCATCTGACAGGCAAATAAAAACATAATTTGACTCAACAGAACTTCAGCAAATGTTTCTGGGCTGCACCACACAACAGAACATGGCATTTTCAGATGTACTCAAATAACCAGCAACAGCACTAACATGATTCAGAGGGAAACTTTAAGCCTCAACAAAATCCAAGCTGTAAACAAGTTTATTTCTGCTGTGAAGCTGGCCATCTTAACATGAGGGTTCATAGGGATTAACTAGCTTTTGAAGGGCTTTTTGCGGTAAGAGAAATAGCAGTAAGGCACACATTTACACATGTGGCAAAACCATAGTTACTTCTTTAATTATTCATAACTGCTGATAGATTTGGAGAGACAGAGACGGGACTGGTCAAATGGTAAATTGCAGTTTCTGCTCTTCTCCTCCTCAGACAGATGTGTTCATTCAGAGTTATAAAGGTCAGTTTACAGGTCAATTTGATTGTTTGTTTTTTCAGGTTTTCTTTTTTCAATTTTGCTTTTTTTTTTTTTTTTTTTTTTTTTACAGTGGAGGCCATTAAAAAGTTTGAAATTCTGCATACATTTCAGTGTGTGTTGTTGCACATTGCTTTTTTTTATTCATATTTATTCATTTATGGATGTATTTATGCGAGTCCACATGGTAGGAGGCAATAATCAAGTAGCACAATTGCTGAGGAAATTCACAGCATTGGTTGTGAACAAATCTTTATCATCATATGTGAGTCACTGGCAATTCTAAGGTGAACACGTCAGGTTTCTGGTATGAATTAGCCAGCCACAGATAATGCACAAAATCATCTGTAAACTCGTCCTGTGCAACCAGAAGTTGGGCAAACATGCTAAGTACACAGATAGATCTTTGGACTGCGGAGGGTCATTTCTATCAGATCTTATGATGTCATCATGTTGCCAAGTAACCATGTACTACTGGACAAAATGATACATTTGTAACATTTATTACACCATGGCCCTTTATTAAGTCATCAAAAAAATTTAATACATTGCACTAACATGTAATTTATATACATTAAACTACATTATGAATTTTATATTATGATATAATATTTTGCCTAGTAATTTGCTGATTGGTCTTTTCCCCTCTCCTTTTCTTTTGCCAACAGCAGCAGAGTTTCTGCTGGTACTTTGTTGGTCAACAGCACCAGAGGAGGTCATTGCTAATGCTGGGCCTGGACAATCCAGTATGGAAATACCCCCATTGCTGGGTTACATACAGTGGCAGAAACCCTGATCCTGACCAGTAAACAGTTAAAACCACAGATCAAATGTAACACTTGAAATTTCTCGCTTTGTTTGTCCAGCAAACCAAATCTAATCTTGTTTACTGTTTAATGTGTGAAATAACAGGGAAAAAAATTAGCTTCAGGAGTGCACATTGCTTTAGAACAACATATCTAGTTATTAATCATAACATATAGTGACAATAAAAAAATGAAGACATTTGAAATTAAGACAAATCGGTTCCCCTCTAGCAGATCATTGCATGAAGGAACCTTTTAATACAAGCGCGTCCATGCTCACAGGTGTACACACGGGTGCTCACACACACAAACTACACCCTTTTTGGCTCCTACCTCAAAGCACAGTGTGTGCTGTCGATCTTACGTGCTGCACAATAATGTTTAATATTTAGTATTTACTGTCATATTCCCATAGATCATCGTGATGTTGTTTATTATTTTGCTCTTTTTTTTCTTTCCCGCAGTCAAATCTGTCCCATATTTAGCAAGTGAAAATAAAATAAACAATAAAAGGTGAATCAAATAGACCATTATGGCAAGGCTGGGATGGTCCATTTGGTAAAGTAAATCCGTTGGGCATCTTTCTTTGCCTTTAGACAATAATTCTGATGCAAAAGAGCCAAACGGGACAGGCAAAAAAAAAAGAAGACAAATCGGTTCAAGAGAGTAAAATTTTACCTTTATGTATTAATATATATCCAGACCTTTAGGACATTAAAGGTCTGGGTATATATTAGTACTTGTATTGTTTACCTTATATTCTGCATTCAGGTGGCTGAAACGTGTTCCTCTCTACTTGTGACTTTCTGCATGAAATGTTAAAGTTTGGAAACTTTAGAAAAAAAGAGAGTAAAGGAGTATTGATTTGAAGGCTGAGTACACATGGGATACAAAGGTGCTAAGAGCCTTCAGAGTGCATGCAGGATCAGTCTTACTTTTCTTCTTCTCTCCTCACACAAAGCATGCACGCAGTCTTGGGATGCCCACAGCTACAACCTGATAAGTGCATCAAACAGCCACACTCCCATGTAAGAGGCAGGTTACATATACGCACGAATGGGTGAGAATGGGCCTCATACCAGCTTATTAGATAAGTGGAGGTCCTGCATGGTGAAATGGAGCAGCGAGGAAGAGTTATATGCACTGCCTCCTCTGCAGTGTTGGTGGACCGCCAGCATCACCATAAACAGTCAGTCAATAGGCTGACTCAACAGTGTGTGAAATTAAGAGGGAAATAGAAGTAGACAGACATTAAGCCTCTCTCCCACTTCCCTTCACCCTCACAGACGCCAGACAGCAGCTAATGCACGCACCCCCCACCACCCTAACCCCCCAGAGCCCTCACACATTGCTATCACACACCAGCAGCACACCCGCTCCACTTCTTGTCATCTGCTCCTCAAAAAAATAAATAAATAAAAAATCCCACCAAACGCAGAAACGCTACACTGACCTCCTTTCAGAGCATTAATGTAAATATGACACTGAGACAAATTTCATGAGCATCTGTTTCTGTGAGTTACAGGTTTAATGAAACCTGCAGAGACGTAGTGTGAACATCTCTTGATGGCAGAAGGCTCAAAGCTGCTTCGTGCTGACGAGGTTTTGTTTGGCGGCTGTTTGTTTATATATGGAAATGGTGAAGACGTGAAGTCAGTTTGTGACATAAAGCTTAAAAAGCCTCAATTTCTGACACTTGAGGAATAAAAAAATAAAACAAAAGCAAAACAAGAAAAGCTCAAATAAATGAGAAATATCAAAGAAATACAGAATATTATGTTTGAAATTCACATGGCAGGAAAAAAAAAAACCCTGCTGCTCCAATAAAACCAGACGTCTATTGTCAGAAGTCCACTGGGAAGATGTTGAGAATATCTCCCAATCTTTTCTCTTTTTCTTCCGGCTCCTTGATATGTTAATATGGGTCTTGTTTTTGAGTTCGAAACAAAATCCTTTCTGCTGAGAGCCTCATTTTCTCAAAGCAGGGAGGAGTCTCATTTCCATACGAAATGTCTGGGTTAGAATGAAACTACTATTAAGGAAATTTTGAACAGTGGCCCAATGATAAAATAGGCAGTTGCCAAGGTAATATGCAAAATAGACTCATTGACTCCAAGTTGAACTATGAGAACCGCCTCTAACATCGAGGCTGGAGAGTTGAACTGAATACTGCTGATGGGGGGAGTAAGATCTGCTACATAACATTAATCATCA
This sequence comes from Rhamphochromis sp. 'chilingali', assembly GCF_963969265.1. NCBI lineage: Eukaryota > Metazoa > Chordata > Actinopteri > Cichliformes > Cichlidae > Rhamphochromis > Rhamphochromis sp. 'chilingali'. Next base: position 37,294,736 of record NC_137940.1, read on the forward strand.
CACAGTAACAAAATGCTGTAAACTTGTATGTTTCATGTGCTGCTTTTGGACAAGTCATTGCAACAAAGTAACTAAACACAGAGCAGTAAGCACATTTTTTTTCTGCTTTATTAGAGTATCTCTATTGCTAAAACAGCAAAACAGCTTTGACCTGCCAGGACATGCATATGTGACCACTGCAGGTATAGTGTAGTGTCTGTCTGTGTGGGTCCTGTGGGTTTCTGTGAATTGGGCCTGTTCTAGGAAATGTAGTGAGAAGCCTTTGGGTGGAGTGTGAATGCCACAGAGGAGAGTATGCAACAATGTTTAGGTTGCACATAGTTGATCAGTGTATGCATGTTTTATTATATGCCATGTTAAAAATGAGCAACCATATACAGATCAATTAACCAGCCCGGGCCAATAAATGTCCCTTTAAAGTCTAATAGAGTTGTTAGGCTCATGTGCTGCATATGCCACACATTTCTCTCAAGTGGAGCCAGTATGGATAATTAATTGCGTAATCAGACACTCCTCCATATTTTCCCCCTTTCTTCAGTGTAAAGACGACAGGTTGAGAGACCTGGGCCAGAGCCAAGATTAAATAAGATGAAATTAATAGAAATCAGCATGTATTCGTTCTGGTTACGTTTTTTTTTCATTTAATGAGCAATCCATTTGCAAAACAGATGATACAATGATGTAGTAAGAAAAAATAAGGACATTTCTGAATTAAATCTCAGTTTTTCCACATCCACTGAGCACGTGTCCTATTAACGGATCACAGCTGAAAAACACAAACCCTTAGAAACAACAATATTATTCAACATTTTAAAAATCTACATATGTTCCTGTGTAGTAAAGCTAGAGTCATCACAAAAGGAGCAGTAATGCATTTTACTGAGAAAGATTTAAAAATGTATGACTTGCAAAACAACCCAGTTTAGACCTCGAGGCTGCATGTTTGTGACCCTGTGACCATGGCGTACATCAGTGATGTTATACATCAATATATTAACTGATATATCAGGATTAATAGTTTGTTGGAAATTTGAAAATGGTGTCTGATAGACTAACTGTTAGAGCACATTTAGAAACTGTTTTTCTGTTACAGTGTGATCCTGGTGTTTGTGGACCAGCTCTGCTATTTCCCTTGGTGACTGTGTTTGGCTACCCAATGCCTGACAGTGATGAGCAGGACCACATCACGAAGTCTCTAGTTCAGACTACAACAACAGTAGTTTTCTCCTTTTCTAGAGATTTCTCGTGCTTCTGTTTTGCTTAGGCCTGTTCTGTAGTATTTCAGATTAAGTTGTGAATTTTATAGCATTAACCATACGAGTGATCTTTATTTTGTTTTATTGTCTTTCTTTAGAGTTATTAAGTTGTTTCTGTTTTTTTCTCTTTTAGGGATATTTGTTGGGAGGCTGGGCACCTTTGCTGAAGTCCCTCCTCACGTTTATGCAGGTGAATGAAAGCACTGGGAGTATAAGAGACACTATTTTGGTCCGTTGTGAGATTTGAAACAGGGATTGCAGTGAGATGCATCAGATCAATAGTTTGTAGCACCTCTGGACACTCCTCAGTGTAGACTGCCTCCCCAAATGGCCCCCAGTTGTATTGATTTTCTAGCTACACAGTAGAGCTGCTGTTTTTAACTATGTAGTGTTTGTAGCTGTTATTTTTTTTTTGTTATAACCAAGTTTAATTTAACCATCATTTAAATTTTCTTTTGTTGCAGAGCCGATCTTATACTTTATTTGTCAAATAAAATATATAAATGGGCATCCATCATGCCTCTACCCATGCTTTTGCAACCAACTGGTAATGTAATCAAGGTTTACTAGTTTAATATTGTCAGGGTGTAATTTCACTGACTGTGTTGCTGGTTTTCTTCCATCCCCTTCGTCCTTCAGGCTCGCTGGGGGAGTCTATCCCAGCTGTCATAGACAGGTTGCTAGTAAGGGCTTCATCAGTCCTTCAGCAATGATTTTTAGCCCTAAATTCAACCATTATATTGAGTGTTTATTAAATTGTTGTGCTGATACTTTAAAGTAAATTTGTAAAAAAATCTGAGCAACAAATTGTTTCATCACAGGCACATTTTCACCTTCAAGACCGAGGAGACTCAATAATCCACTAGAGGGAGCATAAACAAACAAACAAACGCAAAGTATTGAGACAGTGTCAGGATTCATATCATCTTCTGTGTGCAGCTTACAGACTCCAAATTGATTCTTTTATCATTTGAGCAGGTCGGGATGCTTTCTGGATATTATTAGTTGCCTACTTACATCATCCGTAAAGTTAATGGACTGGAGACTTTTTCCATTGAGCAGGTTTTGAAGCAGACGAGTATAGAAATACAGGGAAAAGGTGTCTTATTTCTCTGTAGTACAATGTGCCCACTTTTTCTTTCCTCCAACCTGCAGTCTGATTCTGTCCTATCACTGAAGGCAGGCGGCTGAAGATGAATACAAGTGGCTGAGGGCTAAGAGAAGACAATGTGTGTAGAGACTCTTCAGATAGATATTGACCAAAGGGAAGAAAAGCTGATGGAATTTCATTGACCTATGGCAAACTGCACAGTGTTACACAACCAGATCAATGTCCTCTCTCTCTCTCTTTTTTCCTCCGTTTGCATCTCTGGGGGACTTTTAATGCTCAAACTTGCTCTGGTTGGAATCGCGAGGGCGGTGGAGCACCTGAAAATGTTGACAGATGTATGAGAAAATGTTCTGAGGCTCCTCAGGATTGTTGGCTACACCGTTTGATCTGCGAGATTGAAGGATGGCAAGCCAAGGTTTCAGCTGCTGTTGTATATTCCTCCTCTGACTTCAGAGGGAATGTAAGAAATAGAGAGATTCTGTGATGTGGAAGATACTGCACAGATGCTGCATATGCTTCTCCCGCTCTGAGAGACATTTTGTATTCATGCAGTGGATGCGCTGCCTTTATGTTCTGTGACCAAGGTCAGCGGTTGAAAATATCTGATTAAATCCGTCTGGCTGATTTGTGATTCAGAGTTTTAAGGACACGCTTGCCAGGTCAACATCTCTGACTTACAACAGACACAACAAAGATGATGTCAGGGTTTAACGTCGGCAGCAGTTTGAAATATGTCGCGCCTGAAGCTGAGACCAATAGAGAAGTTTGACTAGGCAGGCTTTGAGTAATTCTCATTCTATTGTTAAAAAAAGAATATGTGCTTATTTAACAGCTGCAAATACAACTGAATGAATCGAAAGCCCTTCATCTGTGGAAATGCAACTTAAACAATACTTTTAAACAAAGTTATCCTCTCCTCTCACTAAAGACCTCGTGTCTTTACTGCTTTTTTTTACCCTTCTCAAGGTCTCTGTCAAGCCTGTTTTATTAACTGTAATCTGAGCTCATGTCTGATCTGCTTTCAGTTTCTTGTTTGATCAGTAACTGTCAAAGTTTTACAGCTTTACAGTTTGTTGGAAAAGAGTTGAAGTCAAATGTTAAATAGTTTTTTGATGAAATGTCGAATCATAGCAAAAATCAATTGCATAACCCCAAACCTTATGAATCTCAGTTGATATAATTCTAAACCTTACATGCCATCCTGTTGGCATCCTTTCATTTTGGACCAAATTGGTGATCAATACCTTCATGCCTAAATGCAGAAGATACCGTGGCTAAAAATGATGAACGGACTGGTACTCGGAGCTTTTCTACTCTCTCTGAGCACCACAATCGCCAATTTACAAAGCACTTTATTCTATGCTGTTATCAAGCACACACTCACACACCAGTGGATGTGCAACAAGGGGAATTTGGGGTTCAGTATCTTTCTTTCTCCTCTAGACAACCCACTCTGGTTCCCGAGCTAAAATAACAAAACAAAAAACCTTCCTATGATGTGCCAGAGAGAATTTCTACAGCTGATGTTAAATGTTGACCATTCTTTGCTATCTAAAAAGCAAAGTGTGACCAAAGGGCATGCATGTGCAAATAAAAATCTATAAAATTACAATTTTATTTTAAATCACCAGAGAAAAAATTTCTTTTTTTTCACCACAAAAGAAAACAGGAACTCACAATGTCAATACACAGTATTAATGGGTTTTAATTGGTTGTGTTAGAATTAGTTAAAAGAATACATTATCATTCTCTAGGTGAGACGCAATATATCAGCCTTGCAGGTCATTGGATTTCAAGACTCGCAGGTGAGGGCATTTGGTCAATCATGAAACAGCCAATTGATTTTTGTTGTTTTTATTTGCAGAGGTTGGCATGAGGCGGGGGAAATTTCTTTCCCCGAGCATGCTGATTGAATGTAATTTGGTCTTTACACAGCAAACACACTCTCCACCTGTTTTCTTTTTCACAGGCTGACATTTGGGGAATATGAGATTTTTTTGTTAAATGTTTGAAATAAGAAAACAACTGTAAATAGTATAGGAAAAAGTTTTGTTTGACTGGGGAAGCGTGTGTTTCTTCTGAGAAGCGTTGCACGAATGTTAGGAGGAGATTATAAGGAGAAATATTTGAAGTGTGCCAAATGTCAAATCAAATCAACACAGACTTTATTTATAAAGAAACTTTTTTTCTTTTCATAAAGCGCTCGGCTGTCTTTCTTTCTGTAATCTCAGAAATTCAGGCGCAACATCCAGGGGTGGGTTTAAAAACTTTTGAATGCTGTCGGGTGAGCTGCAGGAGGCGCTGGGGAGACAGTCATAAAAGCTGATCATTTTTTAAAAAAATAGTTACAATATGCACATCAGTGTAATAACTGTCAAATAAACATTACATATTCTTCTGTGACTATCAAAAAAAATCTGCGTTTTGTAGCACCAAATATCTCAATATCTCATAATTGGCGCAATCATGTGATTCTTATAGTCATTTTGCACTTCATTTTTTTTTGGTTTGGTAGCTCTTTGAAGTTGAATTACATCATTTTGTGGGTTTTTGTTGCAATATTTGATGATCATTTTGTATCTTGTTACATTTGCTGTTGTTGTTAGTCTTTTTTATGACTGTTGTTGTATTCAAGAATCAGGAAATGTTCAAATCCATCTCATACTAGAACCAGCCTGATTCTAAAGGGTCCAATTTAGCCAGCTGAATGGCTTTGCAAAGCATGAAAAATTGCACTGAATTCAGTAATTACTTCAATGTTTTCAGTAAGAAAAACACACAAAGAAAACCTTTTGGGAGTGGCGCTAACATTACACAAGAGTAAAAATGGGTGAGTAAAAGTATTTCCGGATCTATAAAAGTCGTGAGTCAGAAAGACATTAAAGACTGTGACAGTTTCTTTCTTTTCCACTCGGAGCTATAAACTTTAATGTAGACGTAGAGTAATCAGCGCTTATTTTTCTGATGACGTCTCAGGCTGTTTTGTAAATGGGTTACTCACTGAATGAGTAAAAATGATTTAACAAGAAATAATGCCTTCTGTTGTCTGGCAATTTTTATTGTAAAATCCAAGCATTTTTCACTTCAGTGTGATTTCAGCAGAATGTACTTCTTAAATCTAGAAGAAAAAATAAAAGGCGTGCATGTTATTGCTATTGATCTTTCTCTCTTGAGATCAAATTAGGCTCTAGACTCACTGGCCACTTCATAAAGTACACCCTGGTACTACTTACCAGGCTGGACCCCCTATTGCCTTCAGAGCTGCCTCAATTCTTGATCAAGAGTAAATAAGATGATGATGCCGTTAAGAGCAACAAGATGATGGAAACATTACTCAGACATGCTGTTGCTGCATATCCATGACATAGTTTTTCATTCCACCACATGCAAAGGTGCTTAACTCAGATCTGGTGTCTCTGGAGGCCTTTGAGTATGTTCAAAAAACTGTTTGAGATAATTTGAGCTTTGTGACATGCATATGTTCCTGCTGGAAGCAGCCATCACAAGATGGGTACACTCTGGTGATAAAGGTACATGATCAGCAACAATACTCAGCTATGCTGTACCACTACACCATTACACAGCAATCACCAGCCACAGACTAATCAGATCAGGTGACACTTTTCCAGTCTTCTGGCACAGAGTGTCTTCTGCTCCTGTTGCCGATTTAATTAATTCAGAGGTGCTCTTCTGCATATCTTGTTTGTAATGACCAGTGATGGAAATAACAGTGTTACAAGTAACGGCGTTACTAACAGCGTTACTTTTTTCAGTAACGAGTAATCTAACTAATTACTATTTCTATCGTTACAACGCCGTTACCGTTACTAACAAGAAAATGCGGTGTGGTTGTGTTACTATTTTTCAACAAATAGACGGTTGAAGCTGCGTTCAGCTTACCGTAAGTAGCTGTAATCTGGGCGCTACAGCTTTAAGCAGCTGCACGCGCTCCCGCGGGCGGCAATCACTTTCTGGTAGACGATCACTTTTTGGCACAACACCTGGAGCTAGGGGGCAAAACAATCATATGTTTTGCCCCCCCTAGCTCCAGGTGAAAGTAGTCGTGGTAAGCCAATCACACGACCACTTTAAGATGACAAACCAACAAGGTGATATATACCAGTTTATAATAGGCCACGTAACACCAGAGTCATGATAGGTGGTGTTTTTTCCTCAATAGTTTCGTCATGTTTGCTGTCTAAGGACAGCGCTAGCAAGCACTCTCTGCACATGACCAAAAAATTAAAAAACAAAAAACAGCCCTTTGGTGTTGGTGAAAAAATGTACCATGTCAAACAATCAAAAAATGATATGGCAACATGACATTTTGTTGTTTAGGAAGAGGGGGGAGTTTTAGGAGTGACGGCGAGAGAGAGAGATAAAGACAGCAGAAAAAGAGAGCGAGTTTTGAGATGTGAGAGATTTGTGACGTTTAGCCTGTTTGCAGTGTGTAGTTAATGTGTTGTCTTGTGTAGTTAATGTGTTGTCTTGTGTAGTTAGTGTGCTGTCTTGTGTAGTTAATGTGTTGTCTTGTGTAGTTAATGTGTTGTCTTGTGTAGTTAATGTGTTGTCTTGTGTAGTTAGTGTGCTGTCTTGTGTAGTTAATGTGTTGTCTTGTGTAGTTAATGTGCTGTCTTGTGTAGTTAATGTGTTGTCTTGTGTAGTTAGTGTGTTGTCTTGTGTAGTTAATGTGTTGTCTTGTGTAGTTAGTGTGCTGTCTTGTGTAGTTAGTGTGTAGTGTTGTGTAGTTAATGTGCTGTCTTGTGTAGTTAATGTGTTGTCTTGTGTAGTTAGTGTGTAGTGTTGTGTAGTTAATGTGCTGTCTTGTGTAGTTAATGTGCTGTCTTGTGTAGTTAGTGTGCTGTCTTGTGTAGTTAATGTGTTGTCTTGTGTAGTTAGTGTGTAGTGTTGTGTAGTTAATGTGCTGTCTTGTGTAGTTAATGTGCTGTCTTGTGTAGTTAATGTGTTGTCTTGTGTAGTTAGTGTGCTGTCTTGTGTAGTTAGTGTGTAGTGTTGTGTAGTTAATGTGCTGTCTTGTGTAGTTAATGTGCTGTCTTGTGTAGTTAGTGTGCTGTCTTGTGTAGTTAATGTGTTGTCTTGTGTAGTTAGTGTGCTGTCTTGTGTAGTTAATGTGCTGTCTTGTGTAGTTAATGTGTTGTCTTGTGTAGTTAATGTGCTGTCTTGTGTAGTTAATGTGCTGTCTTGTGTAGTTAATGTGCTGTCTTGTGTAGTTAGTGTGTAGTGTTGTGTAGTTAATGTGCTGTCTTGTGTAGTTAATGTGCTGTCTTGTGTAGTTAATGTGTTGTCTTGTGTTAGTGTGTTGTCTTGTGTAGTTAATGTGCTGTCTTGTGTAGTTAATGTGTTGTCTTGTGTAGTTAATGTGTTGTCTTGTGTAGTTAATGTGCTGTCTTGTGTAGTTAATGTGTTGTCTTGTGTTAGTGTGTTGTCTTGTGTAGTTAATGTGCTGTCTTGTGTAGTTAATGTGCTGTCTTGTGTAGTTAATGTGTTGTCTTGTGTAGTTAATGTGCTGTCTTGTGTAGTTAATGTGCTGTCTTGTGTAGTTAATGTGCTGTCTTGTGTAGTTAATGTGTTGTCTTGTGTTAGTGTGTTGTCTTGTGTAGTTAATGTGCTGTCTTGTGTAGTTAATGTGCTGTCTTGTGTTAGTGTGTTGTCTTGTGTAGTTAATGTGCTGTCTTGTGTAGTTAATGTGCTGTCTTGTGTAGTTAATGTGCTGTCTTGTGTAGTTAATGTGTTGTCTTGTGTAGTTAGTGTGTTGTCTTGTGTAGTTAGTGTGTTGTCTTGTGTAGTTAATGTGCTGTCTTGTGTAGTTAATGTGCTGTCTTGTGTAGTTAATGTGTTGTCTTGTGTTAGTGTGTTGTCTTGTGTAGTTAGTGTGTAGTGTTGTGGATAGTTTTGTGTTGTGTGTCAGAACAATGAGGCGACTGCTGTCTCCAGGTAGAAACAGGAGTGATGCACCTGCTGCTGTCAGACCTGCAGGTATCAGGCTGTGACAGAAATTATGTTTTTGGAGAGGCACAAATAATTTGTGGCATCTTATTGAAGAACAACTGATTGTTCTGTAAATAGTTTGAAATGGTTATTTAAAAAAAGGGTAAAAGGTAAATGGATGCAAATAACTTTGTTGTTTGCAAAACTTGTGCATATGATTTTAACATTGACAATTTATATTTGCATTTATGAAATATATTAAAATATGAAATATAATCATTAAACATGTTTGTGGTTGTTACAGTAAAAAATATAACTTTTTCTCCTCGGATTTTATGTTTTTTGTCTGATTTTAGATCAATTGTGTTAATACAGTTTGTCACAATGAAAACATGACTGTAAATTCAGACACGTGAGGTTGTGCTGAAAAGGATGAGACCAAACAAGGCAAAGTGAATAGTTTTTAACGGTGAAATAGAGGAAACATCAAAAGTAGTCAAATGGCCAATTACACCCTGGAGCCCAGAGGGTTAAACCTTTTTTTTATAAAGTAACGGAATAGTTATTTTTCAAGTAATTAAATTACTTTTAGAATCTTGTAACTCAGTTACTAACTCTTACTTTTTTGAAGAAGTAACTAGTAACTATAATAATTACTTTTTCAAAGTAACTTGCCCAACACTGGTAATGACTAATTATTTGAATTTCTGTAACCTTCCTATCAAGTCAAAGCAGTCTGGCCATCTTCCTCTGATCTCTGACATCAACAAGGCATTTTCACCCGGAGAACTGCTGCTCAGTGGATATTTTCACTTTTTTTGTACCGTTCTCTTAAACTCTGGTGGAAGTTTTATGGGAGAATCTCAGTGGATCAGCAGTTTCTGAAATACCTACACCAGCCCATGTGGCACCAGCAACCATTTCACATTCAAAGTCACTCAAATCACCTTTCTTTTCCATTCTAATGCTTGGTTTGAATTTCAGCAGGTCCTCTTAACCGTGTCTACATGCCTACATGCAACGGATTGGTTCCATGTAACTGAATGATTAAACATATATTTTTAGGAGAAGTTGAACTGTTATACCTAATGAAGTGGCTGGTAAGTGTATGCTATGCTGACACTCCTTTGGAAAATAAACAGTTCAACTATCTATCACCCTCTACTCCTATAGAAAGGGATCCTGTGCCACACCTGATCACCCCTTTCAGTGCCACTAAACATTGAGCCTCAGTTTAATTACAATACCATTATTTTGTGTCTCTTCTCTACTGATCTAGAACTGCAGCATATTCAGGAGCATGACACAGCTACCCAGGGAAAATCCAACACATGGTTTCAATACCCAGCGTCAAAACAACACACACAAAAAACCTAGTTATGTTGTAATGTGATACTTGAATGAACTTGCATGTCATTTAGCTTTGATTCAAACCATATGCAGCATGTTAACAGAGAATATTTCTTGCGTGTCTGGAGAACAAACAGAGTTATTATATCCGCACACTAGAGACCATGTTTTCTTACAAGCAGGGTAACACTGCAGAATAATTTGAGCGTCGGAAGCGTCCAAATAAGCTCAGCAGTGACGTCAAGTGCGAATGACATTAACCTTCCTGCCTTCTTGGGACCTTTTTGTGCCACTGCTATGTGTTAAATGGCTGCCATTTCCACTGTGTTCAGTGGAATATAACCAAACTTGCCACAGGATAGTTTTTACCTGTCAATGTTAATATTCCAGTGTGAATTCCTTAAATCAGCCTAAAATGGCTGAGCAGCAGAAATCCCCACACCCATCACCCTGGGGACCATTTTCTGCCCATTGACTTCCATTATAAACGCTATTTTTCAACCCCAAATTATCATCATATGATTTTATTTTTTCTTCTTTTCTTGGATGTCAATGAAGACTCAGGGCCTTGAAGTTTTAATTTTTAAATTGCAAAAAAAATGCAAAAAAAATAATGGCAGGTCAAAATGTATGTTGGTGCCAATCTTTGGTCCATCTAAAGGCCTACTTATAATGACAATCACATATTACTTCAACTGGTTTTTTGTGGAAATATTTAGTTTCGTTTTTTGGTTTTTGGGGCTTATAACACAGGGCGCTCATGTAATAACACTGGGATTTGAAGGGTTAAAACAACGAAAATATAATTAAAACTTTACATGAATATTTCAGGGAGAAGTAGTTTTACAAGGTTGGCTAATTTAAAGTGGAATAAAATATGGATATATGGTCTTTTTATGGCGTGGCTGAGAATGGTCCCTAGGGTGATGGGTGTGAGTTTTTTAAAGGATGGCAGGAGGGCTATTCTCAGTAACAGCACACATTTGGAGTTATTAGAGTTTTGCTCTGTGGGGAGGATCTGGAGACCAGAGTTTTAAAAAATCCTGCTTGGCATCATAATCCATATGGTTCCCTGCTCCCTATGGACAGACACACACATGTACTTAATCCAACACATACACATTTGCATGGAAACTGGTCGATATCCTTCATGAGTAAACAAAAACTCATGCAAGCCATGAAGCCACTGTGCATCTCTCTCTCTCTCTCTCACACACACATGGGGAGTGAGGACTATCAGTAGGCCCAGTCATGCTTTACCCATGCAGAGGTATCTGTTGGCAGTGGGAGTTATCACTGGCCATGGAGGCTTATTCCTCTGCCAGAAGACACCATGCCAGGAAATGACTGATAACAGTGCACAGCAATGACTGCCGGCTCACAGCAGCAACACATGTAGAACCTGAGCAAGATGAGGGAAAGATGGCAATATGTGCACATACATCATACAGGAGAGCACGGGCCTTCTCTGCCTTCCCCTCTTTCCTAATGACATGTATATTTATGACCCATTAGCTCTGAAAGGGTAAACAGGATTGAGGAAGCAGCTCACTCAGAGGTAAAAGCGCATTTTTCTGATCTAATATCTAAACGTTATTTGTTACAATGTCAAGCTGCAAAATGAAAACACTCATAGATGTAATAAGCATGGAGGGAAATTGATGATTTGTGTGATAGCCTGAGAAGAAATCATAACTTTGAGTCATAAACAGTGGTATTTAATTTAGGTGATTTAATATATTTACTGTAATGTTGTCATTTACTGCCAAAATCCCTTTGTGTTTGTGCAGGGAGAATGAGAAAGGTTATGAAACCATTCACGTGTCCTGACTGCTGAGGAATAGGGGCGAAAAGCTTTCTTTTTTCACCGGACATACTCAAGAGAATGCAACATGTAACGAGGACTCTTTCCAGTTAATATTTAAAATGTGCAAGAACAAGATGAAATACAGATCCCAGATCAGGCTGTGACAGATAAGCAATATGAAAAATTATGAAATGGCTGCAGAGCTGCAAATCTCTACAGTATAAAATGGGAGTAAACATTTGAAGAAGAGGTGCCTTTTTTAAGCCTTCTCAGCTGGTGTGTTTTTTTTATATCCACTCTAAAAAACTGTAATTTTAGTTACTCTAAAGACATAGACTGTATATAAAAGCTAGACAGTCTCAAAAGTGCAAGCGGTGGATTTCCTCTGTGCTGGTCAGTGTGTGAGTCTGGTCTAGGTGTGGAAAAGGCCTGCTGTGTGTGGCTTGTTGTAACTCAACTTGACGGCGGCCTCCATTTCTTGGTTATTGCTAAGAGCAGCGTTGCTGTTGAAGCCTTATAGTTGTTTTCTTAATTGAAGCGGTCACCATCTCTTTGGGTTGGCCTGTCCGATTTATCATTAAAGCAGCGTTGCTCTCTTTCTGTTGTTACTGCTTATATGATTATTGGGTTAATTAATTATAATAAAGATTTATTTTGTGTTACAGTTTTTACCGAATGCCTAAACCCTAACTGTGATTCCTGTAGCACAATCTCTAAAACTATTCAGACTTATAGCAAAACCACTCACTGAGTGTGCAAAACTAAAAGCACAAAAACTGCTTTGCACTCAGTTTGCAATTTTGTAACACACACTTTGCAAAACTGTAGGCACAATTCACTGCACAACACTCAATTTCCAAATTTCCAACACACTCCTAGCAAAAGTATACACATGTATGGCTATCATTAACACTAATTTGCCAACTGTCTGGCACACTTTCACATGTGAAAACTTTTTTAGATAATTCGTTCACTTTGCAATCAGCCTAAGCACTATAATACAGGTAAGCTGTGTGTGCGGAGTACAATGGAGGGAGCAGAAAGAGTGAGAAGTAGAGGAGGCCGAGGAAGAGGACGTGGAGGTGAAGAAGTAGGATGAAGAGGACGACAAGGACAAGGAGCAAGAGGAAGACGAGGAGGGGGCAGAGGAAGCATGTTCACTGCAGACCAAGTAACCCATATAGTCATTATGGCGATTGCAAATAATCCTATACTTGGAAATAAACACTTGTGTTTGTTTTGATGTGTTTGAATAAACACCAGTACTTGAAGTTTGGATCCCTCTATGCTTATGGATCTATGACAGAAGTATGAGCTCAAACTGACATAGCCTACCTTGTGCACAGGGAAAGCAAACGCCAGATGTGTTTTGTATTCATACCATCAGTGTGCAGTTGGCGCATTGTGTGCTTAGTAGATGATGGCTTGTGTGTACTGTTTGATACGGAAACACCATTTTTACGAAGGTGTGTAGAGTTAATCTAGCTGTGTTTGCTTTTGCAAGAGAACTACAATGTTTTGATGATTGGGTGACAGGTTTTCTTATTTGTGTGAAGAGTTTTGCAAAATTAGCCAATAGTTACAAAAAATGTGCTTAAGCAATCAGAAAAAACTGTAAACACCTCTGCCTGGCATCCTTTTCATTTCATCCAACTGTTACTGTCCCCCACCTTCTTCGCCTTGCTTTCATGTGGGGACGTAACACATGGTTGTTGTCCTTCTAATGATAACAGGAGGGGGCCAATGTTTTGTTTTTTTAAAAAGAAGTCTAATTGAATGGAAGACCCTTGAGCTAAGGGAAAACTTTACTGTTCCCTGCATGCCCTGGAATTACCCTGGGGTCCTCGCCCAATAGGATCTGCCCGGAAAACCTCAGCCAGAATGGATTCAGGGGGCATCGTAGCCAAATGCCCAAAGTGATAGCAGGAGTACAGCTACTCTCAACCCCTCCAGAGTGACCACACCTCTCACCATATCTCCAGGGGAGAGAGCAGACACCCTTCAGAGAAAGTTTATGTACACCATGTGTATCTGCTTCGGTCATTACCCACAGCTTATGGTGATAAGTGACTTGTATTTTGATAACCTTGCTTTAGGCTCAGCTTTCTCTTCACCATGATACTGTACTGTACCAACCTACCTACCTTGTGGATTTACAAGTTGCTATCTTATGAGCGACCACTGTCCCTCAGTTTCACCATCAAATCAGCCCCTCGCTGATCATTACGGATTTCAAAGCAATAAGTTAGCAACAACAAAAAAATGATCAAAAACACAAGGCCAGAATTTTTACCTCACTAGCAGGCTAACACTAGCTTAATCTGCAAGCTATAGCAACAGCTGTCACTTTAGCTTGCAAAAGCAGCCAGGTAAGGTGTAACAAAGTTGCTTTATTTTATTTTATTTTAAATTTCTGCCACAATTGTTAATGTGCAACAAACCTAGATACTAAATATACAACAATCACCAGCAGGGGGCGACTACTCTAGTTGTCCAGTTGTTTCGAAGTCAGACAGAATTTAATAATTTAATCTAAGACCCAAGAAAACATATTTCTGATGGGTTTTCGATCCATACTTTATTTTTTGTGTGTGTTTTTCTTTTGAGTCAAAAGAAGGGCAAAGCAGGATCCACTCCCTATTACTGTTGGTGAGTTGCTACGTTTGAGTAAGGAGTGCCCTTTGGTTTTGCAGTTGTTGTCTCTCTCTTTCTTTCTCCTCGTCTGCACTCCATGTGGTTGTCAATCTGTCTGTGTGCTCTACAGCATAGGTGTCAAATTTGGCCCGCAGCCTAATTACATTTGGCCCGTGAAGCCAAACCAAATGACTATCAGAGCTGGCCTACTGGTATTATACAGCTAATATATATATTGTTTAGTATTAAGCTTTGCTTGTTCCATATTCAGTTTTCCAGCAAAACTTATTTGAGTCTGTTATATCTGGAGGAAGATTTTTTTTTTTCAATAAATATTAATGTTAGCCCGCGACTTTGTTCCAGTTTTGAATTTTGGCCCACTGCGTTTTTGAGTTTGACACCCCTGCTCTACAGTCTCTTCCTGTTCTTCCTACTTTTAGTGTCTCCTGCCGGCACCGGACCTCTCTCTGTTGTTCTATCCTAACATTTTCAATCCTGAGTGATATATTATGAACAATGTTTAGCATAGACAGGGTGTCTTTCCCTTAGCTGGCTTTAAAAAATCTAAATCTCCATAATGTGTATCACAACAGCAGTCCTTCTGCTTCAGGCTCTATGCGTGTTCACATTAAAAAAATTACGTTTCTGGAGGTCATGTGAACCTTCTTCTGCATAAAATGATTCCCATGAGTGCCACTTACTCAGATGATGATGATGAAAATGGTGATTAAAAGTCTCTATGGAACACAAACATTTTAACAGTATCCTGCAAGACTGCTGCAAATAGGACAAGCGATTAATGCTGAAGAAAATCATTATCTTGGGATTTATTGTACATTTGAATTCAAATGTATAATTTTGCTGCTCGGTGCCACTGTTTTTTTCCCCCCCAAGATGGCGGCTGCACGATAGAGAAGTTGGCTGGAGAAACTGATCAGGAGGGCTAGCTCTGTGGTCGGCATGAAGCTGGACACTCTGGTGACAGTGGCAGAGAAAAGGACATTAAAGAAACTGATGGACATTATGGACAATGCTGGGCATCCTCTGCACACGGCCATAAACAACCAGAAGAGTCTGTTCAGTGACAGGTTGCTTCTCCCAAAGACAAGAACTAACAGACTTAAAAACTCCTTTGTCCCACACGCCATCAGACTGTTTAACTCCTCTCTGGAGGGGAGAGGGAGGGGAGACAGGAGGACAAAGGAGGGAACAACTAAGCTGTAGTGCCTCTTCACCTCACTGTACAATACCTTGTGCAATACTTTTGTAAATAGTCAACGGTGCAATAGACTCAATACTTGAAATGTGCAATTCACTTGTATTTTAATTTTTTATTCCTATTTATTCTATTTATCCCCTTTGTATATTTTATTTATATTTGTTTCTGTATTTATATATATATGTGTGTGTGTGTGTGTGTGTGTGTGTGTGTGTGTGTGTGTGTGTGTATATATATATATATATATATATATATATATATATATATATATATATATATATATATATATATAACAATTCTGTAACTGTAACTTCGGTCGTTGCTGTGCTTTTTTTGGAAATCGAATTTCCCAGAGGAACCCACCCGAGGGATTAATAAAGTTCTATCTTATCTTATCTTATCTTATCTTATCTTATCTTATCTTATCTTATCTTATCTTATCTTATCTTATCTAAGTTGATATTTTTAAACACAAGTTGCCATGGTGATTTAGCCAGGTAAACACAGAGCGACTTTCTTGACACAGAAAATCCTGACTTCAAACTTGCCATAGTTCGGCTTAGTTTGCAAGTCATCTGGCTTTGTAGAAGTAGTGTCCAACCGACGTTCATGCTTGGAGCGAGCCCGCAGATACATGCAAAGCACTAGGAGCTTCATTTGTAATTAAAAAAATAAATATAAAAAACCCCAACCTGCTGGCAAAGCAAAAAATATTCCCAGTAGCAATTAAAATGAAATGCATTTTCTCTTCATATAAATCTTAAACCTGCTGTGATTGTGAGCTGCAGCTACATCTAGTCATTTTACTGAACATTTTTCTCAACAGCTTTAAAGCTAACCACAGTGTTTTCATTTGACTGTGTCAAACAAAGCAAAGCCAAAAAAATGCTGCAGCCTTTCATTCACCTGTTATTTCTTTTTTCGCTTTTGTATATTAAACTAAGCTCTAAATTTCAATAGAAAGAATTTGTAAAGTTTGCCACATGGTGGGGCCATCAGCTACATGTGTGCGTGCCCAGAATGCAGATAATCTTGCCAAAGGGGGGGGGGGACTTGGGGAACAAACAGTTGTCTTCATGATGCTTGATGCGATATCCTTGGCATGAATCTTGCTGCCATGCCTGTCACAGGGTGTGGTCCTATACCTGCTGTGCTGTTCTGTTTGATTAAAGCTGGATGAGCTAAAACTGAGACGTAACAACCAAAATTTGACGACTCCCTGTGTGACAGAACCCAGGCACATTTAGACAAGCTTTTCAATCAGGAACTAATCACACCCTTAATACAGAAAAAACCCTAAGCTGAACTAAAAACTCAAACTACATTTTAACGTTAATAACATGTTAAGTATAAAAAATAAAACAATTACTTTGGGAAAATCTTCTGTGCGTTCCTAAAACCAACCAAAATAATGTAAAAATGCATAGGATCTGTCCTATGCATAGTTTCAGCCTTTGTTATCATAACCTGCAGATTGATGAATAGAGAACTGGAATGTCTGCAATGGTTGTGAGTCCATTGACTTGGAAAAGTGTCATCTTGAATCTATATCTATTCTGAACTTGTAATTATTCAGTTTTAATTATTAAATATGTCTCTGACAAAGACCCTGTGGTAATAGTTAAAAAAACACTAAAAGGAGTAAAAGCTAAACTAGCAGCTACTAAACTTGGGAAACCTACTAATTATACCTCTGCCAAGTAAGAGAGGAGCGGTAGTGGCACACATGGACCACCCTGTGATCTGCCAGCTTTGGGGTTTGAAAAGAATCAGTGCCACACGCTGGTGCTTCTAGAGCTGTCGGAACCTTAAAGTTTGAACCATTGTGCCAAAAAAAGTCAATGGAGTGTTACTCTTATAGCACTTTTTAAGCTTAACACACACTCACACTCCAGTGGATGCAGCAGGGGCAACTCAGGGTTTCCAAAACATACTTTGATGTAGTTTGATCCCTGCCTAGATGAACCAGACATCAAACTACCAACCAATTAGTAGACAACCCACTCTACCTCCTGAGTCACAGCCTCTCAGATGGTGAGTTGAGAATAAAAACGAAACCTTATTTCCCGTGAACGGTGGGTCTCAAACAGCACATTTTTTGAAAATTTGCACAATGTCCCAGGCCCCCACCTTAAGCTGAGGGCTGGGATAACTGGGCCACCCAACTCTGACCAGAGCGTTTTAACTTCTTTTTTTTTTTAATGTATATTTCACGACATTCAACGTGAAACAAGTGACGAAGCTTGCTGAGCAACTCTTTAGAATATATACTTAGTAGAAATGTCAATACTAACAAGAGAAGACAGTTCGTATTGACATTTGATGATGTTTCATGACAGCACAGAGAAACCCCTCGTTTGCCGCCTAAAAAAAACCATGCCTAAGTACATGGACGCCCTCTTTATTCATGAATTAAATTGACATAAATCAACATACAATTACTTTGATTCACTGTTGTCTGTGTTTTGGTTGTTTTAATCAAAGCTGATCGCCGAGACTGCAAAGAAGAGGCACAGTTTTGTGAGAATCTTTTCATTTGCCTGTTGTGTCCTGATTTCAAGGTTACCTGGTTCAAAAGGAAGAAACGTTACCTCAGGCTGTTTGAGCACATCTCACTGAATGAAAGCTACCTAGAAAAGCTTTTACATACTTAAATGAAAAATAGGTCTGTCTGTCTGGCATTTTGTTTTTCATATCATATTACTGTTGTTTTCTCTTCACAAAGACTCAAATGCTACTTAGTAATTCTACCTGTCACGCCTCACATTAATTTGTGTTACATTCTAGTCTCAGAGCTAAGCATCGGCTTTTCATAAAAATAATTACCTTCCTTGTGAAAATAAAAAAACAGAGGGACATTTAACAAAACTTACAGCTGTTTTGAAGTTATTTCAAAAAGCTCAAGAGTCTCTATTGCTTTACAAAACAGTTTCCAAATCAATTTCTTATGCTTTGACTGTATTTCTTAATCCAGTTGGCCGGAAGTGGCATATATCTCTTATATTTGTATTTAAATTTTTATATATCTCTATTTTCAGCATGAAAATATCTTTAAAAGACGAATTTTCTTTGAAATTAAGAGCCGATTTAAGAAGCAGGTTAAAAAGCTTTCTTATCAAGCAGTAGAAGAGTTATTTTTTCATTCTGTGAGTTAGAAAAGTACTTGGAGAATTTGAAAAGAGAAAAAAAAAAACAAAGCAGCAATTCTTAAATGACCTTTAAAACATGAGCTGTTTTGAAATCGCTTCCTGTGTATATCTCTGTGAAATCTGGAAGCTTAGCTCAGGAAGTGTATACATGACAGGCAGAGCTTAATACAGGGCTGGCAAGCACACAATGCAAGTCTGCATGTGTGTGTTTGGATGTATGCATTCCACTGTTCTTGTGGAAAATAGAGAAAGAGTGGGTGCATGTGTTATTTCTGCCGAGTTTCACACACCGAGTGGACAAACAATCTATTCCAATTAAAGCGAGCTGCAGCCCTGGAGAGTGCAGAAGAAGCTATGCTCCATCGCATCACATCATCCTTTGAAAAACCCTAGAATAGCCGATTGTGATTCGGAGGAAACAGGCCCCTTCAAGAACAACTAGTGTGGGCTGGCTGTGGGGGTGGGGACGACTGGTTCCAAGTTAGTCTAGAAAGTTCCACAGCAAATAACGTTATGGTGGAAGTACTGGAGCAGTGGGAGCTGCTGGGAAGAGGGCAAGGCTATTAATCCTGCTTGTAGCGCTGGTTTACCGCTCTTACTGCATGTGGGGCGAGGAGGCAAATTAATAGTGTGGCGGAGATTAATTAGGTGACGTTAAGGGAAATTTGTGACTGTAAAACTTTAGAGGTCTGTACAGCTGACTAGACTAATGAGGCGTTCATGAACTCTTAATAGATGCTACTCCGATGTCGAATATGAGCAAAGCAGAAGGAGAGGCAGCGGGAAAAAAAATATGTGTCTTTGCACAAAGCATTGTCACCAGAAAGAACTCAGAAAGCTTCAGAAAGCTATTGAGTGCCTAGAGGAGCAGAGTTTATAACCTTCCACGGTGACAAACTCAGAGGGAATTATCACCAGTGCTCCAGAAACACTCAATTATTCCTGTGAATATTTTTAGGGCTTAATGACCATTAAAATATGAGTATTTTCCTGATTCTTCAAGTGC
The DNA here is from genome assembly GCF_963969265.1 of Rhamphochromis sp. 'chilingali'. Lineage (NCBI taxonomy): Eukaryota > Metazoa > Chordata > Actinopteri > Cichliformes > Cichlidae > Rhamphochromis > Rhamphochromis sp. 'chilingali'. Next base: position 37,314,217 of record NC_137940.1, read on the forward strand.
GCAAAGCGGAATATTCCACTCCCCCTTTCGGTGAAAGCGGAATAAATTCACTTGTGTCCATGAAATCTGATCAACTCCCTGATGAAGGCTTGTATGTAAAACAGGTTTTCTGTTGCTGGACAAACAAAAGCAGACCATGAGAAAAAAGAGGGACCTTTTTTAAAAACAAGACAAAACTCATATTTGAATCCCGTTTTGCTCTTCAGTTTCTTTAGCTGAATGACTGCTGTTTGAATGTCCACTCAACACATAAGTTAACGGCTGACAAAAAAGTGTCCTTCATCAATATCAGCTGGACGTCTTCTCTGGACTTTTATCTTTTATTCTCTGACTGCTTAAAAACAATCCGGCATGCAGGAAGAGGAAGATAAAGAAAAGGTGGACCGTGAGATGAGATTGTGATCATGACCTCTCATTTTCTGCATGACATCCTTCTGTACTTTGAGAAATATACACCAGAGGCTTATACTGGTGACATCAGAAAGGTTGTGAGAGTATACAGACCTGAACAAATAACACATTATGAAACAGGGATATAGATAAATGTCATCAAAATGATTTTATATTCAATACATGGGCGTCCATGTGTATTTTGTGTATGCGAAGTGGATGTTGTGGGTCTGTTTGATGACAACCACTTCATAACCAATTCAGCTGTAAATCATATGTTGTAATAAGAAAACCACACACAGGCCTTTTGCTTTTGAAGAGAGGGTCTGACTGAACCGCTATTAGACGTGCATTAACCCGCCTCATTACTGCCCTGCAATTGTAGCCATGGAACTGCAACCATTTTTGGCTGGGGCAACTTTGCTGTCACAGAAATGTTTTCCAGGATTAACTTTTTACTAACTTTATCCAGGAAAAAGGACAAAAAGTACTAATACATAAATGCAAAAATACCCCAACAATAAACTCTGCATTTAAAATTCTACCCAAGATAATGTGTGAGGTGTCTGCAAAATTTCAGAAGTAAAAGCAACTGACATACTGACTGTCTGTAAGATGATTTAACAAACACGGCATTTAACTAGCAACCCCCTTTAAATCTCAGGAGACATGCGATGATTAATATTGCTGGAAATGAGAAAAAACAAACTCCTACCACACAAATTGTGATTTTCTATGTAAATTATTATTCTATCTCTCAATTTAAAGGTTTCAGCTTGTTAAATTTAAAATTAATTCCTGAGAATTTGAGAAGTGAAAATCCTCTTTGGTGGAAGTGCCAGCAGTGACCAGTGACAGCTGTTTTCCCATGTGGGACTACTTGCCAAAAACAATTGTAATGCATTTTATTAGCTCAATTTATGGCTTGTCAGCTTATGTGAAAGCAGAATTATAAAGCAGCAGGATACTGAGAGCGTAGAGAACAAGGCCTGAAATGTACTTTGCCCAAGTAGAGGTAAAAAAAAGCTTAACATTACTTCTCCACATGAGTCTCCTTAAATGACTACTTTTGCAGACTGCGAGGTGGAGAGGAAAACAGGTCAATCTGGAAAATGCATCAGTCCTGCTTTGACCCGAAGGACGGTGACGCTGACATTGCTGTTGTTTTGTTCTTAACTTCACGAATTTCAACAGCATTCCTGAAAGTTTCTCCAGGTGTTGCTATTGCAAAAGACCATTTGGAGAGTTAAAGTTTTAAAAACAACACTATCAGCAGAACGTGCTAGATCTGGTGTTATTGCTGTACACACCAAATGACGCATGCTGATGTCTGATAATCTTACAGCGCAGCGGATCAGACTCTACCTCGCACCATTTCTCTGTTTTTGACTCCCCCCTCCTCCCAATGCCTGTAGCCAAACTTGTTCTGTTTAAAAACCATAGACAGTCTTACTCAGTACTAACACTAAAAAAAACACATGTTACTGCAGTACTATTCCTGCTCTCTGAGGGCAAAAAAAAGAAAAAAGCAAGAAATAAATATTGCTGTGGTCCGCATTTCAGGGGCATTGAGGTTAACCTCCTGTCTGCACAGTCCCAGTAAGCCCCCAAGTAAATCTAGGCCACATTCAAATATGAAACAGCTACTGTGGATTTTTAGAGCTTAATGTCTTCAATACTGCGCTGCTGATGTTTTCAAAGTAGCAATACGATTTGAATAAATAATGCCATGCCGCTTTAAAAATCTGAGTAAGATCACACCCTTGAGCATAAACAACTCCTCTTTAGATTTCTCATGGCAAAGACTGTGCTCAATTCTGACTTCACCTGCCTGCCCACTCATGCCACAGTAGTCCTAATTTATTAAGGTAAAAGTCAATTACCTGCAAATGAATGCAGCTGTTTATAACTGGAGAATTAAAATCACCAGAGAAGCAGAACTTAGCTTCATAAACAAGACCCCCCCCCCAGCAGGCGCAGAGCAGCCAAACAGGAAATTCAACACAGTTGTGATTGAAAACGATAAGTTCCACCATTGCTGCTAGCATGTACCAGCATGTTTAAAGCATTTTTTGTGTGAATGTTCTGAAGGAACTTACAATCCACAAAACAGTTTTGCAGCACACGTATGCACCTGTTAGTGTAGACAAATGACACAACACACAAATACATAATAAATGAATAAAAATAATTCAATATGTGAGCAAAAGCATCAGACATGCTAAAAATAAAATACATCTTTATTATGGTATTAATTCTTCACTTAAAAAAACAATAATTACAGTAATAATCAGCAATAGATGATGTGCATACAGCATATTTTTGACTCTTACATGAGGAAACGTGAGTAGCAAGGAGAACAAATACATATTCAGTGTGGCGTTTGCCTGAAAGTGACTGAAAAAGGAGGGAAAAAATAGCAGCAGATAAAGGTCCTTCGTAGCACTAAAAATGCAGTTAAACATTAATAATGTCATATGAAGTGAGAAAAAGAGGGTATGACAATATTAAACTGCTCAGTACTAATTTTGATGCAACACATTATCACAGTCTACAGTCTGAATATCATTATCGACGTCATAGTAAGTTGTCTTTGTTCAGAGGGGCTGAACAGCAGAGTGAGTGTGTAACAGCACAGAAACACAGAGAACGTGTGTTTAGGAAAGAAAAACAAGACATGCACTAAAAGCATGTCTTCAAATGCAGTCTGCCCTGATATTTGGCTGGATCATACTTCTGTAGCAAACACACTAGTACAAAAATAGATTTACTTTAATTTTACATTAGCTTTGACTCACTGTCTACATTGTTAGTGTGGAAAAACCACGCATTTCCCCAAGAAACTCTACAACCAGCTACAGACACTCTGACGTTCATTTCCAGTTGAATGTTCGACCCACCAGCTCAAAGAACTTCTTGTTGGGTTCATGAAAGAACTGGTAGAGTTTTTGCAGGATGGCAGGAGCCACGTGAGGGTGAGCCCTGCCTTTCGAATCATGTAAACACCGCTCTCGCCCGTGGTCTCTCAAACAGTAGAATCCTTTAGTTTTATTGAAGTAAAAATTTGAAGCGTTTATTTGAGGCTCCAGCTTTAAGAACCTCTCCACCTTTTTCATCTCAGGTAAGGGGTCTCTGATTAATTCATCCCCATCCACGATGTGAATGCTCTCCAGTGGGAAGTATTGCAGCCAGTTTTGCATGTGGACATAGTAAAGGCTGCGATTGAGAGCCTTGTATCCCAGATTGATCTCACCGTCCTTCACCAGCACAGATTCGATGGGCTGGTAGCGCTTGTGTTTCTGGAGGCGGTTGTAAAAGACCTGGGTGTAGTCCGAGAGCACCCGCTCTGTGGGGTCTCTGAGGATAAGCAGCAGCTTGATGTCAGGGTTCATCTGATGGATGCGTTTAGGGACTTTGCTGGAGGTGAAGTAGGCCGGCGTCTTCTCTACCGTCAGCTGGTCGGGGAAAGCGTAGGGCATCTGGCTGAGATACCAAGGCAAGCCCCTCTGAAAGTGACTTTCCCAATCAAAGAAGTGCACCTCGTTCTGAGCTGCAGCCACCGAGCTGTGCAGGCTGAGCATCTCAATCAGCGCCCGTGTTCCTCCCTTCCTCACGCCAACAATTAGAATATGAGGAAGTTGCTGGAGTGTCCCATTTGGATGGCTGGTGGTCCCGTTGTCAGCGGGTGATGAGGTTGGAGGTAAAGGTGGCCCCCCGTCGCCATCGGCCACTGGCCTGGAGGGGATTGGCGGGGACTGCATTGCAAAAAGCAGCAGCCCAAGGAGCAAAGCTGCCATGAGTGAGGTCCTGACCCTGGAGGATTTCAGCCTGGCGAAAGCACTAAAACTGTATCCCACATTGAAAGAGCAGCTGCTTGTGGACAACGGTCTGATTGAAAAGCAAGAAGAAGAAAAACCCAAAACAGCCTCTTCTCTGCCAGCAGCAGCAACTACAAGGAAAGACAACAGCTGTGAGCAGACCAATAACAGGTGAATCTTTTGGCAGAAAGACAAATATTAAGTTTCACAACTCCAAATCCTAGAAGGAAGTTAAACTAGCAAACGATACTTCCTTTAACATAATCAGTGTCCTTAAACTTTCTGCCGTTTAACGTCCGCAAACACGAATCACCTTCACGTCAAACAGGAACTGTGTCTGCCCCTATAATAAACATGCTGTCATTTATATAACCGTGCTAATGATTTATGTACAGTCAACTGATGGCATCAAAAGACGAAGTGAAACGTCGATGAGCCGAGACTCACCTGGTTTTATTCTCTGCAACTACTGATCAACAATTTATTAATTTAGAAATCAGAACTAAAATAATAAATATGCGCTAAAGAGGTCAAACGCTCTCACGGTAGATGTTGCTTTTAATGCGAAAGGAAACAAACAGAAAAGCAGGTGCGGTTTGTTCTGCAAATTAAATTCTGCACCGCTAAAAGAAAAAACAAAGAAATCATGCAGACAAGCTGGGTTTTTTTCTCGTTATATTTTCCATATGACGGTTGCATTGGGTGCCAATCCAGGAAACGCCGTTTATCTCTTACCTTTTTAACTACAATCGTCCACTCGACAAAGATTTCATGCCTTGCAGCTGGAGGCTCTCCGCTCACAGCACCGCCGCTTCCACACCAGCAATTATGTAGGATCCACCTCTGTATCGTCTGGGAATTTTCCGAGCGCGTATAAACTTGCGCTGCGCGGGGCACAACTTCACCGGAGCGCCTCCTCTGAGCCTCAGACCGACGCTGTCCTCCCGTTTTTTGAGTGTCAGCTGTTGTGTAGAAGTCTACGCCTACCTCACGCCTGCAGGACCACTCCCCCTACTGACTCAGGTTGTTAAAATGTTATCATATTTGTCAGCTATACCGCCGCTGGTATGTGTGATATGTGACGGAGAACTGAAGCAGGTGATCTATGCATCATGTAGAAGGAACAAAGCAAAAAAGAAAGCGACAATATAATTGCGCCACAGAGCAGAAAATCGCTCCAGTCTTGATGGGTGTTCTAGCTTTGATTTAAGACTATTTATGATTTTTTTTAAGCCAAACATTCAATTCAAGCAGACTGAGATGCTCTACTCAGTGAATTTGTTGCCCATAGAGAGGCTGAGCCTTCTCAGGATTGGGATTGAAAAAGACTATTCAGCTGAGCCTCCAGGAGTTCCCTCTTCACTGTTGCTTTCAGGGGAAATCAATGAAAGAGACAGGCCAGTTATTCATCCCTGGCATTCTTCTCCTCCTTTGCCCACAATGCAACTGCATCTGTGGGTAGTCACTGAGTCCAAGTTGCACAATCTCACCACCTGTTGAGCTGTATTTCTTTTTCTTCTGACATATTTAAATCGTTCTCCCATCACTTTAGCAATGAGTCCAAAGTGTCTTTCCAAGCTTTGTATTTACTCGTGTTTAACTGAGTCATTGGAGGATTTCACAATGTCCCCTGACTCACCTTTGGATGTACAGTCAGTGTGAGAAAGATTGAGTGACTTCAAAGTGGCGATGAATAAGTGGCACGTCACTAACGTCAAATACCTTGATAGGTTGTGTCATATTGGACTTGCAGAGATGAGAAAGCAGTAAAAGACGCAGTGTGATAGGAAAAAACGCTGTTAATACACTTGTGTATATTGTGTAATGCTTGCTTTTTTAAATCAGATATTTGCTTTAACTAGATGGTAACTACAGGTGAAGCTTGATATCAGTTTGTTGATTCTACTTATCGATTTTGGTTTTATCCCTGACTATTTATGAATCCCTTCCTGCTTCCTGATGCACAGGTTTTCAGCATAAACTCATCCTTCTCTCATCCTTCTTCTTTCTCATCACTGTTTTATGCAATACTACTGTCATCGAGACACGACAGCACTGGTACAAGGAAATGATAAATTCCAATGAGTTGGGTAATTCAGAACTGTTTTTTGCTTGCAATCTTTAATGCTAACTGTTTCCCATGCTGACATTATGCCTTGAAGCATGGAAAGAGATTAAGGGCTTTGCTGCTGAATAGGGATGCTTCTGATTTTACCCATGTTTGGGAAATTTTTCTCCTGTGTAGGTTATTTAAGTGAAAAGGCATCGAGGACATAAAGCAGACTGAAGGGCTACAGCAGCAGAAGCTTTGGTGCCACAACAAAAGCTTGCTTCTGCTTCTTAAACGCACCCTTTCTTTGTAAAAAGAATGCAAACACACATGCCTCCAGTGTGTAAAGTGTAAGTGCTGATATAGCCAAGAGTTTCCCCACATTGATTTTTAGATGCAGTTTAGTAATCCTCAGATTCTGCCCTTGGCTCTCCTGAGAAAGTGTGAATTCAGCGTTCAGTTGTACAATATAATCCCGCCTTGAGGATCATCAGAGGCTACCAGGCACATTAACATGACAATAGTAGGTATTCACAGAGCATAAACACCCTCAGAGCTTCCTCTGTGACTTCCCTCAACCTCAGCTCACACTAATCAAGTATGACAAAAATACATGCTTGACAAAAAGGCAGAAGTTTTGTACAGTTGAGTAAAAGATCACAAGCATTACTTGTAAAATATACTTAAAGGATCAATTTATAAGAAATTAATAAGAAAAGTTTTGCTTTGTTGACCTGAATCAGTTACTTTGTAAAAATGCAAGTGTTCAGTCAAAATACCTCAAAATTACTCCAAAGTCCAGGGTCGATTAATTATTTCAGCAGTGTTCTCTATAGTGCATATTAAAGTCTTGAAGCCCAGTAACTATTTGCAAGGAAGCTGGGGGTGTGTTGTGAGGGGGTGGGGTGCTGTGGCTCAGGAAACAGAGCGTGCTGCACTTCAATCAAAAGATCCATGGCTCCTCCAGTCCACATATTGAAGTGTCCTTGCTTTGAGTGGTCAGTAAGCCCAGAAAAATGCCATGTAAAAGCACCTCATTCAATAAGGTGGAAGAAAATCGCAGAGGAATTAAGAGCTGCATGTCACAAACAGCACGCTTTTACTCCTGATGTCATTCTTGCAGTGTTGCTACACGATCAGCACACTTGAAAATATTTTCTTTAGCGCTTGTGCCAACTGTGTGGGGCATAAAAACAGGTTTCATCTGGCTCTCGCGGGCTTAACAGATACCACACTTTTATGGATCATATGCGATGTGCATGCTCTGAATGTTTCATGACTCTGATCAAAACGTATCCGTAAGAAATCAAGTTATTCTTAAGTTACCCACACAAGGAAATGTTAAACACGGCAATGCCACTGCTGCATGTGATGTTCTGCACGATTCTTTTAAAGATCCAGAAAGGAAAGAAGTTTCTATAATTAGCACAGAATTATAACTGAGCTTCACTGAAATTTGTTGCTGGACAACAAGTATTGCAAGAATGCTGTAACGCCTGTAAGAGTTCATGACTTGAAATTTGTTAAATTTAGAAAACTATCACTGATGATCTGTTATAATGGACGCAGATGTAGAGTGTCAGTACTCCTACAGGCTCTGTAAGTGATGAAACATTACACTGTTTATTTTATGTTCACATCATAATATAATACATTATAGCTATGCCCTCAGGCTATAATTGGTAATGCTATTTGAATTGCATTGTCCTTACAATCATTTTGATTCTACAGAGGAAATTAGAATATTTTAAGATGTTCATTTAATTATTTTTCTTATTCAATTTGTGAAGTGGAAATTCATTCAGTGCACAATATCCCACTTCTTTGTAATTCTAAACACCTAAGGAGGCACAATGTCTATTTCACCACTCAACAGCTATTATTTTCTATCGTCTGATTGCATAGTTTTAATTCTATATGCGTTGAATCAAAACCCACACTTGTGCGAGCGCAAACACACAGCGCAGGTCATCAGCTTGCTCGAAAGCTTCATCTCTTTATTGAAATGCTTTTCTTTGTTCAAGTGGGTTCACCATGTGGATAATTACTGCAATTACTTCTGCTGGCAATATGAGATGATGACGAATGACACAAATCACAATAACCGAAAGGAAGCTCATTAAAGCAGAGAGGTGCGAGCTTTTAAAGGCCGGTTCAGAGAAATTCAGAGAAACACCTGCAAATTAAACAAGCCGCCTTGTTGTGAAAAGTTGTCTGAAGTACACGGATTGAGAAATTTCACCGTATGGGAAAAGCTATCATGTTGTAGCTAATCAACAATAACACTGTCAGAACCATTTAGTCTGCAAAGCAAAGCCCCTTTCTTTTACTTGGTCATATTTCGTCTTATTTCAGCTCTTCAGCCATCTCCAAAGCTCTTTGCTTTGCTCGAGCTTCCAGAAGTACTTCTTCTAGTGTCATACTCGATGTACATATAGACTAGCTCTGTAAGTACAGCTAACCTTCCTTTCTTTCTGTCTCTATCCTTGTTGGTATATATAACAAATACGATCCCCTGTAGCTGCCCAGAACTCAGTTTGTTGCTCAAGGACACTTGATGTTTGTCTTCTAGCAAAGTAGAAAAATCAACATTCAAGGCTGAGAAACTCTGGGAACAGTCTGATATTCATGTTTTATATACACTAAGTGCACAGTTTATCAGTAACACCTTGATGGCACTGTTGCTGATCCCATTTTTGCCTTCAGAATTACCCCATGCATCAGTTTAACAGGGTTCCACAAACATTCCTCATCTGGGTTCACATTGGCACGATAGCATCACACAATTGCTGCCGATTTTTCATCTGCACATCCATGGTGTGAGTCTCCCATTCCACCAAATCCCAAAGGTCCTCTGTTGGACTGAGAACAGTGACTGTGGCCCATTTGAGTACAGTAAACTCATCATCATGTTCAGCAGTTCAATTCAATAAAATTTTACTTGTAAACCGCCAAATCACAACAACAGTCACCTCACATTGCTTTATATTGTGATGTAAAGACCCTAGAATAAGACAGAGAAACCAACCAACCAACCATGGTGTGATGTTTACACTGTTTTCATAAAGGGAAGGACATGCTCAGCAACAATACTCAGGTAGGCTGTGATGTTTAAATGATGCTCAGTTGGTACTAAGGAGGCCAAAATGTGCCAAAAGATATACCCCCTATAGCAGCGGTCTCCAACCTTTTTTTTTATGCCCGGTTTTTGCCCGACAATAGTTTCACGGACCGGCCTTTAAGGTGTCGCGGATAAATATAACAAAATAAAACCAGTACTGGTACCGAAAAAGAGAAGATTTATTCATAACACACGTGAAAAGACCCAGGAAAACTGAGTAAACGATAAAAACGATAACAAAATAACGCTGGAAACCGATAAAAACCCTGAAAACCAGATATTTCACACCTGAGCCTCAACTCTCGCGGCCCGGTACCAAACGACTCGTGGACCGGTACCGGTCCGAGGCCCGGGGGTTGGGGACCGCTGCCCTATAGCAACACCAGCTAAGAATCCAGGATGGATCAATGCTTTCATGCTGCGTATGCAAAATTCTGACTCTACCATTCAAACGTCATAGTTGAAATCAAGATATTTTTCCTGTTTTCTTTTGTCCAGTTTTAGTGAGCCTGTGCAAACGACAGACTCAGTTGCCTGTTCTTAACAGACAGAAGCGGCACCAGAGTGATCTTCTGCTGTTTTGCATTCAGAAATGATTTTTTGCATTATGGGGCGATCATGGCTCAAGAGTTGGGAGTTCGCCTTGTAATCGGAAGGTTGCCGGTTCGAGCCCCGGCTTGGACAGTCTCGGTCGTTGTGTCCTTGGGCAAGACACTTCACCCGTTGCCTACTGGTGGTGGTCAGAGGGCCCGGTGGCGCCAGTGTCCGGCAGCCTTGCCTCTGTCAGTGCGCCCCAGGGTGGCTGTGGCTACAACATAGCTTGCCATCACCAGTGTGTGAATGTGTGTGTGAATAGGTGGATGACTGGATATGTAAAGCGCTTTGGGGTCCTTAGGGACTAGAAAAGCGCTATATAAATACAGGCCATTTACCATTACTTGCATGGAACGGGTGGTGATGTCAGTTACTGTTGTCTACCTGCTGTCTCTCTGCGTGAATAAGCCTTGCCATTTTGATCTCTGGCATCAAAAAGGCATTTTTTTACCCAGAGAACTGCCGCTCTCTGGATATTTTCTCTTTTTTGGACAGTTTCTGTAAACCCCAGAGATGGCTATGTGGGAAAATCCCAGGAGATCAGCAGTTTCTGCCCATGTGGCATCATACCACATTTAGAGTGACTTCAGTCCCTTTTTTTCCTCATTTTGAGGCTCAGTTTGATCTTGGGCAGGTCACCTTGAACATGTCTTATATGCTTAAATGCATTTAGTTGGTGATATGATTAGCCAACTACATATTTGAGTTGTGTGTACCTAATAAAGTGTCTGGTGAATGCAAAGATGTAAATTAGTTGGCACTTTCTAATTACTATATTCATCACAGACATGTAAATAATGGTTCGGGAAGTTTGACATTACGAAATGAAACTTAATTAAAAACAGTCTACACATCTGTGTGAATGGGAGAGGTTTACTGGAAAAGTAAATACAGTGGAATCTCACAGTAGAAAAAGATGACATTTTCACTTCTATAAAGTTGCCAAATAAACTACGTATAAGCTTGAGAAGCATGTGATGTAACTTTTATCTGAGAAATATATTTCCACATTTAATGAGCTCAACTAGCAAATATAACAAAATAATGAAAAATGTGAGCACCATGTCTCACACATGACATTTAGAAAGTGTGTTTTACCGTTTTTACTGTCAGTTCGTGCATCACAATGTGTAAAACGTCAGCGTTTGTAAGATGAGGCAAGCAGAAGGGAAGAGGGGAGAGGTCGGGGCTCAATCATCATGCTCGGGCATGCTTGGTGACGTTAAGTCATGGGAAAGCAGTGCTAGTGCCACATGGGAAACAGGAGTGTTTCATAATGACTAATCTGGGTTTTTGTATAAACAGTTGCAGGAGACTGCAGGCTGCAGTTAACATGCAGTGGGATCTCCGTTCGTAAGCAAGTTACAGAAAATAGAAGTTGCAATAGACAGAAGAGCTGATATTATCAGGATAAATGTTCTCTATTGAAATCTGCTTGGTTTGTGTTCTTTGACATCTTTGACATGCCTTTTGAACATAGCAGGTCTTTTCCTGTCACTCCACTTGTCACTGAAGTACACAATGGCTTTAAAACTTTCATGAAAGAAGAGAGCCGCTGCTGACGTTTACTTTATTTATTAGATAACACGGTATCTCCATTATTATTTTATCTCCTGGGGCAAATCATTACCAATTAAACAAACAGATTGTGAAATGAGTCGAAACAAGCCTCTTGTCGACATTTCTCCACAGAGGAGGAGAGGAAGTGGTTGTTCTGTAACAGTAAACATCATTATCCGTCAGAAGCAGAAGTGCTGTAGATGCTGCATTTTCTGCAGGTTTACAGTTGTGCAGAACGTCGAGGGGTTGCTATTTATAGCCCTAAGTAAATGCTAAAGGTAAGAGGAATCTCTGTGCTGGTAATTACTGCAGAATTTGGTGCCTGTGCCAGGTGTAAATCCTTGGAAATGGCCTTCATTACGAGGATGCTCGCACACTGTGGCTGAGAAGTGAGGATAATGACAGTGTGGGATTAACCCTGCTTCCAGCTCTCTTTACTCCTCTTCCCTCCACAGCAGCCAAACTCTTCTCTCTTGCTTCTCAAAGGAGGCCCGTCTCTGACAATGCAAAAGCTTGCCGAAGGGGGTTTTGATCATCCTGTGATGCGACGCTGTGTGACAGGCCTCAGATACAGATATTTAGTTTCCCACTCAAAGAGCCTCAACTCCAGAGATTAGTGGAAAAACTTCTGACGCAGCTGCAGCTGAAATACTTTACTACATGGCAACCAGCCTTTACCTGTATCTCTACCTTCAAAAGAGAACCAGATGCTTGAATGTGTTTGTATGTGAATGAGAGTGGAGCTTGTGCATGCGTGTGCTTTTTTAAAAGTGTTTTCCATTTAGAGAAAAAAAAAAAAAAAAAAAGTGTTTTCCATCTTCTCTCACATTTTACTGCTACTTATGCCCCCCCCCTAACCCCTCCTCTCAAAGTCAGGCCAAGGTTTACTACGGCTTCTGATTCAGCCAGCCTTTTCTATTTTAAAGTAAGTTTTCAAGCATATGAAAAGAGGGATTAGTGATTATTTAGTGTGAAAACATTTTTGAAAAATCCACTTGAATGCATTTTAAAACTCTCCACTATCACAAGGAAGGAAATTCCAATAAAGGGGGCATGCATCTGAGTATTTTGTGATTCAAAAGAGCATTTATTTTTCATATTCCTACTGAGCATGTATGTATGCATTAAAATGGTAACCCTTTTTAATTTTCATATATTACAGTGGTGGACTCTGATAATATAAATGGCCAAATAAGTTGTGGTCAGCAGACAAACAAACAATCCTTCCTAGCTTCAGAGTGCTATAAACATTCAGTTTCAGGCTTTCCTTTTCTACTCAGCCCTGTATGATGTCAATGAGAATGGAAATTCCTATCTACCTCCCACCTCTCAGATACTCAGTTCTGGCTGTGAGCACGCAACCTATCAAAATAACTTTGACTTAAAGGGCGGGTTCAGACGGTGCATGAACTGTTGGGCTGCACCAAGCCCAGTATAAGGTAATGAGGATTATGAATCATGTACAGCAACACTAGCCCAAATATAAGACAAAATGTGACCTTAGAAAGAAGCATCCCCCCAAAACAAACAAACAAAAAACCCCTGACCTGCATCTATATGCTGTCACAATTATAGTCAGTCAGTATGAAGAGTTGCATTGTGCCTGTTGTCACAGAAAACCAGTCTTAACAAATCTGTCTGAAGAAGCCTAACCTTAAATGAAGAAAGGAGAATACAGCAAGTTACCTCACTATCTAACATAAACAGATGAACAGCAGAATAAATGAAATGGCTGCAAACCTCTATGAACTCATGCAGACTCACAAAGCAAGCTGTGTGACTAAAGCTACAGGTGGACATCTGAACTCAGGTGTGGTTTGTGGGAGAAGAAGGAAATGCATGATTCAGAATGACACTGCCATCAAGACTCACCAATCACCACCTGGTACCTGGACACATCAATTAGCAGACTGTCACAGGCTGGGTCTCCGACCCAGCGCTCTGAGTTCTTTTTGTATTTTTCTCATTTTTGATATGTGATTAGGTTTTGTGTTATTTCCTATTTGCCTTTAGTTTGGGCAGTTATTGGTTATTGTTCCTGGGTTTTCGATGTTTTGGGGTTTTGTATTATTCATCACGTATTAGGTCTGTTAAGTTTGTGTTGTCATGTTTAGTTTTAGTATTTCCTATTTTATTCTGACAGTGTCATGTGTTCTTTGTTCATTGTATTTAGCTTTCCTCTCCTGGTCCTGTCATTTAGGTTTATGTCAGTCAGCTGTTCCCCCATGTGTCTCCACTTCCCCTGATCACCTCTTGTATGTATTTAAGCCCTTTGTTTTCTGCATGCTATTGTCGGGTCGTCTGTTATTTTGACCTTAGCCTTAGTTTTCGTCTTTGCCTGTTTATGTTCATGTTCATGTTCTCCATAGTTATAGTTTTTGGTCTTAGTACCTCTTAGTGTTTTGTTTCGTAGTGTTTTGACAGTTTGAATCAGAATCAGAATCAGAATACTTTATTGATCCCTGGGGGAAATTATTTTTTGTTACAGTGCTCCATTTTAAACCAACATTAAGACAAGACAGACAATACACTAACTAAGAATAGTACCATACATACATACATACATACATACATACATACATACATACATACATACATACATACATACATACATACATACATACATACATACATACATACATACATACATACATACATACATACATAAGTCACTCATAAATAAATAGTTGGAAAAGAAACATGTGTAGCTGTAGCAGCAAACAGTGTGTTAAGTGGATGCGTTGTACAGGGAGATGGCCACAGGCAGGAATGATTTCCTGTGTCGTTCAGTGGTGCTTTTCGGTAATCTCAGTCTCTCACTGAACGAGCTCCTGTGACTGACCAGCACGTCATGGAGTGGGTGGGAGGTGTTATCCAACATTGTCTTTATCTTGGACAGCATCCGCAATAAAGACAATGTTGCTTTGGTTTCTTGGTTCCCTGCCGTCATCTCAATAAAGGATCACTTTTCTGTTTAAACTTACTACTCCTCGTCATCATCTGCTTTTGGGTCCTGTTTCCATACACATCGGCGCACCCCGCCGTGACACAGACACACCTCGTCTTTTCAATGAGTTTTTGTTGTCTGAAAAGTGATGACTGCATTCATCTTCCTCAACAACTCTCCTTTCTCTTCGTTATGTGCTTGATCTGCACACAGAAGATGGATTTCTATTGTCTGCTGTTGACAGTAGTGGGCTCTAATTTGCCCCCTTGTCCTCCTTCCTCTTGCTTCAGACTCAGAATGCCACACTGAAGGATGTTTCAAATCCACCTTTAGGATAGAGATAGTATACATGTATATAAAAGTGTCATGAGTACTCTTACACAAACAGTTGTAGCTTGGCTATAACAAAACTCTTTATCATGCAGTGGTGTTAAAGATCATTATTAATTTGTATTCCTTTAAAATAAGACTCCAAGGCATGGATGTGTCACTTTGTAAAATGCTTGCTGCCTTGACTCCTCTCCTCCGTTGTCTCTTCCTTGTCGCCTCTGATCAGATCTCTGGTGCAAGGGCTAAAAAGTGAGGAGTGGTATTTAGGGAAGGGATCAAGGATGTTCAACTTGAGAAATGAGAAAGGGGGTTTGTCTTCCTCTTGGAGAGCACAGCTCTGTGCATTTAGGTAAAGATAGAACGCATGGGTTAAAGAACAGAGCAGAGGGTAACAGAGGGAAGAACAGATCCAAAAGTAATCAGTTTAAACAATTTCCTTAGTAGTAGTAATTAGTAGTTGTAATTGTTTTCCTTATTTCACTTTATAGAAAGGTTAGGTTCACCCCTCTGAAGTTAATTAACCTCTGCACCTAAACCGGTGGGTTTAGGTCTGGTTATACTGATTGAAGTGTTTGAACGCTTCCTTTTTTAATATTTAGGAATTTTTCTGTGACTGTTTGCAGACAGTCACAGAGCTATCCTTCCTAATCACTTTATATAGTATGCTGTATAAAGTGTTCAGATACAGTATTCAGATGCTGCTCGCCCAGCAGGCCAGAGCAAAGTACATTTTCCACAACAAAGTGATAGAAAAATCTCCAACATTTTCCTGTGCACATTGAATGGTCTCAGCTTCCTTAGGAAATAAAGCCAGTTCATCCTCTCTGTGCTCTCTGTGTCCCTGTCCATATATAGACCGAGGTCATACAGACATCCTCTTCTATATAAAGTCTTTCACTATTTCACTAGCTTTATTCATATAGAAGGAGATGATTTCTCCCAGACTACTCCACAGAGTCATTTTTTAAATGCACTCGAGAAATCAAAGAAGGTGATCCTCATGCTCTCTGCAGCACACAGATAATTGCATCATCCACTCCCAGATCAGGCTGAAAGGTGAACTGTAGAGGGTCGATCAATTTTTTCACCTGTGAGTCAAATGGGTCAACAAGGTCTCTCCAGCACCTTCATCAGATGTGATGTGAGGGCATCTGGTTGATAGTCAATAACCTCTGATCGTGTCAACTTCTTTGGTACAGGAACCAGCCAGGAGAAAAGACACTCAAGGGTGTCAGTGTTAACATTTGGACCAAGAAGACAGCGGAATAACGGAGGCCATTTACGTCCACTGCAAGCAACCATTGTTCAAAGGAGGCGGTGGCTTATCATACTAGCTATCAGCCATGTACAATGCAGTCTTGACATTGCTTGCTAGGTGTTTCAACCCTCGCTCAAACCTTTTTTTTTGTTTTTTGCCTGTCCCGTTTGGCTCTTTTGCATCAGAATTGTTGTCTAAAGGCAAAGAAAGATGCCCAACGGATTTACTTTACCAAATTGACCATCCCAGCCTTGCCGTAATGGTCCATTTGATTCACCTTTTATTGTTTATTTTATTTTCACTTACTGAATACGGGACAGACTTGACTGGGGGAAAGAAGGGGAGAAAGAAAGAGGGAAAGAGAAACAGCTGAGAAGAGGGACGGGGGAGAAGGGCAAAAGACAAAAACCAGCAGAACGGGCAGAGAAAAAAAATGCATATATCAACCCTCACTCAAACCTTACCTCAAGTGACCACAGTAGCTCACATGATGGTGGACTGGGTCATAGTTATGATCTGCACCTTTTGTTTTATTTCCACAACTTGGCTCATGTGACAACTCAAATGATAGTGGGTGAATGACCTTCAGGACCACCTCCAAGGTTACAAGCCTTGCTTCCAAGCCCTCTGACTCAGTCTGAAAATGTGATGTCAACAGACTGAATGCCACCGACTGGCCAGTCAGTAGCGTCACTAGATGAGTCATGAGAGCGACTCCTTCACAAAATTTTTGAAACCTGATAACATTGGAAATGGCTACACAAAACCTAACACCGTGGTCCCTGAGTCTGACAAAAAGCCATAGACCGAGCAGCCATATCATCACACTGACATCCTCAATTGTTGGGTTGTTTATGTCACATACAGATGACATCATGGAACTTTCGGCCAAGTTGCTGCAATGAGCCCACACACATCATTCAGTTGTACTCAATCGAAAATGACATAAACTGAGTAGAGTAGTGTGGAGTCGAGGCCAGTAGAAACTAATGGAAAAGGGCTATAAGTGACTTGAATAACCAAGCACCAGAAACCAGACAGGATGTGGGTGGCTGTAGCTCAGGTGGCAGAGCAGGTCAACCACTAATCAGAAGGTCGGTGGTTCGATCCCAGGCTGCACCCTGGCTGCATGTCAAATATCCTTGGGCAAGATACTAACCCCGTGTTTGCCTACTGGTGGTGGTCAGAGGGCCCGGTGGCGCCTGTGTCCGGCAGCCTCGCCTCTGTCAGTGCGCCCCAGGGCAGCTGTGGCTACAATGTAGCTTGCTATCGCCAGTGTATGAATGGGTGGATGACTGAATGTAGTGTAAAGCGCTTTGGGGTCCTATGGACTAGAAAAGCGCTATACAAATGCAGGCCATTTACCATTATGTTTTGTTGTCTTGCTTCAGACTCAGATTGTATATGTGACTCGGTATGTTGGCTAGCACAGGTCTCCAGAAGCGTTTTATTTATTTTTTGGCCTTATTATTATTTATTATCATTACTATAATTTGATGTTATGTAAGCATAGCCACTGAAACAAACAAAATGCTCAACTGGGTCTACTGAAAAAGGACAGATAAAGTGCTCTGGAAATGTGTTTGTGTTTTGGTGCACAGTGACGACAGGACAACAAGAATGGACTTGTCAAGTTGAAGCCCCAGCAGATGTTGAGATCTTAGGGCAGATGTTTAGGTAGACGCAATGCAGAACACACCATATGTTTACAATTTTCAACCTTTTAGTCGAATAACTAGGCAGTGCAAAACAAATTTTAATAATTTGTGGGGATTACAATTTCAAGAATGTTGTCTTTAAATTGGCACACTGAGCGATGTTTGAAATGTTGGTGTTTTTCTTTATTTAGTGTGTTTATTTGTTATAAAGAAAATGTTTTTTTCCTTTCTGTTTGTATCTGTGTACTTTTGTAGATAAATACTGAACTTGAAAGAGCGCCTGTCTGGAGTAGAAACACACTTCACCTTATTCTGTCACAAATCAATGTAAACATCTATGTGAGCTTGTGGGTTTATTCCAGATCTTGAGAAAAGCAAAACGCTGCAAAATAATCTTTTATCAAAAGTCCATTTAATAGTTTTATCCATGGATGTGTCAGATGGCCTACAAGGTGACCTGCAGAAAGTTTGAAACTCAGATCTGAATGATTTTTTCAAACCTTCTGTTGTATACAGTTGATAGTGTGGCTATTTGCCACAGATACCATAAAAATATATAAAATACAGAAAAAAACCAAACAAACGCTGAAAGCACAGATGTTCAAAACTGAGAACACCAGTTTGATGAAATAAAATTTTCACATAGCAGCACAGATATGTGTAAAATGGAAGCAGATGTAGAGAGCAATATGGTTTTTTTCTCCCAAAAGTATCATCCGCTTGCTATAATTACAGTTATCACATCGAAAGGACTCATCTGCTGTAAACACAAGGACCTCTGTGGAGGTATGTGAAAGTGGAAATTGGATCGTATGTGCGCAGGAGGCAGTTAAAAAAATGTTAGACTAATTCAAAATAATTACCTCAACTAAACTTCATGAACTTAGAAACAGAACCTTACAAATATCAGCTTCTCGATCAGCAAAGAAAAGTTATAGTATTTCTCTTTGCATATGAAAAGAAATCTAAACCTCTTCACGGATATAAAGCAAAATAACTATTAAACTAAACATTAATATGTATCACATTTATTTTCCTGAAATTTCCATGGGATGTGGTGTATGGAGTATATTTTCTGGGCAGTAGGTCAGTGGACGAAGATGGGCTGGTCTTTTAAATAATGATGAAAGCTGGGTGTACAAATGTTGTTTGCTGTGATGATATGTGGTAGCATGATGTAAGTCACTGGAGGGAGTGTGGATGCTCTTTAAAATGTGCTGCTGTAAAAACCTTATGGTATAATCTATAGACTGCATGAATGCATCACACGGGAACAGATACTTGCTAATTTCAGTTGAGATCTATTTATTCACCAAAACCGGTTAGTCTAGCCTGTGTTGTGTTAGTTACTTGCTGTATTATTATTATTTTAAAATCTGTGTTTTGTATTACTGTACAGTTCAGTTTGTTGTACTTCCAGCCATTGTCTTGCTTCCTGCCTTTTTGTGCCACACCTACCCCATACAGCTATTATGAAAGGGAAAATAGCAACTGAGATAAAGCTTTTTTTTGGACCAGGCAGAAAACTGTCTTTTCTCTGCTATAAATTTGGTCATTTATAAACTGACAGGTTTTTGGAGATAGCCTCTAGTGGTTGCTTGAGGAATTGCAGATTTTGGTACTTGGTGTAGGTGCCCGAAATGGCACCAATAGGCAGATGGTTTAAACTTGTAGCCTTTTATACAGACCACCTCATGAACAACAGCTGTTACAACCATGCTGAAGACATGTTTCTGTTAAACTGTTGAACTGCACTAGTGTATTATGTGGTCCAGTGAAGTCAGAAGTAGTTTTGGAGGTAGATTTCAAGGATCTCCCAAAATTTCAATCACAAGCGACAAATAAAATAAAAACATGAAAGAAATCACCTGTGAATTTGTGGCCTGAGTCTCCTATGATACATTTAATTTTCCCAAACTATTCAAGACCCCACAACACACAGTGTGGCGATCTCAGCCATTGGCAGCACAGTCTGTCCTCATTTACTTTTGTGGTGCTACATAAATGAAGACATTTCTACCATATGTCAGTGCAGAAAAGTGAAACATTGCTACTTAACAATTCACCAGAACACAGAAAATGAAATGTCTGATGCCTAACAGGGACAATACCCCAGATTCCATGTATTATTATAGCATTGTGACCCTAGATTTGTAAACTTCTCTTGAAGAGAGTTAAAATATCAACCATGAAGCCAACTCTGTTTTATTCAGATATGTAGGCTCAGAATAATGCCACTAGTGATTACCTATAAATATGTATTTAATTGAAGTGAATAACTCCTGCAGCCTTGCTGCTGTTACAGGATTGCCATAAATAGTAAATGATCTGCCCACTGCTTTGATCCTTTACAACTGCTGCTGCTGCCGTTGCTACTTGTAGTTTATTGAAGACAGATTCTGTTCCATAAAAAATATTGTAGATATATTCAAATTATAGCAATAAACTAGATAAAAAAATCACCTGACAAAGTTTAAATACATTATCAGTCGATCAAAACAGGAATGCGTAAGTCCCCTTTTTCTGTTAATGCTCCAACTGTTGGGGCATTTTCTAATCAAGCTTGCTTTCTTTTAAGACTTTTGTACTGCTTTTGGAGAACGTCACAGAGAAAACAACATTGCTTTTTTCCCTGCCATACACGTTAATGGTTGTTGGGATTCAGGCACACCTTTCGCTGACTCTCTGTCAGTTAGTATCAATCTGCACACCTGTATGGAGCAGATAGAGGGCGGTGTATCTGGCTAGCTTTGGGAGCTACTGACCGGAACAGGACTTTTTTGCTACAGTATCCAGACACACCTGATACGACTCCTGCTTCACTTTACACAGGTAAGAAATCAGGTCTGCTGCTAATATGATTGCCGTCACGTTTCAATGTGTATGCAGAGCTAACGATGCTATACAGCTGAGTGAAAATGTAGTTAGTGGGATTAGGTTAACTGCTGATTCTAAATTGCCCTTAGTATGAATCTAAGTGCGAATTGTTGTCTGTCCCTCTGTGTTGGCCCTGAGACAGACTGGCCAGGGTGCGCCCTGCCGACAGCTGGGATAGGCTTTAGTCCCCCCCCCACGACGCTAAATTGGATAAGAATAAGATGATAATAATAATAATGGATTGCATTTATATAGCGCTTTTCAGGACCCCTCAAAGCGCTTTACAATGCCACTATTCATTCACTCTCACATTCACACACTGGTGGAGGCAGCTACAGGTGTAGCCACAGCTGCCCTGGGGCAGACTGACAGAGGCGAGGCTGCCATATTGCGCCATCGGCCCCTCTGGCCATCACCAGTAGGCGGTAGGTGAAGTGTCTTGCCCAAGGACACAACGACCAAGACTGTCCAAGCCGGGGCTCGAACCGGCAACCTTCCGATTACAAGACAAACACCCAACTCTTGAGCCATGATCGCCCGATAATAATGATGATGATAATAAGATGGGTCACACTCTTCATCGTTTGACTTGAGATGAGTGTATAATGAAACTTTGTAAGCATGTGATGTAAACATGACTTTATTCAGATAAGCCTGTAGGATTGGGAAATCTGGCAGTGAATTTTGAATTGCTTTGATTAATCAGCAATGAATGACTGTAATCGTCACAAAGTTCTAGTTTATTAGATGCATCGAGCCAAAGTTAAGAAGAAGCCAGCTTTAGAAAGGGAAACTGGGAGCAGCAGCTTAGGTATACCGAATTACACAAGAATTGGACTGGAAATGAGTGACAACAGATTCTAACTTCACAGTTTACCAGATGTCAGACTTTGATCTACCATGCAGTACCATCAGGAAAGCATGTGATTTGCTCCCGCTTTATTATTGACGATGATGACAATGATCCCATTCCTGGATAGAAAAACACTCAGCTGGACACTACCAGTCATGGGTTGGCCTCCCCAGAGCCCAGACCTCAGCATTATTTAAGCAATTTAGGATAATTTTGGTCAAGTCAAAGTCTGCTTTTTGACTTGTATACTTAATTCCCATATATGTTTATGCGTCAGTAAATCAAGCAAAATATAAAGAAATGAAGGCTAACTCACACTACGGCACACAATGAATAAAACATCTTGTTTTGAGGTGTGTGGGCCTTAATTTTTCAGTTTATGTTGTTTATTTTCTTTAAACCGGTGTCCATCAGTAATCATTTTGAGAAATCTATATTAATATATTATGCTTGACAGATGTGTCTAATATTTTGTCACCTCATTTGCACCACAGACGACAGGCAGAGTAACAGAAACACCTCTCTGTCTCATGCGATACCGCTCATCAACTCCACAAGCTGCAGATTTCTAATATTAGAATGTAATCATTATCATCATCATTAGAAAGGAGAAATACAGCAGGACTCTTACGTTGGACTCCATTAGTTTCAGCTGATTGACTCAAAGCAGAAAACTACAGATACTGTGGAGATTTTTGGTAATATTGCTCACTTACTTACTTACTTACTTACAACTGTTTATAACTTGCATAGTTCATATTTCTGTATAGTTTTCATATTTATATCCTGTTCATAGCCTGTACATTGTAACATACCCATAATAGACCCATATTTTGTACCCATTTATGTAATATATCTATATATCTATATTATTGCTAATATATATTTTGTAATATATCTATATTATGGCTAAAGCGCTTTCTGGACTGCATTTCGTTGCCTTGTACTTGTGCAATGACAATAAAGTTGAATTCTATTCTATTCTATTCACTTGTAGAGGCCGGAGAATAAATCACATAAATCACATATTACCATCCGGACTAGTATTTTGACAATCTGATCATGTTGTGTTGTTTATACTAAATACTGACTTAAATGAATTGTTCCCAGCAAACTAAAGCTAATATTTTTGTTTCTTATAAGGTTTTTGTCAACATTTTTGTTGCCATGTCCGTCTCCCCGAATTCTTGTGAATTAATTCTCATGACTCCTGCTGTTTTTTTGTTTGTTTGTTTGTTTTTTCAGCTCAATTTTATTTATCACAGTTTTTATTTAGTGCCAAATCACAACAACAATCCTCTCAAGGCGCTTTATACTTCAAGGTAAAGACCCTGCAATAATACTGTATGTCACGTGACTTGCTGTAATTATTGGAAGTTAGTCTGTTTCTTCCACCCACCAAGCCACCCAACCATCCATCCATTCCTTAATTTTTTAAACAGAAATAATGCTTATAACGTCATCACGAGGTCATAGTGGTTGTGCTTTTAAGCTGGCAGTTGAGGTCATAATTGTTAATGCACTAGTTTTGAATGTTTAAAATCCATCTGGCAGATAGCCAATGATGATGACTTTGTGCCATGCAAGCACAAAAATCTCACATGAAAAAGGAACTGAACTACCTTTTTGCTCTTCATCACACTTCATTTGTAGATTTATCTAGCAAAAGCTTGATGTGACACAACAGATAACATCAGTCACTGTTGTCGGTTGCTGATGATACCTGATAGGTTGATGTGTGGCCACCCATGGCTCCAACACCATTGTGAAGTTTGCTGACGACACAGTGGTGTTGGGTGCCATCTCCAACAACGATGAGACGGCCTACATGGATGAAGTGAAGAATCTGGCATCGTGGTGCCAGGACAACCACCTCCAGCTGAACGTCAGCAAGACCAAGGAGCTGGTGGTGGACTTCAGAAGGGGTCAGCACAGAGACTACAAGCCCATTATCATCAATGGAGCTCCAGTGGAGAGGGTGTAGTCCTTCAAGTATCTTGGTGTCCACATCTCCTCAGACCTGACATGGGCTGCCCACATTCAGGTCCAGACCAAAAAGGCTAGGCAGCGCCTGTATCACCTACGACAACTGAGGAAGCTCAGGGTCTCTCCAAAGATCCTCAGGATTTTCTATACAGGCGCTGTGGAGAGCATCCTCACACAGAACATGACATCGTGGTTTGGGAACAGCTGTGTGAAGGACCAAAAAGCTCTCCAGAGAGTGATCCGTACAGCAGAACGCTGCTGCAGGATTGCTCTCCCCCCGCTTCAGGACACCTACACCAGGAGATGCCGGACTAGAGCAGCGCAGATACTGAAGGACCCGTCCCATCCTGGCAACAAACTGTTCCAACTTCTGCAATCTGGTAGAAGGTTCTGCATCTTCCGGGCAAGGACAGAGAGACTCAAGAGGAGCTTCTATCCCCAAGCCATCCGTGCCCTAAACACACACACCCGCCCTCTCACATCATCTATAATTGACTGAGACAGGACTCTTCCAGACACTAAACCAAGGCACAATGTACATTTCAATTCCTTTAATTTTAAATATGTTTATATTGTCTATCCTGTAAAATAGTCAGATGTCTATTCATATTAATGTACAGAATTCACCTGCTTGCTGCTACTACTGCACATTCACCCAGTGTATATACTATATGTGTATATATATATATATATATATATATATATATATATATATATATATATATATATATATATATATATATATATATAATGTTCTTCCTCTACACCCCCCCCCCCCCAATTTTTGCACATGTCGAGGAGCGTGTCAGGCTACATTTCACTGTGTGTTATACTTGTATAACTATGCATGTGACAAATAATAAAGAACCTTGAACCTTGAACCTTGATGGAAGTCAGTCAAAGTCAAAAAGTGCTAGTGTATTAGTGCATCGCAGAAACCCAAATCAGTGTCTGTGTAAAAGCCTCAAACGCTGAACGCATTGTTAAGTAAAATCACACAGTGGGGCTGTATTATGCTGGTCTGGCGGTTTGGTGTTAACATGCACTTTGGCCTTTGTGATTTTTGTAAACCTTTTGCATGCAGAAAAATCAACACTGAAGGAAAAACCCACAAATGCATGGCCAGTTTAATGTGGAATCTTTGAAACAGCTAGATGCTTGCAGGGTACACTCATGAAGATGAGTCCAACATTCATGCAGTGTAAGAAGCAGTATTCTGCTTGCTTTCCTATAACCCTCCCACCTTGCAATAATGCTATCAAGCTGTTTCACACTCGTCTGTGCTGATAGCTTGAGTCTCACTCTGGTAATTTGATGGTAAACTTGCATAGTTTCTTTGTGTTTGCTTTGGCGTCCTGAATCGCTCAACTGGTGGTAACAGCCAAGGTGGGAAGTTTAGTTAAAAGTTGTGCAGTTTGCACTAAAAATACATCTAAAATTACATTTACAAGAACAAGTACTTAAAGCTGTGTGAACTTGAGAACAACACATGTAGCACACATTATTTGAAAAACGTTATGTAGTTCCTTCTTGCATAGTATGTGCTAAAGCTCACGGCTATCAGCTTGAGCTCGCACACACATGCAAAATTTTAGCATGCTGTGTTTTGACTGAGACTATACTTCACTTGGAGCTTGCTCTCAGTTTGACGAGGTATTACTTAAGTGAAGTAATAAGTAATTTGCAAAAAAAAAGCATTACAATTTGTTAAAACATGAATTACAGACTTGTTGTAAAATTGATTCATCAGTTTGGCATTTAGATTAAATACTGAAAAGCTACTCTAGATAATTATTACTTGACCTATGATGTTCTTGAATATGATGCAATGTAGTTGGGTTGAAATTAGGGGCTGAAATTGTTACTTATGCCAGTGTCTTCAAAATTGGTACACAGTGTTTCCACAGATTTACATCAGTTTCTGGCTGCGTGTATGTGTCATTATTTGCCAAGTACTCTGTGACAAAATACCTGAAAGATGTAATCAGCTGCTTGCCCAGTGAATCTTCCTAGGAAAAAACTTTATTTTAGACAACCTTCCATTGACAGAAATCCCTGTTCTCCTTGGCGAAGCAGCAGTTTAGCAAGAAGCTCTCCATCAGCGGCAGCTTCTGGTTAAAGCCTTCCTCCAGCTTGCAGTGGTTTTCCAATCCAGTAAAAGACTGCCATCACTAGCTACAGGTCAAAACAGTAAAGTTGGAATATGTCCAGGGGTGAGGCAGGGGCAGGTGATTGATGTTTCAATAAAAAACATGGTCAAAACACAAGTATTGGAAACTGGAAGTGTGATGGCGTGTAATGAGACGGGACCTTTATTAACTGGTGGACATTCTCATTTACAGTTCTCATCATATAATTTGGAAAACAACAATAATTCATTGTTACCTAATTGTCTTAAAAAGGACAAACAATCATTGTTTGTAGACACTATGTAACACTAATAATTGCGTGTCTATCAAACCATCAAACATCAGCGTACCCAGGTAGTACAACACTTTGTTAACAACTGGGAGACGCTCTACTACATTCAAAACAGTTAGGAGATCATGGAAGGAGGCTGGGACTGCATCAGGAAACTTAACCAAGAGATCAGCTGTGTCTCCTGTTTGGAATTCCTTTAATTTAAAAAAGAAATGAATCTCGGCCTCGTTCGTGGCTGTGCCACATATAATCTGTGTGGCCCGCCCAAGTAAAAGATGTGGGAAAATAAAGACAGGCTTCTTTCATGGCTTTGTGTGAATAACTCATACATAAGCAGGAGCTATGATTGCTTGAAAGAGTCTCACCAAGTCAGGGATAGTGTGTTAGATCGGACAAATCTTCAAGCAAATAGTGTGGCCACCAGTGGCAGCACTTAGAAGTCCAGTGAGGCCACTTACAAAGGCCAGCTGTCATACAGTGGTGCACCGAGAAGAGAGAGAAAATCAATGGCCATAATTGCTCAATAACAGTCTGACGATAGAGGTGTAGGGAGAGGGGACGCGGGTCACAGCAGACACAGAAACATGTATTTGCTCACAGTGTATTGGTGCCTATATATAATTTTCTTCCCCCTCTACCTTAAGTCCATTGCAACACAAGTATCACCTCCCCTAGCCCTTATAAGACCTCTTCCTATTGTGTTCCAATGTGGATTAAGGAAGATGAACAAATTCTAGTCTCTTCAGAGAAAATTAATACCAAAAAGGAATTTCACACTTAAATTATGTACACTCTCTGTATTATCTGTTTCATAAGAAACAATGACATAGACGCAGGACTGACAAGACAGACAAGATGATCCCTACTTTGTTTCAGACAACAATAAGACAATATACCTGAAAAGTCCAGCATCTGGTCTCCTCTGTTCCCAGATGTTACAGACGGTTGTTAAAAGAAGAGGGGTTACTACACACACTAATAAACATGGCCCTGTCACAAATGTTTATTTTAGATGTGTTGCTGCATGAATTTCAAAATAACCTTACTTTCAAAAAAAAAAAAGTACTGTAGGGTTTCTTACTTTAAACATTCGATTTTTTTTCTTTGTTCTATCAGAAATACAATAGGACTTTATTCGTTTTATTAAATCATTGCATTTTTTTATTTACATTTTTGTAACTGATTTAATTCAGGTTAAAATTGGTTCACGGTCACGACAAATGTGAAAATCAGTAAAAACTTTATGTTATGAGTTTTTTATGGTATATCTTCAAATGCTGTAACAATATAACTATATACTAGGCCTTTTGTCACGGTCTGTGTTGGCAGACCGTGAGGATGTGGGGAAAGGAGGACCCAGCCGCGGTACTCTGCAATGCAAACAGTGCTCTTTATTTACAGTGAAAACTGTACACACAATGATACATCCCCGTGTGCTCCCGACTTCCACTCCATGTCTTCTCCCAGTGTCTCCCTCGTGCCAGTGCACTCTGTGTCTGCTGCCCTCTAGTTCCAGCAATCCTCCTGGGAAAAACAGAGGCAGCCGTTAGTACCCTCAACTACACAAACAGACCAGCTGGAGACGTGACGGGGGGTCTCACGAAATGATCCCGCGCCGGTGGGAGCTCCAAGACTCTCCTATGTAGCTCCCCCGACGAGCCGGTGTGCGGCAGGAGCTTTGGGTGTGGCCAGTCCCCTAGCAGGGCCACACCCACCAGGCCTGCAGGTGCTTGACATCCAAACACATATATACACACACCCCCACACATACCTGCCTATACAGAAATGTGGACACAGAACAGCAGCACAGTATCACCTATAACATATAATAATATAATTCCTAACTGCTCAGGGACCCTGGGTCGCTCCGACCCAGGGTCCTGACACCTTTGGCAACATGAGTACCCAGGCTGTCTAAGCATTTGACCTTGACCTTCACTGTCAGCGCCCAAGGTCAAAGTTGACCTTGGAAAAGAAAAATAAGACCGTATTGATTAATATGTCATATGAAAGGGCATGGAGAGAGCTGTACAACACAGTTTTTATTTTTTCAATACAATGCCTTACAACATAACGGGCTGATGTCATCATAATGTTATAAAAACATCATAAGACAGTTTTAGTGTAGCCCTTGCCCTTCAGGGTGTCTTGTGCTCTCTGAGTGCTCTTGTTTATTTAAGAATATATATTACTAGAGGAAGTTGCATACACTTTTAAGTAAAATAACCACAGATAAATAAATAAATCCCAGGTGCCGTAGTGTTAATGTAAAGTCTCATAGTGAAGCCTTGAGTTGAGCATTTTTGACATCACCATATTAGTGTTTTCAAACCTGATGTAATGAAGGAGGTGGACTGACTGTGGAATTGGATAATAATTTGCTAAGATCACAAAAAGGGCAGTTTTCCCATAGACTTCAACCAAAAGTCAGATTGCAGTCATCAGCATTGCTACTGGTAACTATTAAAAAGAATATAGGCCTAAAGAATCGGCCCACTGGATTCACTTTTCCAATCTGGAACCCAAGGCCATCTTTTATAATCTCCATAAAAGAAAAAGAACAATCGTCTTAACTGAGTGCAGATCAGTTGTGCTTGCATATGAATCACCCTTCAAATTTTGAGTCATTGAAAACCCTGCTATCACCCAGCCATGGATGTGGGCCACAAACCAGTGTACTCCTAGTGCCGGTTCCCAACCTGCTGTATTTCTACTTTTTTCTGTCCTGGCAACCACTGATATTGAAGTTATGTCTGTCTCTCCCCTTTGGGCAATAAAATAACCACCCAGAGTCATTGCCAATATGACTGCTGAGTCACTATATTCTCATTGGTAACACTCAGAAGCAACGAGGGAACATTAGGATGTCCATTACTTGTTCAGTTTAGATGTAGAAACTGGATAAAATTCTTACTGACTGGTAAAGTCGGGAGGCAATCTTGCAGTGATAGTTTGTGGATAAAGCATCACTGAAAAAACAGTGTGAACAGCAGGAATGATTACATCAAGCAAATCCTTTTTGGCACCTGAGGATAGAGAAATTGCAAAACCATCCTCTAAACACAGCTGAATGTGAACACGTTTTCCATGAGCATCAGCTTGGAAGTGACTTTTACTTTGTTACTCCAGCTTGTGTTAATTTTTCACAGCTGTCTGTGCCACCAGTCACCCTGATTTACTTAGGAGCCAGAAGAAGTGGTATCCTAGCAACAGAAGCAGATATCCCTACTTTGTTTGTTCTGTCACACAATGTGCTCGTGCGTGTTTATGTATATAGTGTGTGTGCGTGTGCCTGTGCTTTTCTACAGTGCGGTTGGGCATGTGTGTATGCACACATGAGAACGTTTTTCTGTGTGTGAGCTTCTCTGTGGAAACCTGATGTTAGAATGCAAACCGACACCTTACTCCTGTAATGGCTCTGGCTGTATTGACGTCTGGGAGAAAGCTGTTTACATAGTGGCCTCCACTCTTTTCCAATGGTCGTGATAATGCTGTCAGACAAGGCTTAGTGAGCCTGTTCCTCTGTCTCACCTCACCTGATGATGTTTATGCACTAACTTTAAAATGTGCTCTGTAGCAGCGGCATGCCAGTTCTCATCCAGTCCTAAACAGCCGGCCCTCGGTGAGGTCATTGGTGGAAGGACGCCCACTGACCCTGTACAGAAAATGTCAACATTCCCCATGTGGTCAATTTAAATCCATTGAGCAAGAATTTCATAATGTAATTTACAACAACTGGATCTAATAAACTGTAGAAGAATAGATGGAAAGTTTCCAGCAGTCTCTGTGAGGAATGCAGCGTGCTTTTCATTGAGCTGAATTGAATTACTGCTCTACCCCTTGGAACCTCTTCACATATCTCAAAGACCTCAAGGGGTGCATAACCTTGCTCAAGTATACTTTAATACTATAAATATTAAACCTCAGTGGAAATTTTAAGAATTCAGACAGCTTGGGATTTCTTGGCAGAAGATTTGTAAGGTGTTATAACAGTTAAAAAAGCAGAGCCTTTTATGACGGTTCTGCTGCAATAAAGCTGAGATTACTGTAAAATTAGCTTTGCTCATGCTTCATTATAGCTTGTAAATGGTTACTGAAATGTTTCCTATGCATCGGCTTATTTGTGACAGCCTGCCACAATACAAATATTGACCCCCGCATATTGATTTCCAATTTCTTTACCATTTAAAATGGATAAAATCATATTTCATTGCAAACCTTATGCTCGTTGCATTGATTCGTTCAGCTCCTTCTGCCTGGCTGTTGTTTACTCTCCCTCTTTCTGTAGATTGTCCCTCCTCAGCAGCTGCACTTTGAATCATTTTTAAGCTCCTGCCTGAGTGCAGGTATGTGATCATAACTGTTTGTTTTTCTGTTTGTAAGTCAGCAAGATTACCTGAAAATCACTGGGCTGGATTTTACTGGACTTTGTGCAAAAGTGGAGCAGAGTGACCGGAAGATCCAAAATGATTTTGTGACTGATCTGGGTCACTTTCTTTAATAATGTGAGACAGGTGAGATGGGCCATGGTGGAGGAGACCCTTGAGTGCCGTTCTAGTAAAATAGAAGATGTGTTAATCACACATTTTTAGCTGAGCTGTAAATCCAGCAGTGAAAATGGTCAGATATAAAGGCAGGTTGGGTAGTTGGGATGTTGCAGTGAGGTGTTGGTGGATTTCTTTTTCTTTTTTTCCTGGGAGGTTGCTCTGTTCGTTCTTCCAGAAATGTGGTATCTAGCTTTCCTACTATGTAGTTGGCCAATGATAAAAACGATAAAATTGGACTGTCATCTGCGAGGTGTTATCATAAGATGGGTACACTGCAGTCTGCCCCAGGATTACATAATCTTCTATACTGTCCCAAATTTACACCAACTACTTTTTATAGGTCAATTGATAATATTAGGTTGGACCTCTTTTAAAATCGCCTCAATTCTTCATGAAATAGATCGAACAAGGTGTTCAAAACATTCCTCAAAGGTCAATATTGACATGATGTTACGCATTTGCTACAGATTTGTCAGCTGCACATCCTTGGTATAAATTCTCTGTTCCACCACATCCCAAAGGTTTTTTATTATTATTATTATTATTAAGAAACCAGTTGAAGCAGGGTAATGAATGTTGTCACAAAGCTTAATTTTAGAGTCGTTATCACAAGATGGGCACACTCTCTGTAAACTCTAGAGATGGGTTATGTGGGAACATCCCAGTAGATCAGCAGTGTCTGATATACTCAGACCAGCCCATCAACCACCATGCAGCATATAATTACATTACGTGAATGTATTAACCTGATTGTATACAGTTAATGGGAGCTGCAAGAACCAGAATTTCCATTAAGGAAAGTGTTAGACCCGGTGAGGGGTTGGGTTGATTGATTGATATAGTGCTATCAACCTGCTATTATAAAACAAATCACGATGAGGAGGGTGACAGAGAAAGACACTGAGGAGTTATTTCCCACTTCCAGCATGAATTGAAATCAGTGAGTGTGTGTGTGTGTGTGTGTGTGTGTGTGTGTGTGTGTGTGTGTGTGTGTGTGTGTGTGTGTGTGCCAGTGGGAAAGCCTTGACTTGCAACTGGCCTCAATTTCATATGGTAATTAATTTAGCTTAGCTTTTATCAGTGGACATCAGTGCGCAGATATTAGGTGAACAGCAAAATGGTAAGTCATAACATTTACCTGCTTCTTTAGCTGCTTTTTAAACTTCTTGGTAGTTTTTTAGCCAGTTTATAGATGCATAAAACTGAGCAACAGGAATAGCGCAGGTTACCTTAGCATTTGTGGCCTTTGTTTTGA
Source organism: Rhamphochromis sp. 'chilingali' (assembly GCF_963969265.1). Classification (NCBI taxonomy): domain Eukaryota; kingdom Metazoa; phylum Chordata; class Actinopteri; order Cichliformes; family Cichlidae; genus Rhamphochromis; species Rhamphochromis sp. 'chilingali'. The sequence continues at coordinate 37,345,882 of NC_137940.1, forward strand.
AATTAGAAATAAAAAGAACTGAAACCAGAGGAAAACAGAATCAAGGTAGTTTGTGTGTACTCAATACTGCTGTCTTTAATTTATGTTAATCCTGAATTTAATGGCTGGTTCTTTTTCTGGAATATTTCAGTGACACAACTCCTAATTTGACACTTCAGTGTTTTTCACATTTATGAAAATAAATGATACAAATGTACCAAAATGTAGCTCACATAGGCTTCCAAACCAAGGTACATACTGTTACTAACAAAAGCCTTTGCAGCCTCATCTGGATAAGAAAATGCTTCTGCTTTGTAAGTTATTTGTAGCTCTTTGGAAAGCAGATTTGCAGGTGCAAGAGCATTTTTTTGTGCTCATTTTAGAGACCATGTTGGAACTAAAGGGTAAAATTGTGGAAAAACAACTATAATTATTAGGGGTGCAACGATACTCGTATTGATATTGAACCGTTCAATACAGTGCTTTCGGTTCGGTACGCATATGTATGAACAATACAACATTTTTTATTTATTTTATCAACTTTCCTTCTGACGATGCTGTCTGTGTTGAGAGCTCAGTGGATCTGCGCTCGACAGTACAGCCTAGGCTGCACTGTCGAGCGCAGATCCACTGAGCGCAGCACAAGCTAGCAAGACAGAAGCTAAGCCCGTTGCAACATGGCAAATTGAGCCTCCCCCACCCTCATTCAGATCTGGCGTTTGGAACTATTTTGGTCTTCATGTGACGTATGACCCTGAAGGTAAGCGCGTCATGGACAAAAGTAAAACATTATGTCGGATGTGCCACGCAATGTTCAATTACATGGGTGGGAACTGTTTGCTTGTTGACGTGTTGACGCCGTCCATGCCCAAGCACGGGGCGATCCGCGGTAGCTCGTTAACGGAGATTTGCCGTGTTGTGGCGTTAACGTCATTTCAGATTAACGCTGACAGCACTAGTGGGAACACAACGAATATGACTGCACATTTACTCCGACATCATCCTAGTGCAAAGACAAGTGGAAGCAGACAAAAACAACAAGCACGCATGCTACAAACTTTACCCGAGCCATTTAGACAGCCGTCAGCACAGGATTCTCCTTATGGGGACCTGATATGTTTAATATGCTGCTGAGAATATAGCCCAGAAGAAGCGTATAGTATAGCTTTTATTTTGAAAGAGCCATTTCTCTGTAATAAACTCTCTTTTCCAAAGATGAGTGATTCCTCCATCAGAAAGATTTATTTATTTATTACTTTGTTGTTTCAGCAACATTAAATTTAAAAACTGTACTTTTGAGTTAAAATATATATTTATAATTTTAATAAATGACATTAAAAAAGCGTGAACATTTTTTTGTATCGAAAAAATATCGAACCGGGACACCAAAGTATCGAACCGAACCGTGAATTTTGTGTATCGTTGCGCCCCTAATAATTATCATACACTTGAAAACAAAGAAGTTTTGGTGTTTGTGACAGCTGCAGTGATCCCCCCCAAACATACGTAGTGTTTTTAAGTGATTTCTTGCAGAGGGTTTTTGTATAGAAACCTGCAGATGCAAAACAAAATTTAGAAGACTGTAATGCAGTTATTTTTCTCCCTGTAGATCCAGGAGCATTTGTCCGCTGTAACCGTGTGATAATGCTTTTGATTTGAGGCATCAGTAGCACAATACTGAAAATAGGATGAAGGCTCCCCAATTATTAAACAGTGCAGTGTTCTTTTTCAAACACGATTTTCAGATAAACACAGCTGGAAAACAGCCAGCAGGCATCTTTATTCACCGGGACCGATCCTTTGTTTATATCGTTAGTGCCGCCCTGTTCCAACTCCCCGTCCCCAACACCGAGTTTGTCCTGATAATTGAAACTGTGTGAAGAAATGTGATTTCTGATAAGGTTAATCTTCACAGTGATTAAGCTCCTATAATCTCACAGATAGACGGGATCACACGCTTGATGGTTGAGATAACAGGCTGGGTACAACAATACACCCCACCCCCACCACCGTTTTTTTTCTCGTCCCTGAAACACTTGAAAGAACTTCCACATGCACATATTCATTTAGATCTTACTTAAAATGTAGCGAGACATACCTAGTAGCACTGCCAGCATCTGTTCTTGTTAAATTGCAGATTTTTATTGATCTGATCTTTGGCCCACATTCCTTGAAAATTTACTGCTGTGGGAGGAAAACGCAGAGGGTGTGGGCTTTTAAAGAGGATTGCTAGTTCAGGTAGTTAATACCAGAGGTTTGGGGTTTTTTTTCTATCTCTCTCAAATTTGCCAAAAGTAGTATGCAGAGGGAATTGCAATGAAACGATTTCTATAGTCTAGTCAGCATGGTCTGAGCCTTTGTGATTTAAGATGGATTGTGTGAGAGCCAAATTGGCTGCAGATGGGTAGGGGGTCTGCAGCTTCATAACCTCACAGCTTATACGTATGGATTATCTGTGGTAAGAGTGCTATAAATTACACACGGGAGCTTTCTCATACTCTGACCTGGCAACCCCAACCTGGCCAGTGTAATGGGATAGCTTGAGGAGCTGGTGGTTTCAATTAAGGAGTGCTTTCTTGGTGATGTCATCCTTCTACCACAGGGCTCATACCTGACTCTTAGACAGGATCTTTGCCTTTCAAATGGTTGTGTCATTGGAGTTAAATGTTTTGTTAATGAGCACAGGTCTTGTATTGATGTTTTCTTAACATCCACTGTATAATCCAGCCATTTCAGTGCTCTACACCAATTTAGCTTTGGTTACGTAACAGAGCTGTTCCCCTGTCACTGTTTAACAGGAGAAGAATGTATTACTTAATCCCAGGTGATAAAATGGTACAAACAGGACTCGCCTGTAATGCCAAAGATAATAACAGCGACCAAAAAAGCTAGATTAATCCCCTATACCGGGTAAAGCTAGCATGTCACAATTTTGCTATAACTATGCACAGGGATTTCAGATCTAGGATGATCTTTGAATAGTTCCCAGGAACAATTGAGTAGTGGTTTGCTTGAAACTTTTTTTAATAATGGTTTGCATTAAAACAGGTGCTGTGCATCAAAAGACAGCAGGGCTTTGCTTATATTCAACAACATAATGGAGATAAAAACAATTATTGTGCTGCATTCTTTTATTGCCATTGTCTTCTTATTTGTTTTGTGTTTAAACATGGAGCACACCCCATTTCCTCTACAGCAGGTATTTTCTCCCCTAGAAGGCCAAACATTACTGGTCAGGCTGTTGAAGACTAAGGTCCGATTGAGCCAAGGTGACAAAACAGAGACTATTAGAAAGAAGAAAGGTAAACCATTATAGTTAGTTTCAGTCATTGTGGTTTCACTATGCAGTAAATTCATGTTTTAGACTTTCTGTGATAAATAATTATCACTGTTTTGTACCAGCCCTAGCTTGCAACATTGATAAAGTAAAATCAAGCTAATAAGCTTGTATTTCTTTATCCATCCATCCAGTTTAGGGTTGCTTGTGGGCTAGAGTCAGTCACCAGCTACCACTGGGTCCATCCTGGAAAGGTTGCCTGTCTATCACAGGGCTCAGTTCATGCTTGCTGTACAGTAAGGCATTTCAGCGATATGTGAATGCACAGAGGGTCCCAGATGATGAAAAGGGAGATGACTGTAACAGTTAAAAGAGTTGAGATGTTCTGGAGAAAAACTTCTCTGTTCTATTCAGATACCAGTGCTGATGGTGCAACTGACAGGTTGCAAAACCCGCTGAGTCCTGCATAGCTTCAAGTGTCAGTATAATGACACTATTTTCTCTTTATACATACAATATGGGGTATTTCTGACATCACATTACTTTCCAAGTTTGCATGCAGTGAGCAACGTATCCACCAGAACCACAGACTTTAGTAAGTAAGTGTAAAGTGCTCAAACTGACTAGTAAAGCACTATATACCGTTTACATTTAGATGAACACAATTAGAAGACAGACAGGAATTCCCTTTGATGTTCTTTGTAATTGTTTTCTCACTTGTGACAAAACAGGAAAACCTTTCACATATAGTTGATGAGATAAGTGTGTAAGACGTTGACAAATGTGTCAAGCATCACGAATGGACTCAGATTTTTTTCACACATTCTAACAGATTTACAGCATTTCTTTTCCTTTTTTGAGACATTTGATATCCTACTACAAATGTGCGAAATTACCGGAAATGACCTAATCTAACATTCACCCTTTGAAGGCTAGCGCTGCCATTTTTGTTGTGCATTCTCAAACATTTCCAAGCCTTGGGAATGGGATCTTTTTTGAGAAATCTAGATGAAATATTTGAAGAATAAGAGATTGAACAGAGGCACAGATGCAGTGGAAGATGCGGAAAGGCAGACAATGTGTGTATTTTAATTTTACTAGTTTGTTTTGACTTGTCATGCATAAAAACACAAATGAAATTACACAATAGTGACTGGAATGTAAAAGTAAAGCTATTGAGGGCACTGAAATATGTACATTTTATATGCAAATAAACACACAAGTTGAAAAAGCTCATGCTTAAATACATTGCTACTTTTAATTATTATTTAATTATGCCAGTTTAACTGTAGAAAGCAAATACCCGACACACCTTTCTGCACAGTCAATCTCATCTGTTTTTAATCAAACCCATGACAATGACTACTGAACAATGTGACCTCAGTGGTACAAACACTGACTGTTGTCGGGGGTTAGGGAGGTGCACCAGACAATCCATGCTCCAAAGGTTTTACATTGAGATTCAAGCATGTCAGGAAACAGTTGCTTCCTTATATTTTTCTCAGTCTGGCACAGAAAGAACAATTTGTCTTATACTGCCAAAATCAGCAGTACATGGTACCAGGAGTTTATCGCAAAGATTAAGTTGAAAAGTAAATATTTGCAGAAAAGTGATGAAAAGGTTACTGTGAAAGGCTGACACGCAGGTGACGAGAAACCACAATAAATCTGAAAGCTTTGAGCAAACTTTCACTGCGTAGAGCAATTTTTATGACTGTGTTGGCTTTACTGAATTCTCTCAAGGTTCATTCAGAACAGCTTGTTTACTTCTCCTTGACATAGTTCTTTTTAAAACAGTGACATCTTGTACTAACAAGCAAGTTTTAATCATTAAAAAACAAAAAATAAACTCTCAAATTCACTTGAAGTGTGCAAGCACAATCCATTTGAAGATGCATGAACTCAAATCATTATGTAGTTAATACAGTGGAAGCAGAACATAATCTTTTTGTGAAAGTGTTTCTGTACCATTGAGGTGACAGGTTGAGATGGCATCATGTACAGAAATTGCTCCCACTGCCAAAATGTCATAGCTTTAACCTAACATGCCAGATCAAACACCCATGGTCAAAGATGTGATGTCTGGAATAACAGTTCAGGGTGTGCTCACGACTTCTCGCAGTTGAGGTCTGCTGTTTCATAATGTGTGTGTCTCAGTGTGGTGGATGGTTTTGGCATGGAGACTGAATATATGGTCTAACTATGTTAAACTGGGATGTTTTTGATTGTCTTTGCAATATAGTTCTGTGTTGTTGTTCTATGTAGGTCTCTTGGTTTATTTTAGTGTAAGATGAGTTTTGTGTTTGAGTTCCAGTCTTCTGTTTATGTTTTATATTGCTAGCGCCTCTGAGCTTTATTATCTGTATTTCTAGTTCGTGGAATCCTTGTTTGATTATGTTAGCTCCCTTTCGTGTCCTCGTCTCGTCTCTGTGTTCATGTGTCTCAGTTCAGGTCAGTTTCCTGTTTTATTTTAATGACCCCTTGCCTCTTGTGCTTTGCAATCAGTTCTACTTCCCCTGTCTAATTATCTGCTTCAGCTTCTCTCTTGCGATATGTTTTCTCTGTTGAGTCAAAGGGGTGATTTTATTTCCTTGTCTTGTTACTCATAATATGCTGTATAATTTTTTTTAGTTTAATAAAACCAATTTTCAGTTCAATTCAATTTTATTTATATAGTGACAAATCAAATCGCAACAGTTGCCTCAAGGTGCTTTATATTGTAAGGTAAAGACTCTACAAAAATACAAAGAAAACAGGGAAAAGCCCAACAATCATATGACCCACTATGAGCGAGTGCTTTGGTGACAGTGGGAAGGAAAAACTGACTTTCAACAGGAAGAAACCTCCTTTTAGTTTATTTTCTTCTGTTTCTGAGACCTGCTTTTTGGTCTGTGTAGTATTTTTATGTTTAGCATAGCCGGCTGAAGGACCAGTGAGATTATGCGATGACATTGAGTACCTTATCCATCTGGCTGTCCCTCTACAATCCTCCTCCATTATTGGTCAGACGTTTTTGTGAAACAGTTATCACCTAATGCAGCGGTCCCCAACCTTTTTTACGGTTTAATGTCAAACAATATTTTCACAAACTGGCCTTTAAGGTGTCGCGGATAAATACAACAAAATAAAATGATACGACCAAGACAAAAACGGTGGTATTTTGTAAATCGAATAATAAACACGCATTCACTGTGTAATTGGGTAACTTTATTAGCAGCGTCCTCCTTAAATGCGCCAACAACATTGAGAGTGACGTCCTCCTCTCTGCCCCTTAATGCTCTCTGGTCGCTATGGTAACGCGCAAATATTTCTTTCAAAATAAGACGCACAACTACAACATCGGAAAAGACACAGGGATATTGAGTTAATGATAAAAACTCTGAAAACATTAAAATTTCACACCCGAGCCTCAACTCTCGCGGGCCAGTACAAAATGGACTGGTACCTGTCCATGGCCCGGGGGTTGGGGACCGCTGACCTAATGGGTGTTAACCCAATTTGTGCTCAAGGACAAAGTTGTTGCTTCATGTTTCACTAGCACTTTTCCATTTTCACAAGGATCTCTACCCGTTCTAAAACAGTCAAGTTTGCAAGTGTCCTTGACTTTTCAATGTATTTTAATTCTCAGTAGTTTGTGCAGGCATGAAAATAAAATGTATCACTTTCTTTCTGTACTTCACACATTACCGTAACCTGTGAATTGTGATGTCTCATGTGCTAGATGAGATACATCATCACTGATCTGCTGGTTTATGTTAGCTGAAGTTGTGTAGAAATGTAACACACAACTTCAGTGTCTGACTTTCATCTAGTCATGTGCAGTACTGTGAAAAAGTCTTCAAATGCTTCTCATTTGTTTATATTTTGCCAAGAAAATGCAGAATATGTGCAGCAATTCATTGAAATATGTAAATATAGATTTAAATAGAGAATATAAGGAAACAATACTCAATAACTGAAATTGATAAAACCCAAGATGTCAGCCAGTTTACCCTAACCAGTGAATCAAACCCCAGATCTGCTGGTAAGTTATGAAGTCAGGCAAATAAAAGAGGAAGAACATCACAACTTTGAACTTTATGAAACTTAACTCTAGTAACTTCCTCTAGTGAGCTTTGCCACAGTGAAGCTAAAAATGTCTCCAGAACAGATGGCCTTCCTGATCAGTTTCTGCACATATTTCTCTTTGGCTGTAGTGAATATTTTTTCCAACTACAACAAAATACTAAAGATTTGTTTCCTGTGTAAAAGGAGCGAACTTTCCTCAAGAAGTGTCCCTCACTTTTGGTCAGATGTATTTTAGGAGACAAACCCTGCAGACTCATACACCTCAGCTGCTCCAGTAATCACTAGCCAGACTCCTGGGGTGTCTGGCTGCTTCATGGCTCATTGTGAAGACAGCTTGATGTAATGCTGCATGATGCATGCATGTATGATGAATTCAGTGTGTCTGTGAAACATTTAACTGGTTGGACCACAGGCTCTAACAGTGTGTGACACCTCATTAAGGACAAATGGACATCATATAAATTTAATTGGGATTGTGCTGCATTTCTTTCTGTAGAAATTTAGAGCTGTAATTTGGAGTTTGTGTGTGTTTTACTGGAACCAATTCACTTAAACTCCTCTCTGTTGCAGGTTTGAGCTATATTTTATTCATCTAAAATCCAATTTTTTAAAAAAGGAACTGCACTTTGTTGCACTTTTTCAATTTTGTTTTCCATGTTTGTGTGATTTTTATATTTATATCTACAAAACTGTCGCAGGTGGAGTTGACCCTTTGTGTTCAGTGTCTTCATGTAACTTCAAACATTGCTGAATGAGCTGAGCAGAGACCTGTGCAATGAAACAGGATTTGGGTCTATCGCGGTAACTCGGGGGTTAACGCTGGGTTTTCAGTATTATGAAGGGAGCTCATTTCTAACTGGGGAACATTGCCATGGTAACTATGCTTTAGCCCTGACCCGCTCTGGAGCAGGTTATGTTCAATATTAGAGATCAACACATATGGTATTACTGCCTACTGACCTTCAGTGCTCTGGAAAATAATGTAATTCCTGGAAGATTCCTTGGACTTCTGTGTAGATAGGAGCGTCTTCCTCTACACATCAGACAGGCTCATACTGTCAATCTTTTTAAATCTTATCTTAAAACACATTTTTATTTACTGGCTTTTAATACAGCATGAGAGTTATTTGTTAATTCATATTTGGTGTTTGCTTTTAATACTCTAAGTTGTTTTATTATGTATGTTGTATTCTTGTACAGCACTTTGGTCAACGCTCCTGTTGTAATTAAATGTGCTATATAAATAATTAAACTATTAAACTATTGTTTTTTAATAGCAACTAAAGTTTCACAGTTCTGTTTCTTTGTGCTTGCTGAGTTTATTTTATTCCTCCTGTGTTCCCTGTCCCATTCCCTTTTGTCAGCTTTACTATGTTCAGTTCATTCATGTGTATCCACATTGAGTTAGAACTATTTTATTTTTGATAGTGACTACTGTCTCTAGTGTGTGTCTTTGTCTTTACCTGTGTCTTGTTACCCTGTTTTTATTTTCTATTTCCTGATTACCCCTTTTTTGTATACACACTGCTGTTTTTTTGTTTCTCTTGTGCGTTCCCTTCCCTTGTGTGTTTCTGGTTGTGTACACATTTGGATTTTGTCACTTTATTTATAATCTAATTCCATGCTCCATGACACAAAGTCTTTGTGTCAGTCAGTTTATTTTCCTCAGTAAGAAATGGAGATTCCTCGACACACAGCTTCATTCACATGTTTTGTTGTTGTTGTTGTTGTTCTGTAAGCATTACAATGTGATCTTACAACAAGGCACATATTTTTAGTTATGGAGCTAATGTCAATTTTATTGGAATGCTATATGTATTCTTTTCTTGCTCTCATACCATTCAATATCCCTAATACAATAAAAACCACAGTATAGCCATGTAATGGAGACCAGGGCTTCCATTACCTCGTTTGTATTTTTATTAATTCATTGACTGATTGGGAATTAAAAACAACATAATAAAGAAAACACACATTATTTCTTATGAATTCTTTATCAGGTTTATTTGATGTAGGATTAAATTAACGGCTTCTAAAGGTGAAGAGGCAAGGGGACTGGCCATCCTACCTGTGTCAGAAAAGAGCCGAAGTTAGAGCGGTTTACATTTAATCATTTGTCGTAAAAAGAGAATTGGTAACAGTACTCACCTGTCCTGGTTGCTTCTTGCAGGAGCAAAAGAGTGAAAGCAGCTCCTGGAGCAGACCAGTGTGCCAGGTTAGGGGAGTATGGGTAAGAAGGGTTTTAATTTAGATAGTAATGGTTGAAGCTTATGGTTTTGACTTGTTTATAGTACGTGTTGCAAATGTAAAACAAAAATGTATATTTTTGTATATTTTTGTAACAAAAATGTATATTTTGTTATGTTTTTTTTTTTTTTGCCTGTCCCGTTTGGTTCTTTTGCATCAGAATTATTGTCTAAATGTGAAGAAAGATGCCCAACAGATTTACTTTACCAAATGGACCATCTCAGCCTTGCCGTAATGGTCTATTTGATTCACCTTTTATTGTTTATTTTATTTTCACTTGCTAAATACGGGACAGATTTGACTGGGGGAAAGAAAGAGGGAAAGAAAAACAGCGGGGAAGGGGGACGGGGATAAAGGGCAAAAAACAAAAACCAACAAAATAAGCAGACAAAAAATCCATCTATCAATCACCTGGATCACCTGTTGAGAAAGAAAAAAGAAAACAAGCAAAGAAAAAAAAAGAGCAATATAATAAACAACATCATGATTTATGGGAATATGACAGTAAATACTAAATATTAAACATTATTGTGCAGCACGTAAGATCGACAGCACACAGTGTGCTTTGAGGTAGGAGCCAAAAAGGGTGTAGTTTGTGGGTGTGATCACCCGTGTGTACCCTGGTGACACACTTTTACCCCAAGGCCCTGCATGTGTGGGTGGTTGTGGTGGAGCAGGAAGAGGGAGGCAGCTGGAGATGGGGAGGGAAGGAAGGGAGGGGCAAGTGACCCCTCCCTGGGGCCAGCTCCCCCGCTGACCCCAGTAGGCACCCCCATACTCCGCGACCCGCCAGGGAAAGGGGGCCCAGGCCCATCCGGATCGGGGCCCAGAACAGCAGCGCCGCCCGGCCCCATAGAGCCCGGGACAGCCCATCCAACCCCACCACAGAGAAAACTGCACCCACCCCATCATCCACTCATCTTCCAGACTACACAAGACAATAGACGCCCAGGCTGAGATCTTCCTCCACCTCTCTTGTATCTCCCCCTCCTGCAGAGAGTTCCTGAAGAGAGGAAAGCTCCTGCAAGGTGTAACAGCCTCCCCCACCAGTTGAAGAGCCCCCCAGGTTGCTCGATGCACCGGCGGCACCCTGCGCCAGGACCGGGCCCCCATACACCCACCCGCCCACAACCCCGGCAACACACCAACCAGGACCCAAGCCCCCAAGGCCCAGCTAGGGACCCAGGCCAGGGATGGAGCACCCCCACAACCCCACGCCCGTCCCGGACCCACCCAGGTTACCAGGTCAGTAACCCATGTCCGTCAGCACAGACCCTCCCCTAGCCCCGCTGCACGCAGCCACGAGGAAGCCGTCACCTAAGAGCCAACAGAGCCCTTAATAGGCCATGACCGCAACCCCCGGGTTGAGCCCCCCAAGGAAGAGGTTGTTGGAAATATGTATATTTTTGTTATGGGTTCTAATGTTATTGTATGTTTGTTTGTGTGGAGGGTTATGTTTTCATTTTGATTAGTTAACCCCATACTTTGGCTAGTCCGGATGCTCACCTGAATAGGTAGAGTATAAAAGGAAGCCATTTCTTTTAGTGGGTGTTGGTGGTTGTGCTGTGTTAACATGTGCCTTCTTTGATAAAGTTTTCCAGTCCATGGACATATTTTATTCCAGGCTCGCATCATATTATTGGAAGGGACCTATGACCGCCGGCCAAAAAAGACGAGCCACCTGCAATTAAAAAAGAAAAAGATAAACAGAAATAAAAAGTAAAACAACACAAAAACATGCTACTAACTTCTAGATTTCAGAATGAGAAAATATGTGAAAGACGACGATACAAGAGGCTAAAAAACAAGAGAAATGGGCAAAGCCAAACAAAAGTTGTGTGGAAGAATGACAAGTGAAAACTCTGCCAGGTAAAGGTAGTATTATTTGAGAGCGGGTTTGGGTCCGTCTTTGAATAATAGCCAAACTGTCATGGTGCTATGCCGTTGACCCAGCGTTTTGTGTTTTATATGATTATTGTCTTCTGTTCTAGTTTATTCTGATGTTGGTATTCTGTGTCCTCCCCTTGTGCCCTGTTCGTGTTGTGGATTTTCTGTTTTATTTTGAAGGTCTGTGTTTGTTGTCACTGTGTTCATCCTGTGTTACCCTGTGTTTCTTGGTATCCTGTTCCTTAGTCTGCGTCTGCCCCTCACTCCGTTTCGTGATGATTTCAGGTTTGCTCTTTAGTTTTTCCCAGTTTAGGTTTTCTTCAGTAACTGCTCGTGCTTCATTGCCCGTTTTTGTCACTCTGTCACTCTGTAAATAAACTCTCACTCATATCATCCGTCGCTTGCCTGCATTTTGGGTCCTTTCCTCCAACACCACACGGCTCGCCACGGCAGCCGTGACACAAACAGCTCCCACTGGATATCAATGGCCGTTAATAACTGGCACTTGTGTTTCAATTGAGCGTATGAAACAACTAGTAATGTGTCGCTGGTCTTGGCAAGTTCGCCCTACCTTCAAGTTGATGGAATTACTTTCTTATGGATGAAAGCCTGGCTGTCTGAATCCATGATTTTAAGACTGTCACTGGTACACAGCATGTTCAAAGAGAGAATGCTCATGAAACATGAAACACCATATGAATATGTTAGCAAGGTTGCAGTCTTGATCTCTATGGTGTGACTTCTTTAAAGACAGGCTGCAAAAATCTGCAGCCTTGATGATGAGATGGTTGTTTAGCTGATACATTAAAAAAAAATCCTAGCTTTTATGTCACACTGTGAAAGTGACAAATTCCCCACTGTTAATTAATTGCTTCAGCTAGGACTGCACATTAATGTACAACGGTGGAACAAGATTTAAACTATCCGAACAAGCAGCTGACAAAAACCCAGCACTAATCATGTTAATTTTAACGAACAAGTAGCTCTGGGTTCTGACCTTGCATGTAATTTGTCTCGGTGAAAGTGACTCATCCTTCTGAGACAAAAATGCCAGCTTCTGTTGTTTGATCATTTGAATCTATAGAAGCTAAACACACTTTACAATAACAAGTGACAGGCCAGCCAATTGCAGTCAACGCTGAGAAAGTAATCAGTGTTTGATTAGATGTAATGCTTCTTGTATTGATCCCTCTGGGCACCAGGAGGCCACTTCAAGTGCTGTGAATGAGAAGAATTCGATCGTCCGATGAGGTTAAACACAGGCTGTTACTGCAGAGTGGCCTGTCTTGAACAACAGGAATGACAGGCAGGAATGAGATAACTGCCGGTGATCGGTGGTTGAATCAACGTTTATCCACTTCTGCCAATGTGTCGCTGATATATCAGACGGAAATGCTGTCAGGCCTTTTTGGTAGCTTTTTTTTTTGGCTGTCAGTGTCAGAACCGATTATTCTTTCAAGAGATTTGAAGACAACTGTGAGATGCAAAAGTCTCACAGTTGCTTTGATTTGATGAGATGTGACAGAATAAAGTCTGGGGAAAAATCTGGAAATATTGGTGTGATGCCTGGTGAGGCATAAGATGATTTACAGATAATGCTTTACTCTAAATTTTATGTTTTCAGCTTTTTGTGAACTTCCAGTCATGCTAACAGGTGTGAAAAACAGTTAAAAAATGACAGCCCGTTGCTAATGATGCTTATAACGCGTTACTTGAAACGCGTTACTGTAATCTGATTACTTTTTTTAGGTAACGAGTAAAGTAAGGGATTACTATTGCAAAAATGGTAATTAGATTACCGTTACTTCCGGTAGGAACGCTGCGTTACTGCGTTACTAAAACAGCTGTGTGCAGATCAACAGTGTTTAAAGCGTGGAAGTACTGACCTTACTTTGAGTTTGATTCCATAAAAAGTGACAAAAACATTAGTGTCCGCTGTGCGTGGGAAGAAAACTTCTTTTTACAGCGAAAAAACCCCTAAACTTCCAAGCAAGCACCGAGTAGCTACGACGTAATGGGAAACTCACAGAGAAACTCGCTGATTCTTCCACTGACCGCGGCACACCTGCACCAGGGTAAACCTCCGCCTACCCCACTCCTGCTTTACAGGTGAAAATAGAGCAACAGGACCGCTGAGTCTTTGACTTTATTTATTGTCTGCTGTGTTTTACTTGCATCTATTTGAAAGACTGAGTGTAAACACAAAAAATATTTTATTTTATGTGCTGGAATGTGCAGAAAATAGGTTTAAATGTTAAACTAATTTCTTCCAGTCAGAGAATGTTGCATATAATTCAATTTTTGCTTGATGCATAAAGTTAAAAGATTAAAACTAATAAAACAAGTTTTAAAAACATGCTTTTCCATTTGATTACATTCTGTATGATAGATTATGCAGAAAAAGTAGAATTGGGCTGAAAGATCTATCGCTCTATCACCTCTTCAGGGTGTAAATCGTGTTTTTAAAAAGAAACTAAGTAACTAAGTAATTAATTACTTTTGAAAATAAGTAATCAGTAAAGTAACGGGATTACTTTTTTGGGGAAGTAATCGGTAATTAGTTACTGATTACTTTTTTCAAGTAACTTGACCAACACTGCTTGTAACACTGTTGAGCTCATAGTTTCCAAGCAAGTTAATTTTCCTTTCAGCCTTTCATTAACACATGACAAACTGTGAATAAGTTGAGATAATTTCACTGTCAGATAATAACAGTTGAACCTTCAGATGGATGAGATTTCTCTGCCTCTACACTAACACAAACAACTGTTTATTTTCCATAATATTCACATCATATTAGAAGACTTATTTTCCTACATAATCGCTGTTTTGGTCGATGCATTTTTGTAGATGCTGTGGCAGTTTTACAATGCCCATGTCATACCCGCGCTGCCGCAGAATCGCCTTCCTGACAAATGTTCTTTTAACTTTGGGAACAGGTGGTAGTCACTGGGTGCGGAGTCCGACTGTAGGGTGGGTCGGGGATATAGTTCACAGGAGAGCGACAGTTTGACGAGCAACGTGTGGACGCGCAGTGTCGTGGAGAATGCTGCCACAGCATCTACAAAAATGCATCGGCCAAAATGGCGATTATGTAGGAAAATACATAAGCCTTCGAGCTTTAAAATGATGTAAATATTATGGAAAATAAATGGTTGTTTGTATTTCTAAACCAATAGGAGACCTTACTTGACCAATCCCTCGAAGATTGTTAGGTCTGCCTTTTCTTTTGTCCTCCACTTGTTCAATTTCAGATGTTTTTTGTGATTTATTAACCTAAAAATGCAAATTAAAATTGCCTCTATATAAAGACAACACTGGTTCATTTCTTGAGTTAGGTGAATTTATTTTATGTTTGAATGATTCATAGGTCAGGGTTAAGTAGCTCACAAAGCAAGCAAAGAAGAAAGCGTCTCGAAAATGGAAATATACAAAAAGTGAACTAAAAATAGGTAGAAGAGCAGCAATCATCCTGGAAAACCTTAAACCACTTAAACAGTACTAGAATTTCTTTTTTTTTTTTTTGGGGTGTACGTAAAGTAATATAAAGAAATGAGGAGTGGCTCAAGACTTTTGCACAGTATCGTACATTCTTATGTTTATTCAATCCACAGGGGCCATTTCATATTGAGGCATCTCAAGGCACGTTATTATCACAAGGTAAAGACCCTACGATATTAGAGAGGAAGCCATAACAATCCTGTGATCCCCTATGAGCAAAATATTTACAGCAGCAGCAAATTGCACACAGCTAGGATATAATTATGTTGCTGATGCTGAGAAGATGTTTAAACTGCATATTGAAATAACACAATTCTCAATTTTATTTTCTCAAGTATTACAAACTTGATGCTTAATGTTAAAACCAAACAAAACCCTAATCTTCGCTTGGTCTATCAACTTGATGTGTTAGCGGATCTTGCTGTGAGCCACAGGAGGTAATGTTGGATACGGCATGTTCTGCATTATTTTGTTAGGTCATGAGGTGTCATTCATTAGATTTAAATTGAGCGTGAGTAGTGTTTCCAGGGTTTCTGCTATTTTGCTTGGTTAACAAAGCACTTTCCATCTGCTACTTCTTCTGTGCTTGCCCACTGCTAAAGCACCGGGGAATTTATTTCCAACTGTCAGCATGAATAGAAAGTAATACAGAATGTACCATCGTGTGAGCTTACTACTATAACCTTATTCACATGGTGATGAATCATGGTAAAATCTACTTTGATGAACAGATGTCAGGTGAACAATTGAAGTTAAAGTGGTATTAGGTTTAAAATGTATCCTGGCTTCATACTTAATAGTTCTACTAACTCTAATGAGCTGTTATTACAATGGGAACTAAAGAATACCTTATTCCCCAGTCACACTGGGAAAAACAGTGGTTGGAGACCGCAGCATGACCAAGATTTTTGGGACTGTGTGCAGGATGGTGATTTACCTGCAGGACATAGGCACTCATCAACTTTTCCCTTGTTTTTTTGTTTTTTACAGTGATTTAACGAGAATATAATTACTCGCTACCCAGTTGAACTGACTCGCAAAGAGACACACTGCAGATGAGCTGCGCTAATGGCCATCGTGGGGTCAATCCTTTGATTGCACAATGAAGTCCAGGATACCTTGGCTTCCTTGCTTTCTGCCCTCGGTAAACAATTTGCTGATAGATAACTATCAGAACTATAGTCTCAGTCGTTAGTTTAAGGTGAATAATTGACAGAATTAGATTTGAAAACAAGTTTAAAATAAGGGTTTGTTTTAGGGCAGGTCTTGTATCAGGGAAAAGTGTCTTCTGCAGATCTGACGTTCACTCGTGACATCAAAATGTCATGATGACAGTGCAAATGCTCAGCTTAAGGCTTCACAACGTGACTAACCAATGGGCCACACTATGGTGGCTATGTTCATCTATCATACACATTCTGTGGATTAAACTGGCAATCTCTCCAAGTTTATGAGGAGGAAACAACACCGTCTTATTTAAACTGAACTTGCACTGTTTATTTGAACCCAAACAGTATTTTATCCAAACAATATTGTTACACTACAAGAGTTCCAATTCAGACTGAAAGAAGCTATTTTGGTGAAAGAAAGTAGTTTTGAAAACATCTATCAAATATGTGGGTAAAGAAAAATGTTCCTTCCTCCGAGTTTTATGTCTTTAAGTGTGTTACAGTGTACAGACATGAGTGATAAGAGGTGAACGTAAAAGCAGCTCCACACTTCCAAACCAATTCTGTGAAAACTCCTCATCTTGCAGTCCTCGGGACCTTGGTTGACCTCATCAACCTCGACATACAAAGGGCATGAAAAACGCTCTCCTTCAAGCAGCTCATATGGTCCCTGTACAGTGTGCGGCCACCCTGTCCGAGAGATTAGAGCAGGCTGCAGAAGCAGAATAAACAACCTGATCTCAGTTAGGTTGCGGCGCTGCAGTTTATGGAAAAATGTAAACCTTGTGATGGTGTCTTTGAGGGGTGACCACTTGCAGATTGCAGTATCCAGTGGGGTGCCATTTGGTTTGTTCCTATCTCTGCCCTGCACAGGTGGGTGGTGGTGCAGATCTCTTTCTTTTCCCGCTCTGCTTCTTCCTCTTGGAATGTTTAGCTGGCCAGGGTTTGATATGGCAGCGCCCCCGCTAAATAATCACAGCTCAGAGGGGGTGTACAATCCTTCACCCGGGCATCCAGGGATTTGGAAAAGTTGTCTCAAGGGAGGATGATGGTGGTGGTGGTGGTGGAGGTTTGGATGCCCAGCGAATGTAGTTTCATAGACGGATGATATATGTGGAATAGGATCAAAAGGGCGGATTTTGGCTGAGCAGCGGTTTTCACAGTGGTGTTCGGCTGAGTGGCTCTGTTTCTTAGCCGGCCTGTGTTTTTCTTTTTCTCGCCTTTTTTTTTATCTCTTCTTCAAACTCTTGGGCTTTGTGCTCTCTCCTTCAATCCACTCTTTTCATCTCAGTCATTGTCCCTTTCTTCTTGCCCCCGTTTTTTCTGTGAGAGGCGGCAACACTGGGGCTTTCAGTTTGGATCCTCCTGCTGAGGGCTTGTCCACGGGCATCAAATCAGCTTTACTCAATTTTGCTGACAGCTCACTCTGAAATGTCAACAGTTGCTTTTCTTCTCATCCGCCACCACAGTCTGTAATTACTCTCATCATCACCTTCACTATTATTATCATCATCATCATCGCTATCGCCATCATCTTTAATCATCATCCCTGTTTTGAACATTCAATCTTTCTTTCTTTCAACATGCTTGTCAAATCAAAGCAGTCATTTCCACAGCATTACCGACTGATTCTGTCTGTAACTGCACACAGAAAAACAGGATGGAGAAATGCCTTTTCAGATTTCTAAGCACCACTTTAAGACCAAAACAACATCAAAATAGCAGGTTGTTTGCAAATTGCAGTTAGCAGTTTCTAGGTAAACACTTTGACTACTCAACATTCAACATGTGCTGCACTTGTAGAATCTGTTTGCCGCTTCCAAACAAGCACCCATGATGACAAGAGGTGAAATCATTTGGCACTGGGGACAAAATGACATATGTCATTGCTTAGAGGTGCACTCTGTGGGCAATGGGCAAGAAATGATAAATTAGCTTTCCATTGTTGCCTCAGGTGTTTTCCTGCTCATTTACAACAGAACTTTGTCATTATAGCCTAAGCTGCAAGACATTAGTTGCTAATTTCAGACAGAGACTCATCCAAACCTGAAATGGTGCATAATTGCACAGTGGGGAGAGTTGTGCACCAGCGAGTGGAGTAACTAGCTGATCTGTGATGTCCTTCAATCAACGCCGCCCAGCACACATCCACATCATCACTCTGCACAGCTCATCTATAATTTAGAAAGATGAAAGATTTATTTTGTCAAAAAATTAGGCTTCCAGTGATTCAGGTGCTTCAAGGTATGTTAAATACAAAGTGCCTATATTAATACACATCATCATCCAGAAGGAGCACAAATTAAATCTGCTTTTTCTTTCTTATGTTTAAGAAGGTGCGTCATTTTTGCAGGCCTGTAACCTTTAACTGCGTTCCTTTTTCTTAGATTTACTTAATACTTGGCTAATGATGTGGGTTTGAATAAACAACACCATTTATTTATTGCAGCTTTGTTTTCATGCATCATGTCTGAAAATAGATTTGGTATCAGGATCATGTGGTAATAACTGGGATTCATGTGTTATACCGTACTGCGAAGCATTTGCGCCCCTCTTGATTTCTTAGTTTGTTTGCATATTTGTCACACTTATGTGGGTCAGACCATCCAAAACATGTTAATATACAAAATGCAGTTTTTAAAAAATTGTTATTTCATTTATTAAAGATTTTTTTAAAAAGTTATCCCAACCCACCTGTGCTAAAAAGTATTTCCCCCTAAGCCTAACAACTGGTTGTGCAACCCCTTGGCAACAAGTGCTGACAGTTAGTCTTTCACATTTCTGTCAAGGAATTTTGCTCTTCTTTGCAGAATTATTTTTATTCAGCCACATCGCAGCATTTTAAAGACTAAATAACCTATTTAACGTTAACAGGAGTTAAGTTCGAACTTTGACTAGGTCACTCCAAAACCTTCACTTTGTTTTTTGAGCCATCCAAAGTGGACTTTCTGCTGTGTTTCTGATCATTGCTGCATAACTCAAGCTTCAGGCTGGACATTTTACTTGACATGCATCTCTCTTTCTGTCCAATCATCCTATTCGTCCAGTACTTTGGCCATGATAACTAAAACAATTTGACCTGCTAGACGAAAACAGGTTTCAGATTTGCTGTCAGCAAGTGACATTTTTTATGGTAAGCTAAAAATCCCAAAAGCAAAATGCTTGCTGATCAGTGTAATCCGTATGTGTAAATGGATATAATGAAAAACCTAATTAGTGTGAGTGAGCAGTTTCTGTGCTCTCATCCGAGAGATGCGAAATAACAGGAAACCCAGCAAGAAGGCGAAAGCTGCTGGAGAGCAAACAGGTAACTACAGAACAATTCAGTGTTCTCCACAGAGGTAGCCATTTCCTCACTTGGAAGATAAAGGGATGATGGATCATTTGATACGGTAGTGTTTTAGAAAGATGTGGTTATGTGGCTACACAAATGGGGGAAGAGTCATTTTCTCAACAGCGGGAGGCTCTTGCTGCTCAGAGACCAGCAGTAACTGTGTGAACGATACCCTAATGCCCTCATGTCTGCATTAGCTGATACACGCCTGCGTCTGGCCGTAATTTGTTTCAGCTTTGAGGCATATCACAGACGAATGGTCCGGGTTTTAAATCAGAGCGTTGATAAATATTGTGAAAGTGTGATCATAAGTCTGTTTATTGTAGATGTTGATATAAAACAGCTCTTTTTATGCACAGGAGGGCACACTGTGTTTTTACGAGCTGCACTGCTTGTCGCTGTGATTAAGGATGTGTTAGACTATAAACTTTTACAGCACAGGAATAATTGCTTGCTGTTTTTAGGAATATTACATCTCTCCAAAGGGAGCTTAAAAAAACCTGCAATGAACCATGGCTCAATGCTCTGTGATTGTTTGTTGAGAAAGATGGACATAAATCATGCGGGGCATAAAAAAATCTTTGATAGGACCGTTGAATTATATATAGCGTGCTGTTTATTTTGTAAGCTATCAAAGAGCACTTATTAATGATGTGAATGTCACAATAATTTGCAGTATTTGATAAGCCTTTGCTTTCAAAAATAGATGTGAAAAGACTGAAGGTCACTGGAAGGATTATCTAAGAAATATCTCAGATGCATGCAGTTCTTTTATTCCAGTCAACAAAACACCAAGTACAGGTTTTATCACCTTTTCATGCCTCTAATGTAAATTTATATCATTCACGTTTTATAGCTTCACTAATTACCAAAAATGAAAGAGAAACCACACCCTACAAATCACATTATCCTCAGAATTTATTTAGTTTGGGCACCATTACATGTTTTCTCATTACTCAGTCCTGCATTTGGACAACTCTCCTCTGCATGTCCAACAATCACAGTAACTATAACCAAATATTTATTCTTTGTATATTTCAAATCTTTGAATCCTTTTAAACAACGTATTTCCTCAGAAATCTGAAAATATTATTGCAACAGAGTGCAGCCTTTGTGTGAATGGGGGAAGAAAAACAAAGCACACTCACATGCACAGACACACTTATCACCAAATGTTTAATTTACTGGGAAAACATGTCCAAAAATTAGTTCAAGCGGCTTTTCTATGTGCAAATGTTCGCTGTCACAGCACGATCAGGAAATCTTTCTTGTTTGTATTGTCTGAACTCTTGATGTTGTGTTTACAACCTGCAGGAAAGACATTTTTAACACCACTCGGCCACTGTTGGTTTCCCAAATGAGGATGGACAGGCTTTTCGTTTGGTCAACGCGTGCACACACACACACACACACACACACACACACTCCCTGATCTGCTAAACAGATGTGGAAACAGTTACACTGTACGGTCCTGACATGCAGCACCGACCCTGCAATCAAACTGCAGGCAACATGATTAACAACTTATCTGAACTCACTCAAGTTGCTGGAATGTCAGCCAAGAAGTCGTCAGCTATACTCAGTAGTTTTAGTTGACAACTGCAAGACAAGTTGATTACAGCATTTCAAAGTTTCTGCAAAAACCACTGTTTGGGGATCCAAGGATTTTTGTTGTTTTCTTGAATGTTTATTATTAAGGGTTTCTTTGTGTTTAAGTTCAGTCCAGAAATCTGTAGAAAGTCATGAAATGAAGAACGGCAAGAAATACAGAATGTGGCTGTTACAGATAAAAGACAGCTCTATGGTTGACAGCTTAAACACAAGCTGGTTCAGGCTATTGTCCTCCACAAATATACCAATTAAAGCTCCGTACAATAGAGCGAGGTTGACAGACTGCTTTAGCTGATTTTGAAGGCAGATGTAGACACTGATATTTGAGAGATTTATAAATTGTATGTTGATTATGATTTTAAATAAGGAGTCATCTGTATAGACACATTGCAACAAATAAATAAATAAACTTAGAAGATTTATTTGTGTATGAATGACTGTGTTTATACAACTTGGATTAAACTCGCTGACCCAGATATATCAAATGAAAATGACATTGTCTCCTACAGGAGAAAGTCATCTTTGAATAGTAAACTGCTGCATCAAAACTAGAAAACACTTGACACTATAAACTTATGAAAAACACACAGATGTATTCTAGAGAGGCTGGAAGGAGAATGCCATTTGTTGCTAGATTAATCGCTGTTATTTTAAAAGTCAGCCTGTAACCACCTAACCCAAGCCCCGCCTGTCACGTTTCCCAACTGGAAGTTGTCAGCATCATTCAGCTGCCGCTCAGACCTCAGAACTTGCATATTAAAACCATCGCCTTTGTTCTTCTCTATAAATCTCCTGCAAACTGAAGGGTCACTGCAACCTGAGACTGCAGCAGGTGGAACTATATCATGTACTACTGCACTGAGCTCACCCAGAGCAGATCAGAGCAAAGCAAGCAACACGATAGCCACTTAAAGTCCAAGACAGTGGGGAGAGAAATTATAGCGAGAGACTCGCCGCAGAGGGAGCTTGTTGTATTCCTTTATTTAACTTAAAGTACTTGACAGTTGAAGTATTTAGCCATGATTAATGCTGAACTATATCAGAAGCAATGCCTTTCTTGTACACATTATATTCTTAGTCATCATGAACAAAATAGAACAGGTGCATCTAGCCAGTTTTACCTTTTACAGTACCTTATAAGTATGATTCATCTGTGTACAGTAAAGTTAATGAGTCTTGGTTCCTTTTTGCTAGAAATCTACACATTTGCATGTTATATCTGTCCATTTTATAAACAAAAATGCCATATCATTTTAAGATAATCCCCAGCATGACCATTTATTATTCCATTTTTGGGGGGAATATCAAAATAACGTTGTGTGTTGGTGTTTTTTTTTTTTTTTTTAAGCAAATTTAAACTCTCTAAATTTTATGTTGAACTTGCACCTATTTAAAAACTCCATATTCCTTCCAGCTATTTAAACACAAACTGCTCAGGAAAGGCTTGAAAATCCCCCTCATTACAAAAAACCCCAATATGGGATGACAGTTTACATGGAATCACCAAATATCTGTGGCTATAAATCAGAAATACCAACATGTTGTATTTAAAAACTTGAAATGGGTAAGCTGTGCTACACAGTAAACCTAATAAGTGTGCGACACAACATGAAGAATTTTACATGACACATGCTCATTTGTCTCCTTGGAGAGGCACCACTAAACAGGTTGCACACAAGCTGCAGTACTTCTGCAGTGTATCGCCTGGGATGCTGCCATCTGTTCACAGAAGACTGCATCTCTTTGTTAGAAGACAAACTGTTACTGGAACTACTTTATGTTATAATCACTGTCTGTGTAAGCTCAAACAGCTAAAAGTGAGAAAGCAGAAACTTTTCATTTTACTGAGCTCGCAATAAATCCCGCAACTGTCAGCTTCATTGTCACTAGCTGTAGAAAATGACTCACCAGGTGTGTTTTCTTAAGATTATATTTTGCAGCCCCAACCATGCTTCAGTGCACTGGAATATGGATTTAATGTGCTTTGATGTTGTGCTCAGCTGACCTCATTACATACACCTGGGAGAGCAAGTTTTATTTAATGTCCATTATAGCTGTGCTTGTTCTCAAGTTGCATGACCAAACAGTCACCGGTGTATAAACCTGTAATTAAAGTGTCAACAAAAGACATGCAGCCAGTCACAGAGGCAGTGTGGTGCACACATGCTAAACAGCTTTAAAGGCGCTTTACTGTGTATACTGGAGCAGCGGTTGTCACATGTGAGGACCGGTATTTTAGACCAAAACAAAGCCAGAGTCAGCCTGGACTTGTCATGGTTTTATCCCTCTCTTTGGATACATTTTTCTTTTTTTTCTAAGTGAAGAATTAGGTTTCTTTGTTTGAAGAAATTCATTCAAGTCATTTAAAACTGGACATTCCAGTTTGATGTGTTCTTGCTTTTTACAATGCAGTGTGGGATGTTATGCTTTACTGTCTGTATGAATATAGTGCGGGATTTGGATGCATTACCTATGGAAGGGACCTAAAGCGAGAGTTTTCAGTCTAATGAAGCACCTCTCTCTTTACCTGATTCGTTATAACAGGAACTTGAATAACTGAGGGTATGATCAGTTTAAAAGTGGTTGGGGCCTCTGGGTGTCTGGGGCCTGGATCTCCTCCATGCCTGCTTCATGCCCTGGGGGACGGGGCTATGGCTCGTTACATCCTCTTGCAGACCATTACATGTGGAAACCATTTGAATACAAGCGCGCTGATCCACACAGGTGTGCACACGGATGTTCACTGCTCGTAGACTTAAATTACACCTTTCTTGGCTGCTACTTCAAAGCACATTGTGCGCTGTCTGTCCTGCGTGCTGCACAACAACATTGAATATTTAGTATTTACTGCTGTTTACACTTAGCTAGATTAATGCGATGGTGTTGTGTTTAGTATGTTGCTTTGTTTTTGTTTTTTTTGCTTGTTTTCTATTCTTTCTCTCAACAGGTGATCCAGGAGATTTTTTTTCTCCCCCCCTTTCTCACTGTCCCTCTCCCCTTCTGTTTTTCTTTTCCTTCCTCTTTCTTTCTCCCTTTCCTATCCCTCACTCATGTCTGTCCCGTCTGTAACATCTGAAAATAAAATATAATAAATAATAAAAACAAAGGTCGATCAAATGGACCAATACGGCAATGCCACGATGATCCATTTGGCAAAGTAAATCCATTGGGTATCCTTGTTGGTCTTCAGACAACAATTCTGATGGCTAAAGAACCAAATGGGACAGGCAATAAATAAATAAATAAATAAATAAATAAAAGTGGTTACATGGACTCAGTATTGCACAAAGTGCTGTAGCAATTTAAATTGTATTTGCAACATGTTTGAGCTTTCCCTTAATAGCACCACTGAAGAAGGATGAAGTTACAGCAGGGCAAACACATGTGCTACATGGTCTCAGGAATCCAGTCGGTTAAAATGCAGAAAATGTATAAATGTTTTTATGCTTAATGCTAATAATTAGGTGCCAAGTCTGTTTTATATTGCAGGAATTGTAGCGAATGGAGCACAGATTCGACCCATTTTGTAGGGCATTTATCACCGAGAATATTAAATCAATAAATTTAATTTAACTTTAATCTGGAAAGAAAAACTCATCTTATTTCCACATCTCCTACGCTGGGCTTTGAGACAGTGTCGGACCTTAAAGTTTCTAGTGAGACTACACTAAGTGGAAAAACGGATGCAAACATATTGATTCCCAGGTTAACAATCCAACAAATTAACTGCCAGTTTGTCCCTTGCCTTTTCTTGCAGCAACACTTTAGCCTATTCTTTAGATTTGTGTCATCTGTTCCTTTGCTTATGTCTCTTCGTGAATTTGTCAGCAATCAGTTGGTCCATTTTGTGCAGAAAATGTGTCAAACAATGCATCAAATGCCTTCTTTTATGTGAGGACACACAGCAAAAAGCCTGGGTTGACAAAAGAAGTTGAAAACCACCAGTGTGATACCTTTTCTGAGAGGTTATAGGTTTTGTGAAGCTGCTGACACAAAGAAAAACTGAATATGTTCATATTGCACTCCTCAGGACCAGCTACCCAGTTTATTATTTGCTAAGGATAACATCATTCCTGCAGATAATCACACAGAAAATTCTTTGCATGCATGTATGTTAAAAATGTTACACCTCATATATAGAACTTCAACTTAAATTTTGTGAAATTGCAGTAATGCTGGAAATGGATGCATTTACAGCACTTTTATGATCTCTACTGAACCAAAGAAGCACTTTGAGGAGTTTTTCAGTTCTTTTGGGAACAGAACATTTTGCTCTATCACTTCACTTTTATCCATCAAATCTCTGCCCCAGTGTGGTGAGGGTAATATCAGTAATGAAATACTGCATAAATAGGCAATTATAATAATTACTAGCACCCCACCTTTTTCTATTCAGAAAGCCCATTCCAGTGTAATGAAATCCAACTTTAATATTCCATTTGCTTTTAGTCAGAGAGGGAAAAGCTTTTTTCATTTTTTAGTGAGTTGGACCTTTTTTTTTTTTTTTTACCTCTTTGTCTTTTCTATAACTTCTTACCTTCTTAACACTTTTTACCATTTTACTATATATCTATATACTTAACTTCAGATATAAACTGCTAACGCATGTACACATATTAGCTTGTTTATGTATTACATTTATGTGATCATGTCTCTTAAAATATTTGGGACCCCAAAGGTCATTCATCAAAACCTGTTTTACTGGAAAACGATCCTCATGTTTGAGTACCATGATGCTGGCTTAGCTGATATAATGAAAATGTTTTTTAGTTTTTAGTTTCACCTTGGACATTTTGCAGTGTGCCCTGATTTTAATTTGCTGCATAGCCCAGATCAATGTTATTTAATCTAGGCTAAACTTCATCTTGTTGTTCTCTGCTGTTGATGTTGCTGTTGGGCTGTTGGAGGGCTGCAAATGATTTTATCATGATCAGTCTTCATCAGGAGGAAAATGTGAAAATATCTCACAATACCTTTACGTCACCTCCTCTCTATCTTTTTTTTTAATAGTAAGCAGGTCAAGCAAACAACACCTGCTCTAATTACTTAGGTTTCAACAAACAAATAAGTTCGGCACAAGATGACCTCTCATTAACGAACCATTAACGTCCAGAAGGTGGACATAAAGTCTGGAAGAGAAAGATTCGGTTTTTGAGAAGAGGAAACGTTTCTCATCAGCACTGCCCTACACCCACTAATGATTCCAGGAAAGATCACACAGACTAAAAAAGACCCTTTTTTAAATCAGATTAAAAGATTCCTGAGCTTTCTCCTGGTTGAAGCAGGAGACATCTTGGTGATGAGTCGTCGTAATTCAAAGGTCTTTGTTTGATCTTTAGGAAAATGGCAGAATGCAACACCTTCTTTTCAGAAGGCCCCTCATTTTCAAGTCTGTAAGCCATTAACTCGCTTCCAGGTTAGAAAAAAAATACAATTAAAGAGGGGCTAGAAACTGTACATTTTGTCCACTGCATTGCAAAGTATTAGTGAAATGGAGATGATGAAGAGACTCAGTCAAACTTTTGATCATTCAATTCCCTGTACATGTTCACTTTCTCTACTTTCCATCAACAACTTAAAAAAAGGTGATCAGGAATGTGGATCTCTGAATGTCAGGTGGAATCTGAAGCATTTCATGCACAGCTGGATGCTCACTCTGTGATGCATTTCCGAGGTTCACATTTTTTGACTTCCCTAGTGCCTAATATGATCTAGATGAGGTCAGTAGTGTTTGAACTGTCTGTCCTGCAGACCACAGTTTTTGTGTCTGCAGACCTGTCTTTAGTGCCATACTGAGCAAACTGTTCCGACCCCATTCCTGTTTCCCATCTATACTTCCAGCACAACACCGACAACTGCATCCTCGTGAAATTTTCCAATGATATAGCAATTGTCTGCTTAATCACTCATGAAAGTCACTGATTGAAGAAAAACAAGAACAACACTGTAGCCAGACAAAAAATCAGAGCTGCGTCTCTGTGAGCAAGTGACGAAATTAATTTTTTCACAAATAACATTTTAACCACCAAAGAAAAAATTCCTTATAAACATCTCACAGACTTAACATTACGTACAGCTACTTTCAGTACCACTGATATTGTTTTCCCCCTATTGATCTTTCTGAGTTAACTTAATAATAATTAAAATTACTGTATTACTGCAGAATGAATTAATAACTTCCTTTAAACCATTGAGGTGTCTTTTAGACCCCATTCCTACAAGACTGCTCAAAAGTCCTACTATTGCTTCAATCTTCAATATGATCAATCCTTCTCAATCCACAGGCCTTCAAGCTGGCGGTAGTTAAACCATTACTCAATAGTAATGAGTAGTTGTAAAACAACTAACTAATCTGCACAGGACTGGTTTATTTGAAGAGTTTCAGTCAAGTTTCAGAGCTCATCACAGCACAGAGACAACATTGGTGAAATGATCTTCTAATGACCTACGACAGTAAACTCATCTCTGTGCTCTCCTAGCAGACCTCAGTGCAGAGTTTGATACTATTGACCATAATATTTTATTACAGTGATTACAGCCTGCTGTTGGTATTAAAGCTACTGAGCTATTTTTTATCTAACAGACTCCAATTGTTCGTGTAAATGGAGAGTCCTCTTCACACAGAAAGGTTAATTATGGAGTTCCACGCTAGGACCAAAAAACATACTAAACTTTTAAATGAGTTATCAGATACACTTGGGCCCTTGGCACCAGTCAAGTCTAAATGTGGGAAGTTCTCTATAAGCAGTATAGAGATTCATTTTTTCACTTGTACTAAAGTCTTAACAATTAGGTGCCTGTAATAGGTTTCCAATCTGTTCCTGTAAAATGCTGCTAATATGGTGTGATTTGTCGGCTCCTCACTGTGAAGACAAATTTTTGAATCCCCAAACTATGTCAAATTATCCAGTTAACTTTCTAATACTTCCTGAGAATAAATCAGACGGGAAATTCTTCCACTTTGCAACTTCCTTGTCTCAGCTTTGTGTGCGTCTACACAGCAACTCTGATTTTTCTTGGATAGTGTTAGCTTCCTCCCCTTGTTTGGACTTCACCAAAGGATGTTATAATAGTGAACACCTATCCTGTGCATAGCCTGGCTTCCTTACTTTTACTACACACAATACATTTTTAAATGTATGGGCTTATTTCTTTATTTTATTGGTTTGCCTTTTCTCTCAGACCTCTCAGAGGGTACAGTTAGGATTCACTAGAGTTCAACCTGTTCTTACTGCAGTGACTTTGAAATGTGTCTTTAAAAACAGTTTTCTATTTTCCACAAAAACACATCCATCCTCAAAGCCTCTGTAAATGAAAAGAGAAAGTGAATTATTGCTCTCAGCTTTAGAAATCTGTGCACAGTGGGAGTGATGGCTCTCTTTTTGTTTCAGATCTGTTTGAGTGATTACATTATATCTCACACTGTGTCCTCTGACGCAGGGTCAAGGTACAGCACAGATGAGCCTCCGTTTCCTCTCCAAGTAAAGTGGGCTCACCGTATCAAGCTTTTCACCACAGATGCATCTTGACTAATGGAAACACCTCTAGCACATTATTGTATCTCATATCCCCATGGTGGCAGACTGTAAACCATTAAATAACACAGTCACAGTGTTATTTATACTCTAAGCACTAAGAGCAAAAGCGGGGACAGGAGAGAGTGTTTTCAAGGTGTCCTTAATGGCTTGAGCTCATGTTCACGTAACACTAACTTTAAAGCCTGTGAAAGTAAGTTTTACTACTTATTGAATTTGTTTACTCACACCTGCAGCTAACAAAACAAGTCAATCAGTATGCCGTTAGGCGCTGTGGGGAAAACAGAAAAGGGCGATAGGGAAACAAATAGAAACTTATCCATCTTTAAAAAAACAATATGAGTCCCACTAATGAGGTCAAACCAGAGGTCACACATGTCCTTTCTTAAGACATTGAAGTAGACGAGACAGTACTTTTACACACCAGTAAATGCTTTCCTTTTTTATGATTACAACTTGCTTGACTCCTAATTTGTTTTTCACCACAGTAATTCCTCACAGAGGAAATGGTTGTAATGATTAAAGTTTCGATTGGCAGAGGTGGACTGTCAATGTGTTTCCTGTCTGTATTTTAATGGCTTCCCATACTGTTGAAACAAAAGTTCCCTCTTTGTCTTATTTCGTCCACTTGTTATTGACCAGTCAATGTTCCACTCATTCTCCATGTTGACTTTAGATTCTCGGAAATGCGAGACAAACAGGAAAAGCTGGGTCCAGTGTGCGAAAGGTGTGAATTGATTTACATTAATTTGTTGGAAACACTTTACACTTGACTCTGGTTAACAGAAGAATAGATTATATAATATTATTTATTTATTATTTATTCCATTTTGCATCAAAGTACCTTTTTCAGTACAGAATGTACACCATATTATTCATATATCTGAATTTTTCATCCTCTAAAAGGCTTTGAGCTTCATTCACTAATATATACATATGTTGATATGTTGTTACCCTGCATAAGAAAACGTGCAAAATTACCATCAGATTTATGAAACATGCACAATGACTAATTTTATTCTTACCACCATGCATACATTAGTAAATCACGATCATTCATCGGTGGGTTTCTGCTGGCTACTTGCAGTCATCATGCTGTCATGTCCTTTTCTCTACAGAGATGCTCCCCTTATAAAAAACAAAACAAAAAAGAAACCCAAAAGGAAAAAAGCAACGGCATCAGATTTGAAACATGAAAGCAAAGCCTAACAAACCATTAAAAAGAGAAGAAAGCAGGTGGAGGACAAGCTGCACCCTCTGATCTGCCAGCCGAGGATGAGAAACAAACTGCAGTAATAGAGAAGCCATCCATATTCTCCAGCATCTGTGGGATGGTGCCAAGAAACTATGATAGCATCCAGCAAGCATAAGTAGATATTTTAAATGAATGAATAAAAGATGAATGAATAACTAAATGAATACAGTAATGCTATAAGAATATTTTTGAAGCTGAAGTTGAAGCCTATAAATTTTCAGCCACACCTTGTTTGTGAATGAGGTCCAGTGTCTTTGTTATTTCACATTACCTCTATACTTGTTCATCAACATAGCTGAGCATTAGGCTGAACATTCAGCTCAGTTGAAGCAGAAGGATGAAGCTGTTGGAGCTCTGAATAGGATTCAATCTGAAGAAGAACCACAAACTTTAGGAAGCTTATCACTGAAATATTGTGTCCTTTTATTGCAAACCAAACAGAATGACTTGTGTCTACAGGTTCACTGAGGACACTGGGCAGCATATTTACAATAATTCTAGCTCTTGAAAGTTGAAATACTACGGTTACTAAGCAACAGCAGAACACACACTTTACTTGTTACATTACCTTTGGTGTTTGCTGACAACAACGTTTTCTCCTTGATTTCGGCACATTTCTATGATGTAGCCACAACACTTAATGGAAAGGTTTGAAAGGTTAGTTTTGGTTAATGTAATATGTCAGATCATGTCAAGGTAGCATTATGAGGCTGCAATGTCTAAGCTTCTTCAACAAAGTTATATTTTGTATGTGTACATGTTCTATTTTTGTTTTTGTTATTTTTAATACATTTCCAAGAATTTCAAGCAAACTTTTTTTCACTATGCCATTAAATTGTGTGCAGAATATTATGGTTATAAAATGTAAAAATACATTCAATCCATTTGGAATAAAGCTATAACACGACAAAATGTGGATGCAGTGCATCTGAAGATTTATGAACCCACATTACATATTTAATGATTTTTATATGGTGGTTGACCTTGACTGGTCCAATCAGGGTTGCGGCTAAATTATGTTCTTAATCATCTCAACAATCATGTTCCACCTTTAAGCTCCACATTTATGTTTTACATGGCTGCCTGTGTCTGATGTGTTGCACAGTAAATCTATTATCCATACTCTTTCAACGTAAAGAGATTAATTGATGTTGATGCCCATTTTTTTTCCTTTTTTTCACGTTTCATTTCAGAGATTACGATTTGTCTGATCAAACAGGAAGTCTCTCTGAATTTGACCTGAGGCTGATAGCGGATACTTACCTCAGTTGTCAACCTCAGGAAATAAAATGTAAAAAAAAAAAAAGGAAATAAAATGTATGTAATCATTGTTATTTCATAGCAAATTAGTCTATCCTTTATCCTGTTTGCAACCTTGTAGGTGCAACATAAACAATAATGTTTTTTGGGATATATACCTTTGAGTGATCGTCATCCAACTTCTCTGTAAAGAGGAAGCGAAGCGTTAAGAACTGAGATCCTGTTTTGAAATAATCCTACCCTGAGGGCAAAGCAACTCGTGCCAAGTCTCCGCTCAACTAGATGATCAGAGGAAATATGTCGTACCCTTTCTGTCTGCCTAGGAAAGATGTAACATGTGTTCATACTCGAGCATTTCAGCTTTCATGATGTTTTTAAATCTGGTCTGGCCTCGGATTGAATCTGTTAGCGTTTTCTGTTGGTGCCTTGCACTTAAAATGTTATTGAATGAAAAAAAAATATCAAAAGATGTTGAAGGACTCATTCGCTTGAAGTATCTCTTTTCAGTATGTCATTGAAAGCATTTAAGGCAAAAATATTTCCTCTTCAATCCTGGAATGTGAATTTCTGAATATTTCCAGATACTACAGGACCTCTCTACCCTGTCCATTCCTCAAGTAGTCAGAACTGCAAAGACAGAAGCTGGACAATATAAAAGATTTTAAAATGATGGTGTATTGTATGTAGTAGTTCACCTTTGCGTTCAGTGTGCTTTCAAGCATTTATGTGACGTGATTAAGTCCTGCAAAATATTGGCTAGTTAAAGCTTATTATCTTCGAAGAAGCAGATGAATTGTGGATTCTCTCTTCACTGAGAACCTCTTCGCTCTTCTGTAAATGGATCTCACTCTTCACCAAAAAATGATGCTAATTGCAAACTAAATATATCAGTTAGAGCGGCTTTGGTGTATATAGGTGTGTATTTAGTGTACGTCTGTATAACTGTAGCTGTGGGTTTTTATGTGTGTTTGTGGCTGTCAGAAGTGCTTTGCAGCCTGCTGGGACTGAACGGGAGTGAACCTTTCAACAGGACCCTTATCAGAGACACACATGTGGAGAACAGGTCCGATGAGACCCTGAAAGCTGTGAGTTCTCGGATTACTTTTCTCTGCTCTTGTCACTTTCTGTTTCTGCTTTATAGTTTTTAGTTCTATTATTGGCAGTGTAGGTGTTTGCAGAGCAGTGACTGGTTAACGCTCGGATGTAGCCAATTAAAAATGCATTTTTCTTCTTTTTTAAAATCACTTTTATGTGTTCATACTTGCTCTTAAAAGATGACACATTTCCTGGGATATAAGCACCACTTATATCTGCAAGAATTTTTTTTTTCTCCCATGATTTTCTTCTCAAGAAAAACAAAATAAGATATTTTGGTGTTTGTTTCTGTTTGGTGACAGATCGCCAGCATCTGGGTGTCAGAAGCAAATGAGCAAGACAGGCTGTGTTGTTATGAAGCACCAGGGTGAGCAAAGAGAGGAGGTCAGGGTAGATGCTTGGGGCTACAAAACATTTGCTGGTATGCTTATGCGTGTTAAGAGTGCTTTTTTAAATTAATACAGTCATGGTTGGTCAAAGTGAGAATGTTAACTCTGGTATTGATTCGTAACAGATGCAGGTATCAGAATAAAAAAGTTTCTAAATGAGGCGTTTTGTTTTTGTTTCTTTTGAAGAGCTTTCTTTAAATTCCACTAACTTTACTTGACTTTACTAGAAGGAGATCTCTCAGCAGGCTTCCAAATCCTGTTAGGGCAGGTTCGTGAAGGTTGCCTGACGTGTCAGAATCACTCCATCACCGGCTGGTGGGGGGTTTCTTAGCAGATAGCGTTTTTGAAAATGACAGATTGTTGATAAGGTTGGAATTTGAGTCTAAAATCACCCCATGCTGTAATCTTGTCTGTTCCAGTCCCTTTCTTCACTGCTCATAAACATACATGTTGTACTGATTTTAGCTATAGGGAATCTGAACCCTCAGCATGAACTGTATACTGATCCAAGTCGCTGCCTGCTTTTTATGTGATGTCTATCAAAGCCAGCGCTTTGATTTGAGCTTCGTGGGATTTTGTAATCTGCTCATGTCAGGCAATAATAGAGGCTGTCACCGTTTACGTCTCTTTCAGAGAGGTATTTTTTAACATTTTTCTCTAAGATGAACAGCAATTTAACCATGATATACAGTTAGAATTACTTTTAAAGAAAAAACCTTGTTAGAAAGTTTTGAGGGCTCCATGGATTTATGTCTTTTATAGAAAACACATTGAAGAAGCAGATGTTCTCAATAAAACTGACTCTGTTTGCAATAAAACCATGAAAAAAAATCATGACGGAAGCCACTGGGTTGACAGCACGAATAAAGTCAAATCATTGTGGAAATCTCGTCACCCCATCAGACCTTTCTGTGACATGTTACTTGACAATCTGCCACCATGGAAATTAAACCTGCAATTGACCTGATGATCAGGCTTTTCTGCAAGACTGGAAATGCCCAGAGACATTTTGAAACCAAATAGTCTCTGTAAAATACATTCAGCATAGTACTGACAATAAATGAGAAATGCAGAAACAATGTTAAATTGTTCCTTATATGCATTTTTATTACAGAGTATCTTTCTACCTCCAAGCTTTCCGAAAGTGTATTACAAGGCTGGCAGCCGATCAGGATTGGCCCCCCCACTAGAACCAAGTAGTTTGTAAATAGATCTCACTCACTTACTCTTCATGTTCACCATTTTTATGCTTTTAAAAACAACTTAAAACATTTAAAAACGTTTAGAAAAGCAGGCAAATGTTATGACTTCATGCCATTTTACAAGTGTACTACTAAATCACTAATCTCTGTAAACAAGGTTGGCTGGAACGTACCAAATTGTGCATCTATATAACATTTTCTATTCAGCTGAAAGTGGGTCCGAGTATCTCACTATATCCATGCTTTTGTCTGCACATGCAGGCCCACTCTTCCCCTAAACAGTGATTACTGTAAAAGCAGGTGAATAGCTTTGTATGAATCGAGCAGTCTGAGGAGCTGCCAGGCCTGACGACAAAGCAAACTGTTTATTGTTTACAGCAGGAACAGAGAGAATACATTGCAAGTGCTCTCCATGCTTGTGTGGGTTCTCTATAAAGACATGCATGGCTTAAGTTAATTGGCAGTAGTGTAAATGTGAGAATGAAGCCTGTCTAGACTGGCAACCTCTCCAGGTTTGCCACATTGCAGACGCCTCAGAATGTGAAACTGAAAAACAAACAGGATTTGTTTTGGTTTTTAAGCTAGGTAGTGCGATTTATGCATCAGTAGCAATACATAATAACACTTGTTTTATTTTCTGCGCTTAAAGCACTGCTGCAGCACGTTCGTGGATAGAGCCTGGACAGTTCTCTGTTTGTCTTATTTAGTGAGTCATAAATGGCAGTACAGTTTTACTATTGTTTATGCTCAATGGCGCCATCTTGCATTGTTAACTTCAGGTTGCTGAGGCTGGTGGGAGTTTACGAGTAGGAAATCTGAGTTGAGAGGGCATTTCAGATTCAATACTAACTTCAGATTATTCAGGAACGCATTGGATGTACCTTGGCTTCTGCCCCGTGACAGCTGTCATACCATACCACCTTTATTTATAAAGGACAGGGTTCACAAAGTGCTGTACATATTCAAATAGCATAAACAGAAAATAAAATCAAACATGTTAAAAAATAGAGAATTTAAAAAAAAGTGATAGTCTCCGGCACTGCTTGTAACCGTAAATTGAACAAGCAGAAGAAAGTTGATATCGGCACCAACATTAATTGTTTTAGCGGTAGAAAATCTGATCTTGTGGCAGCCCTGAATCATTACAGAGCAAATCACATGAGTTTGGAGGTGATTTTATTTAGCAAAGGATGCTAAATTCTTTCACTGACATAGGTTAACTTCCTTTAATCTTTTTTTCTTTTTAAAAATAAGTGAATAAGCAACATTGCAGTAAATTTATATTTCTGACTTGGGGGCAGTTTTGATCAGGAACTCATTAGAAGTGTTTTTTTTTTTTTGCAAAGGAGGAATTTTAAAAAATAAACAGTTAATATACTGTATCATTATAATTTGGACCATTTATAATAACCTATTGATTGCAGTTTCCCATTCCAGCAAACCTACATAAATTGACTTGGCCTAAGAAGAAATGATTAGGCTTTAGATGGCTGGTCAATAACAAATTACATCCATGACATCGTTTCAATCAGCCATAAGTTTCTCTGTCAGCTTGGAAAACTTCTTCAGGTCAGCTGCAGACTTTGCTCAGTTTGAATTATTATCGTTACATTGTGTTTTGGTCAGTCTAATCCAGGCGTAGCCTTCGAAGTAAAGCAGCTCTTGGAAAACATGCCTTTTTTTTCCTTTTCTGACTCATAGTTTTTAAATATAATGACTATGATTGTTAAAAATGAACATAGTGTGGGTATTCTGTGAGACAGAGCAAAGAAGCAGGAAGCAGTTTGCAATAAGAAGAAACTTGCCTAAGAAATGCTGTGCTTATTTTTTCGCATGCTGTGCTTTTAAATGTACTTTTATTACTGTTGAGCCATTTTTGGGAGCATTTCAAGTTGCTATACATCAATACAACTGTTATAGCCCAAATTTTAATAATATGTATGCATTAAGTCCATAGTAACTACATAAATTGCAAAAAAGTGCAATAAACTACAAAAAGATTTAAAATCGTTTTTGGTTTTTTAACATATATTTCTACTTAGAGAAATTCAAGAGGCTTATCCCTCAAAACCTTAAATACACAAAAGTTGCAAAAAATAGTTTCCCACCACAGGAAATTTATTTTGAGTGTCTTCATAGTTTTATTTTTGAAATACACCAATTTTTATATACTGCAGAAAAAATAAAAATAAATCCTACAATACAATTTTGCAAAGAAAACAGCATGTGCATCAAAATAAACTATCTCCAGCAGTGCAATTTGAGTTCTAAGCATCCCAGAAACTATTCAGAAAAGCATAAAGTCAAACATGACTTATAAAAACACCAGTATAGGCTTATAAGGCCTATCAGTAAAAAACTACATTTTCTGCGAAAATGATGTCACTTCCGGTTTCGGGCAGGTAATGGCGGACATGCGACAGTTCTCGCTGACGTCTTTTCCAACGTAGGAAGAGTTACGAACAGCTGATCGGATCGGCAAAGTGTGTTTCAGGAATATTGTGTTTTTGTTCCTGCAAGCGCTTTTTATGCAATTTTTGCAAAGCCATGTGGAAGGAAACCGTGACCGAGGACAAGCTGATGGCATAAGATTTAAGTACAACTCCTCCGGTTTCATTTGCAAAAAAAAAAAATTATTGCTAGCTTACGTGGTTGCAGTTTTACCGGGATTTAAAAATAGTTACGCAAAACAGAGCGTGCCTGCTCCGACCGGCTTTAAAGGGTTAAGCACCTTTTTCCAGCTTTTGAAATGCATTACATATCTTTTGTCCTGAAGGGTACTATTTGCCAGATATTTGATGGTTTTTTGCTTACTAAAATTTCTCTTTGTGTCTCTGAGAGTCTGCCGAGGCTTAGAAGCGATCTCACTCATCTGCTGTGAACAAAATAAAATGTGGAGGTTTGTAGCACAGATTTGATATACCACAGTGTAAGAGGACATTTTGCTGCTTACAGAGTTGTTGGCCTGATTCTGTGGCCCCAGCTGGACGTGCACAGATGTACATATGGGACCTGGGACTTTAGACCTGAGTGGCATGCACTATTTTCACTCCATCTGCAGCAGCTCTTAGTTAAAATGCAGTTAGGCTTGTCTGTACAGAGTTTTGAACAGTGCATGACCTCGGGCAAACCTCTGAACCACACAAAACTCCACAATGAAAATCCCACACTTTTGACTATTTACCTGAAAACACACACACACAAAGAAAAAAGAAAGCCAAAAAGCATTCCTAATCCATCTCAAGCACAAAAAGCTCAAAGGCCAATTTCAATTGCCTGGTAAATTCACAGCGTTTGTGATAAAGTCTATTACAAGGTTATGTGACCTTTATATATTCTCTTACTCCAATTTGACCTGAACAAGTAAGCCTGAACTTTGAAAACAGAAAAACAGTTTATGCACCCTGCTGTGTTTTCACTTCAAAGCTTCTCCAGAGAAAGGGATTACCAGAATATGGATTTTTTCATCCTGTATCCTGGGATTATTGTATATGTAGTATTTTGTGGGGGATTACAAGCAAGGATAACTGTTTTAATGCTGGAAAGAGAATTAGTGTTCAGCTGTGGTCAGGTTTACATGCACTCATTATGGGTATAATGGTAATTTTTTGGCATTTTAATGATTTCTTCAAACTTGGTGGATTGATTGTAGGTGGTGCTGAAAGTTCTACATGTTCTTTTAAATTGACAACGCCAAGGCTTATTAACTTCCCATTAGTGATGATACTTGGCTAAAACTCGTAGTTTATCTTTGCTAGCATGAAAAAGGATTTGTTTGACAGCACTCATTGGACTGACCAATAGTCAGAATAATGGCAAAGTCCAAGGAAGTCAGTAAACTGCTAAGAGGGAGAACTGTAAATGTTTACAAGTTGTGAGTCTTTTCTAAACAAGTAAAACTTCCAGGATTACAACCTTAAACAACTATATGTCAGTACAAGTTGTTTTGCTTTGGCAAGTGGTTAGGATGGTTAGGATGGTTAGGAACAACCCGGAAAGCACCAAGGTTAAAGTCTGCCACTAACTGGAAACCGCTGGAACACCAGCATCACCGTGAAGTTAAAAAACAAAACATAAAATATAAAAGCACTGTACTGACTGTCAAGCATGGTGGTAGCATCAGTAATCTGTTTTTTCTACTGCCAGTGACACTGGTGCGTTTCAGGGTACTTGAAAAAATCAAGGACTACCACCAAATTCTTGAACACCTCAAATCAGCAGCTGACTGTTGGACAGACACGACTGGGTGTTCAGGGAGGACAATGATCCCAACGAACATCAGAACTAGTTTTGAAAAGGATAAAACAGGCTAACATTAAGCTTCTGAAATGGCCTTGTTATCATCACATTGTGTTTTGGTCAGTTTTCTTTTGCTCAGTCTAAATCAGGAGTATATTTCAGAGCAAACCAGTTTTGGGGAAACATTTTTATCAGACAGAACAAGGAAACAGAAAACGGTTAGCATTAGGAAGAAAACTGCATACGATTTTTCCTCATGCATACTTATTCAAAGGACCCTTCCCAGAGCCCCGACCTCAAGCTATTTGAAAGTTTTTGGACTATGCTTAAAAGCAGGATCAGGAAAAACTATGTCAGAAGCTTGTCCATATCTCCCAAAAGCGTCTGGCCAAGGTGCAACTCGCTAAGGGACTTGCTAACCAAACATTAGTGGGGGTGTATGTACATATTTGAGCCTGCCTGTATCATTTTGACCCTGTGTGGTATTAGAGAAGATGGATAAGATCCAAATCCAATCCAAAATAAATCCACACTTGTGCACCCAGTTCTCATTTTCTCAAGTTCTTGAACATGTATGCTGAATAATCATGCTACCCTGGAAAAAGACAAGTTCAAACAAATCATTAAACGCTTGTTACTGTGACATTTTTGACCATGATTGTATTTACAGTGGCTAAAATTGTACATACAATGTGTAACATTTGGCAACAGTATCATTTCTGCTATTCAGACTGGCTGCTTGACATTAATGTAAATACATGTTTAATTGCTATAAATGCATCTTAGAATTATACGATGAATAGCAACAGATCTCAGGCTGTCTTAGAAAAATACATTTGATGTTTTTCCCCTAAAACAAGTCACTAATTCTCAGACACCAATTTCTCTCACAGTTGTTGTCTGTCATTTGCTACAGCACATGACTTTTTCACAAACCATGAAGGAAGATCGCCTGCATAGAACAGGCAGATAGTGAAGACTTTGTTTTGTGTTAAAATTTCAGTCCACATGTTCTCAGACTCATTTTGTTGAGAGGTTACTGGAATGAAGGTCAAACTCAGATCAGAGCAGATCACAGGAAAACAACACTGTTGGATAACAATCGTTTTTCCTAATCCTCTTCAGCCACAAGGAGCAAAACAAGTTAATGCCCATGTCAGTAGAGCTCACCTCAAAATCAGCTGCCACTTAAATTCTGTCCCACACTATGAGGAGGAAGGTAATCTTCAGCCCGATCAACCAATCAGCTAAACAGACGGACCTGCTCTTATCACCAGTGGTAGCGGTGGGTATATAGGATGTGTCTGGCTGAAGCACCGATTGCACAGAATCCATCCACAAACAGCTCGGTGGATCGATACAGCAGCAGCAGCATTAGAGCAGGTGGAGCGGGTCAGATTGCCCTCTGCATATCTGCACTAAAGTGCAAATATCTGCTGAATCAGCATGTCACTTAGGCAGCAAACTGAGAGACATCAGGAGAGTTATTACAAGCAGGATTTTGGTGTTATGATAAAAAGCACTGTTGGATCATTAGAGGATATTTATATGAGGGGCCGTACAAGCCCAAATTCATTCTTTCACTCTCACACACATACATTCTTCTGTCAGACACACAGTTCTCAACATATTAGTTGTTAGTATGCCACTGTTCTGGTGTCTTCTGTTTCTTCGTGCAATGCCACACTGACTCCACGATGTTGAAATTGAGGCTTGTTCTTCTTGTTCTTGCCACTCAAGGACGTTTTCTGACCCAAATTTGTATAATGTGTAGAATTGTGTTGCAAAATTTGGATACGGTTATGGATTTTTTTAAAGCCCTGTAGTGAACACTTTTTGTCTTTATCAAATACAGCCAACGATATAGTTCAAACACTACATCCTCTTGGGAAATTATATCAAAAACATACATATGGAAAACGTTTTATGCTTCATGAAGCACAACAGATTACATTACATTTACTAAGGGATTATTTTCCTTCTGTGTGTTTTTTCTGTCTGCTTTTTTTGACCATAAAAAATATAGAGTGACTTTATGAAAATAAGAATGCACAGACCCTTGTCTTAAAGCTAATTTTGTAGTTTTTATAAGAAGACTTATAAGATTTTATTTTATTTTGTCGAATAACAAAAGTGATGTTTGAAATCACAGCAGTGCTTTATCAGTGTGGATCACTCTGTATGAGATTTACGCCCACAATTAACTACGAGTATTAATTAAGAGTATGACTTTAACTAATCTTGCTCAGTTTGTGCCCCATCTTTTGGGTTCATGTAAGATGAAACTGGCCATACGGGACCTGCTCCACATGTTCACATAGAAACTAGCAGCACAGTGATAAAGTCATGCTGTAGGTGTGACTTGCAAGCAGTATCACCCTGCTTGCATGCAGGGCTGCTGTTCAGTAGTGAACCTTTGGCCTGTGTGTGACCTGTGTTTTGGGTGCAGAACAGATTCTGTCAGGAGGTCTTTCTGACAAAAACTAAATGTGAGAATGTTTGCTCTCTGTGAATAATTATTTATGGATAGTATTTTATAGTTGCTGTTACACAAAGTTGATGGATTCTTTCTGCCAAACTTGTGTACCAAATATCAATTTTGTTATTTTCAAAAAGATGCCCTGTGCCTTACAAACTCATGTCTTTGTAGTTCCTGAAGAGTCTTGCATAGGCTTCTTTCTGATTCAGTCAGGCAGTTTAAATGAGGGCCAGGTCCTTAATGGCTGCTGACACACTAAGTGTGTTTAATTATTTAGGACCTGAGTGAGAAATATACCATAGCTTGAAAAAAAGGTAGATCAGGGTCCTTTAGTGGACTTCATGCACATATAAGAGGCTCCTATTCTCATGTTACAGCTTGATGGTCTTACACAGATCTGATCTGACAGGTATCTCCAGGGTTTTGCACAGAGCTGTGGTTTAACGCCTCTGGTTTACCAAGGCTGGATCATCTTCACATCATGGTACTCTTATGAATGAGACTCTTTACTTTACAGAGTCTGTAATAAAGCTTATTTAAAGGATGTAAAGGACAAAATGGTATTACAGAGAAATGTTGAATCCAATGCATAAACAAATGTGTTTTCTGAATTTTTTTTCTGTTTTTATTTCTGCAAAAAGACCAAATAAATCACACAACAGGCATTAGTGTTAAAGGACATTAGCGGTAAAGGGAAATGCCTATAAGGCACTGCAGACAAAAGGGATGAGAATGGATTATATCACCGTATGAAGGTCAGCGGTTCTTTTATTTTCATCGTTGGCCTTTAAGTTCGGAAGATCTTCATGAGTCACATTTGTGGTTGGATTACTCCAGAGGGAGGAGGGATCTAATGCTTATTTATATCATTATTCCACAGGAAAGTAAAAAAAAACAACAACATAAAAATAAAATAAAATGTATCTATGGTGGTTATATTAAAAAGAAAAAATGAAAGTAGTCACTCTTATTGTCAAAAACCAGACGTACAGATCATACACAGGAATTTGAAATTGCAGTGTTTACAATACAGTCTTTCACGACTGATTGAGTGTTGCATGTTAAACCATGTCTTGACTGTTGCAAGTAGTCCTGTTTGTCAAGTCCAAAGAGCACATATCCCAAATAAATGACATTAAAATCTGTCTGTGGGCTGCAAACTGACCTTCTCTTTTTTCACATCCTACACATTCCCAAACATGCTGATCAGGTTTATTATTCTGACAGTTTTATTTTTGGAGATATGAAAAACGTGGTGTTTTTCCATGAGATTGACAGATTTAAACAGTGTTAAAATGCAGTGTTAAATTGGCTTTGAAAAATCCATCCACCCACTAGACAGGTTAATAAATAGGCAGGTTTTGTTAGTCACTGATTTCTACATTTTCATTTTACAAAGTGTGTGTAAAAGGGTTTAAATTTAGCCCTCGCATCAGTTTTATTATCTGTACTGGAACAATGTTAACTTGGATTGCTCCTATCAAACAAAATCTTAGTTCAGTAGCAGTTTTAAAGCCTGAAGCCCTTTATATGTGCGTTCACTTCACCCAAAGTTGCTTGCAACAGCTGGATCTTTGTTTTTCAGAGTAGAGTTTAGTTGCTGTGGTTGTTTCACCCTCCACTATTCCAGCTCTGTGGAAGAAATAACCCAGTAAATTAAAGCACCGTGTTCAGCTTGTCAGTTTCAATGATTATAGCAATAATCGAATGTATAAACCAACATTTTTACCATGGAAATCATTACGTCCTCGCACAAGCTATGATTAATGGTGATTACCATTCCTAATGCATGAGCACTGTGGTTTCAGGCTTTTGCACATGTAATTCATTTGAATACCAAGCCATGTTTGTATCCATGCATCACAAACTTGCAAAAGAACTATTTTCTTCTGAAATGAATCAGAAAGCAGCCTCCCAGTGTCAAACTCAACACACATTCTTCATCTTTCACTGGAAAACGTGTCTGAACGAGACAACATGGTTTGCTTTAGACACCAAGGTTCGTTGCAGCTGGGGTTTTAAATAAAGTAGATCTATTAATGGAGACAGTGAACACTGCTTCCTCCCCTGTGCCAGATGACACCAAAGCAGCATGTTTGTTGGTGTCTGTTCTGCAGTGCAGCCTCTCGCCCTCTGAGTCCATCTAGCAGCAGCTGATGTTGACGCACAGCTGTGAGTCTGTCACACCTGGGTTTCACTTCATTTCTGCAGCTCTCTGAATGCATCAGGAACAAATGAGGCTACAGCTAACATCTGCTCAACAGTGCAGCACCATAGGAGGAACACTTCGTTGGCTGAATTCATTAAAGCCAGAAAACATTCTTGCAAATCTGTGAGGATAACTGCCTTATTACTTAAAACAAATCATTTGTACAAATGTACAAATGCGCAACCGATTGTAGCATTTCCGTGGTAGTGTTTTTCTTGAACTCTTTTTTCCTTTGGTGGAAACAGACAGACTCACTTATTTGAGCCTGTTCTTTGCCGGTGTATCTTTAGTTTTAGATGACTTAACCGCGTCATCCTCCGTGTGATAATATCCATGTGACAGCCATAGATTTAAACTTGGTGACAGCACAAGAGAGAAATCGCGAAAGAAACTAGTGCAAATGAAACTGCTCAATATTTTGTGGGAGTGAGTGGGAGTGCTAATTTTATTTTATTTCTTTTATTTCTCGTTCGAAACAACAGA
The DNA here is from genome assembly GCF_963969265.1 of Rhamphochromis sp. 'chilingali'. Taxonomy (NCBI): domain Eukaryota; kingdom Metazoa; phylum Chordata; class Actinopteri; order Cichliformes; family Cichlidae; genus Rhamphochromis; species Rhamphochromis sp. 'chilingali'. The sequence goes on from NC_137940.1 coordinate 37,389,101, forward strand.
AGATTTAACAGATTTATTTTTGTCTGCTGCAAGTTTTGTACTGCCTTACTTTGAGAAAAAAGGGGAGACACAGGCAGCCATTAAGGTGACAAAGGTTGTTTCATTTTGTATTTGTACATTAATCATCCATAAAATTGCATTGCCATTAGCTGTCAAGTCTGTTGTGTAATTTTTTTGTTTCCAGTAATTTCCTGCGCTTCCTGTGCCTTAAAAAGTGTGTTTTCTGTCATTATAAACTGCAAGTCAGGATGTTATTAGAGTAGTTCAGGTATGACATGGAAAATGGATTTTAAAAACACAAATCAGCACAACAAAGTGGTGAGTCAATTAACGTGATGAATGGCTAAACGCGGAGGAGCTATAAACAAAGGCCTAAACATTTAGGGTAGTGTTTCCATTTCATACATCAAGATGCAAGCTGTAACGAGCATCCAGGTACAAAGCCACCATCTTGAGCCTGCGGTGAACAAGCCAGAGTGTGATTAATTGGGTTCGTCACTCCGCCTTGTTCCCATCGTGCTCTAAAGAGTTGCTCTGAAGTGATGACAGTCTATCCATTAAAACCAGTTTTCTAAATGGCAATAATTTCCTCAAAGAAGCATCTGCTTTGGTGTCTCATAATGGAAACAATAATGAGATTTTCCTTCAGAAACTTCTGTTTCTGGGGAGATGAAGACAGAACAGCTTTTTAATCACTTCAGCTCAATGTTCACGTCTGTGATGTTACTCCGGCAGCACTTTGTGTCACTAAGCTTTTAAGATCTTAAAGCTACACATCAGGAACTTATTACTAATGTCTTTCTTTGGAGTGAAGCTCACTGTGTGCATTCATGTGAAATTTATTAAGTGTTTGGCAGTAATTTAATATTTACCATTGCATTTTTTTAACAGTACAAGGTAATCTCAATTACTTATCCGCCTAAATCCTACAAATTTTGTCTTATGCAGTTAAAATGGCCAAAATCCACCTAATGTTTTTTGTATAAGGTCCAAAATTGTCCAAGATTTTAAATCAGATTTTAGCTTGTTAGCATGGTAGCATTTGAAATTTAGTATAAAGTCAACGTGAAAGTATTTATTGATTGGGAATGTATGAAAATACACTAACTGATCACTACTAACTAGATAGATATGTCTGTCTGTCCATCGGTCACAGGTTGCTTATAGATTTCAAAGTGAGTGACCAAATGATACCATCAAATCACACTCTGGACTAATAAGAGAAATTTGGCACATTGTAACCAAAACATGTTTAGAATGAATATTATATTCTCTCACAGTCAAAAGAAATACTTTGTTTTAATTGCTCCTCGAAAAAAAGGAAATAAATTGAATGCAATAATACCCAGTGTCTGAGAAATCATATTTGGCAGACAGATGGGTCCACACAGTATGAACCATTAGTCCTCAGTGGAGCTGCTAAAGCTATCCCCCCCACACACACACACATGGAGACCAAACCGGGCAGAATTTAAGATGAATATTGCTTTGTGGCAACCCTCAGTGGCTCTGGTGCCTTGTCATGGGAGGGAGGCACATTGGCTGAGGACATCAGCCATCATTTAATCAGCCTGCCGGAGCATCTGCTCTCTGGTTTTTAAATAGATCGTGCAATGAGGTGAAAAGCACTCCTCTGCTCATGCCATCCATTCTCAGCAGGCCACACTATACGTATGGATTACAGGTGCAGGCACGATTCAGCTGGGATTCTGGGATGAAGGTCGTAGTCTGTAGTCGTCGAGCAGCGTACGGGAAATAACAATTTACCAGATGGCAGCCTGAACAAGTTATTCTCATGCAAAGACTAGCCAGTGGGAAGACATTCGCCGCTCCTTGGTTTTTCTTTGACCACAGTGTTGGGTCAGTTTGTGAGTCATGACGGCACAAATGAGGTGGAGGCATTTTTTGGCAGCGCATAGACCTTTTCTCCTGACAAATAACGTCCATCTTAAATACAGCAGGTGCTGTAATTCAGTCAGGATGGAGTATTTCCTCCAGGGCTTTTCTTCCCACATCTGTTGGTACAGACAGCCTGCAGACAGAAGATTAATAAATAGTCAGAAAATTCTGAGCACAACAGGAATATCGGTTTTATTAACCCCTCTACTTGGAACAAATGCCTGTTTTTATTGCAGTTTCTAGAATGATACTGAATATTTCCCAAAATCATTTTTTATCAAACAGGGTGATTCGAAATATGTAAAAACATGACAGAATGAGAAAAGAGATGGAAAAGAGTGAGTCTATGTTTCAAGCTATCAATACGGTGCATGCACTTCAAGTTTAGTGCACTCATCTGCAGCTCAGTTTCAGGAGAAATTCACTCCGGTGAACAGTTGATGATGCAGCAGAAAACACACCAGGACTTAAAATACAAATGTAAAATAATCAGGACTGTTCTGTGGAAATAATGAAATGTTAAATAGACATTAAAGCCAATTATTGTAATGCCTTGTGTTACAAGACGGCCATAAATGATCGCTAAGTAAAGTAGTCTCCCTTTGTGGTCACCTCATACTGTCAGTGAGGAGATGAGGCACAGTGTTCCTGTTTGGACAAAAATGAAGGGACAGAACAAATGCTGGGTGTGCACATAGTTTTATGCTTCCGGCGATAATTAACTTTGACTACTGGAAGTTAACTGCGTAACGAAGAAGCCTGTGGGTCTAAGATTATAAAACTAGTACTCATGGATGATTGCTTACTGATTTGGTGTATTTTTGTAGAAAGAAAATCTTAAGTCATCACTCAGTATTAAAAAATGATAGATTTAACTTTTTATTATTTTCTAGTATCAGCAATAAGGTCAGAAAGGTAGGGATTGTTGTCTGTAACAGACATGTAACAAGAAGGTTGAGAAACCCAGTTCAAAAACCTCATTAAGGTTGTGCATCTTTGCACTGTAGCAAAGGCCAGAGGGAGCATGTCGTCAACCCTCGGAGGCCTCTAACTTTATGTGTCTTTGGGAAATGATGAGTATGATTTATTAGGTCCTTGCGCAGGCTCTCCCATCAGAGAATATCGTAGATCAGGTGTCAAGGATAGAGCACATTATGAGAGTGGATACACTGGCCAGCACAATTACATCCAATTTTTCATCATGAGGGCCTTGAGTCTCTGCCTGTTTAAGAAAAACAACAATAGTATTATGACCTGAAACTCTCAGGTGAGCTAAATTATTGTCAGATATACTGTAAAGTTATTACAAAAATCAAAGAAGCCATAACTTATAAAGAATGCTCATCATGGTGTACACTGCCAACCTCTTTTCAACTAAGCTTTTTTAATGTAATGGCAGCATTTGAAATGTTCACACTTGTCCAGTTGGATCTTATCATGTGGTTTAGATTTGCTTATGCCATTTTTAGAATAATAACATGCTTTTTCTTTCTGCACAGAGCTCAGACTCCCAGGTGTCTCTGTGTGTCTGTTAATGGTTCAGGGTGGCTGTACGAGTGCTCCTGCTTTCATGCACGTGCACCCGTGCAACTCCTGAAATCTCTGATATGAGAGGTGGAGAGCGAGAGGAAATCTATCAAAACCATTTAACCGCACATAATAGTCGCCCCTGACTGTGGGCTGGATCTCACGTCGAGATCATCTTAACATGGTTGTTACTTTGCCTCATTTGCTTTTCCAAAGGATATTAACTACCTGCCTCAAAACATTTTCAGCTGTACTGTATCAGACTTCAGAATCGTGGCTGAACTTAACCTTTGCTTTAAAGGTTTAATCTGAACTGTGTGGGATTTGTTTCCAAAATACAGATAAAATATTGCATGAAAAGGGATGTTTGGTTCATGGTTACTACTCGTACATCTAAAATCTGTATATCTAGTCTTTTGATGTTAATTTAAAAAGAAAAACGTGGGGAAGAAACCCAAACATGACAAAAAAAGCTTAATAAATATGTTTCTTTTTCTGTCTTATGAACTGTTATCTGTCATTAAAGTCTGGATTTTTAAGAATTTTTATAAGATTACATTTGAATTTGTGAACTTTTCAAGGATAAGCAGATAGGTAACTCTGCACAGTATGGATTCATAAAATCAAAAATGGTAGAGAACACATGAAAGTACATTCTACAGATGTCTTGGGGCGCATCATCACTGATCTTTTCTAGATTCACTGGGTATTTTGGCTCTTGTAACATCATACGTCCTCACCTGAGCGCCCAAGGTTTGGTCAAATCTTAACTATCATCCTAGAAGCTTTGAGCCTTGGCCTACCCCTCTTATCAACAGCCATCTGGAAGCTCTCTGATGCCTGTGTTGCAGTCCTGATGCCTTAGATGGCTTTGAGGTTCCCTCACACCCAGCTCTGTGGAGTGATAGACCGGTGAGTCCTCTGTAGGCTACCTCGGCACGATGACATTTTGCTTGCCTAACCAAGTCCCTGGTACTTTGCGCACTTCCTTTCAAAAGCATTCCCCGTGTGATCTTCCCAGGGCACAGTCAATTCAATTAAGGCAAGTTGTTTTGAGACCTATGACAGAATAACAATGACTGCTCACAATGCTGTAACTGCGATGTGTGCCACAAACTTGATTTGCTTGCTCAGACTGACCATTAGCTTCCAGTAAGATGCCAGTGAGGTGGAGAACATGCATGCAGGTGTTTTATTCTGCCTACTCTCCTGCCTCTATAAAAATAAATAAATCTGCTTTCTGGGGAAGGTAGTGATGCCTGCTTGTTGTTACTGATGAGATGATGCTCCCTGTCACTGCCTTCAGCACCTGGCCTTGGCACCACCTATGGTCTTCCAGCAGCTGCTCAATATCTGCTCGAACATGCCTTTTCTAGAGTAAAGAGGGCAGGAAGGTGTTTCAGAGGTACCCCACAGCTGGAGGTTTGATAGCCTGGGTACACCGCTTGTGTGAAGAATTTAATACATTGGAGCTCTGTTTGCCAGATGCCAGTCCAGGTAAGCCTGCATTCAGTTGCACTCTCCTACTTCATCCAAGCCTCCTGCTGGCTCCTGCTGGCCATTCTACTCGTTCATGTCTCATTCAGTCCTGCTCTTACTTCTCGAAGGATAAAATGTGGTTTTTCTTTACCTCGCTGTACCGTTGAACCGGAAACCTGGCCGAGCCTGATCATACTGCAGTTTCCACCTGCCTTCGGCCTCACATCTGCCGTCTCCGTGTTCTATTTCCTGTCAGTGAGGATTTCAGCGTCTGATGCAAAGACTTTTGGGTCATTTCAGCCTCTATACTGCAGTGCCTCTTTGGTACAAGCAACCTTGAACTCTTCCAAAGTGCTACTGAACAGATGCTACTTTATGTTACATTTCCCTTACAGAGCTGCACAAGTGAGGCTGCATGTTAAGTAGAGTGGATAGTAATCAGGAGGTTGATAGCTCCTCTAGTCTACATGTCAAAGATAGTGAAACAAGTTGCCCCTGATGCATTGGGGTCTGTGAGTGAATTTTAGGTTTAAAGCAAAGGAAAAGCACTTGTTTTACTTTGTGAAAGACTCTAAGTGCTCAATAATATTAGTCATACAACATAAAATCAGGATTATAGCACTGTTAACCAAAAAGGTAGTGAGATGTATTGTAGAAAATATGTTGTACACAGAGTAAAATGATAACTATCAAAGTCCTTCTTAAACTTACTACAAGAAGCAAGTTCTGTACTTTATAGCATCTCAGGCAGCTTCTTCCAGAGATATTTTGAAGCCCTTATTTGAATAAATCAGAAAGCTTAGTTGACGTAGCAGCTGTGTGTACACAGTTTAAACAGTTAATTAGTTGTGTTGTCATTTATGTAAGAAATGGATGATAGGAAGTTGTAACATATGAGTAAAAATATGGAGTATCCAGAGTTTTCCCTGTGTTGGCCTCACCTGAATGATTATTTTCTGACTTGCGATTCAAATCATGGTTATGGTCCAACATGAAGCAGAAGAGACTCACACACCTGTCCCTGATGAATGCCCTCACAGACATATTGAATACTCTGAACAATTTCTTCAGTGCCAATCATGAAGAAATTGCCTAAACCTCTCAGTGCCAAGTCACATTTGGAATATTATATCTGTGCACCTGGATGAAGGTAATACTTTGGACTATAATGAGCTTCAGCCAGGCAGTTTAACATTATTATCAATGAGTAATTTGACACTACTGGCCTTGCTGCAGTGATGTGTGCTGTGCAAATTAGACTTTTGGGGCCAGATAAAACATGCAAAAACTGTGGTGTCTTGAGACACTTTGGTAGTCGCAAGACTGACATAATCTTTAATAGTTTCATAATGAATGTACTTACCTGTGTGCATTATAGTAAGTAAGTAAGTAAAATTTATTTATATAGCACATTTCACAGATAAAAATCACAAAGTGCTTTACAATAAGATCAGACATACAAGTTAAAATTATTACACTCTGTACACACTGACACACTGTCACAGGCTAGAGGTTTAATTTATTGTGGTGCCTGTGTTAAAATAGTGTGCATTATTGTGTTTAATATTGTGTCTTGCTGAACGTGTGTGTGTGTGTGTGTGTGTGTGTGTGTGTGTGTGTGTGTGTGTGTGTGTGTGTGTGTGTGTGTGTGTGTCCCCGCAGCGAAGTTTGGAAAAGATGCATACTTTTCAGTTATGTTAGAATATGACAAAGCAAATGAAATTTTAACTAAAAACTCAAATATTTTTACCTTACAGCATACTCACTAGCTTTGCTCACTAACCCATGCTGACAGGGAATCTATGCAAGCATTTCACTACATATCGTACTGTGTATGACTGTGTACGTGACAAATAAAATTTGAATTTGAATTTGAATTTGCATAAAACAGTTTTTTAAAAAACCCTTTAAATTAAACCTGAACGTCTACACTTTTAATAAAGTACATATTAATTGTTTGGTTTAAAATCCACTGTGGTGGTGTTCTGAGGCAAAACTACAGCATTTGTGTCATTGTCCAACAAATGATTAATAGTTAATCGAATCCCCATTCAAGTCATATTCAAAACAGCTCATAGTTTGGTGACTTTGCCCTAAAGTAAGATATAAATTGCGTTCTCTATGCAAGAGTAGTGTTACAAGACTTTACAAGTTCTTTCATAGCGTAATCCATGAGTGACACTTCTGGCTCATTGAAGAAAAGTATAAGAATAAGTAAAAGAACAATGCATTTACCTAGACTTTAATACAATAAAAGAAATACAACCAATTGGTACATTAATGGGAAAATATACAAGCCAGAGTTTTCAGTTGAGCAGTGTTGAATCATATGTTTCACAGCCATTGAGCTCATTTTGGACAAGGACACTAAGGAATTCTCCTAAACATTCAGTAGAGCTAATCAGCTAATTACTAGCTTCCCCGAATGTTGTGTTAGCTTGACAGTTAGCATAATGGTTAGCTAGCTTGGTTACTAATTCACAGATGCTGTAATAAAGAGTGAGAAAGAACATACAGGTGTACAGATCTAACAAGCATAATTCACAAAGTAGACTGGAGATCACAATATTCTAATAAGGAGAGATCACTTAGAAAATTAATGAAAATGATTTGTTAAGATACATTATTCAATTAAGCTACTTAGTGATTAGACTGATGAGTATCAAAGTAGAACAAAATCCTAACAGTGATAGAAATTAGAGCAGGACCCCTGGAGTCTAGACACAGCTGGTGGTGGTGAAGATGAATTTGGAGACTTGGATGGGGATCTGACTGACCAGGGTGAGGCGGGCTACACGAATGAGAGTCTGAAAGATGAAATGTCAGAAGAACTCTGTCATTTAAAGCACAGGGCTCACAGAGGGTGAGCAAGAAAATGACTGGACTAGAATAATGATGGCAGCATTGTGTTTGACAGCGTGGGGAAAATGGAAGTGATGTAAAGAATAGACTAGCAACCAAACACTGGGAGGGAGGAAGATGAGTGATTACAGGTCTTCCCTACTGACCGCCATTTGCATTGACACACATTCAAAGAGAATGTTGGATGAAACCATTTAAACTGCTCCGGCACTGTGCCAGGAGCAGGTACAATAGAAAGTAAACATGAACCAAGTGATACCAGAGACCTTACAGGACTTGGAGGACTTCGGTATGCTAAACGTTCTCCCAGTAGTAATGCATGAATTGCGCTTCAGCGGGAAATTGACATTGTAACTTGCAACACAACAGAAACATTTCTTAACCCTTGCATGCCATTCAGCTGCTGCTGGCTGCTTTGACCTGAGATGTTGCATATCGGCTTACAAAGAACAGCGTTTCCCCACGACTATGCCGTGACACATTCTCTTCCACTAGAGGGCAGTACAACTACTTGCTCTAATTAAATGGGCTGCCAAATGCCAGTAAAACAGAAGAAGGTGAAGAAGAAATTACATAATAGTCATGCTGTGTGTGAGACACCCTAGTGCGTAATAGCAATAGATAAATATTCGAGAAGAAAAAGTAGTCAATCTGACCTGAGTGCTGGAGAAAATCCCGACCCAGTTGAAGGGTCTAGCATGAGTAGTGGTCAGAAGAAATCAAAAAAGGTATACTGGGGACAAACCGAGCCAGTTCTGCTCTACCCTGTGTGCGAGGGAAAATTATCAATTTGCTTTTTGTGACATTTTTGTTTGGTGGTGTGCCGTGTGACTTTTCTAATGTGAAATATGTGCTGTGGCTCCATAAGGTTGGGAAACACTGACATAGAAGGTTAATAATTCAGACATTAGCCTTGTCACTTGGGAGATATTTTGAAATGGCTTGTTTTGGCCTCACTTTAAAACATTAAGTTTAATTTCGTTAAGTGGCCACAGGACATAAAAAGGGCAGGTATAAAAAAACAACCTAACTTTGCCCCCATAATTAGGAAATGTAGTTGCTCTCCCTTTACTGTTTCTTTCTGTCGCCACCTTTGGTAGATTTTAATTCTGTAATATAGTACAGCACAATCTGTAAAAGTTGGCTCTTTATTATTGTAGATCAGCTGTAAGGACACTGTGTTCTGCTGAGATTGGTTTATCTCTCAGGGAACGAGTGATCCCCTGGGATTCAGAGAGGTCTGAACGCCAGTTAAATGTATCAGATGTGGACTTAGTTGCTTACTATTTTGCATAACATTTTCTGTGTTTGATGGCAGAGAGCCTAAACAAATTTATAAACTATGAGTTTTAAAGCGAATATGTTTTTTTTAAAAAATCTGAAAATGAGTTTGAAACTCAAAATGGCCATAGTTTTTTGTTTTTGTTTTGTTTTGTTTTTGTACTTTGCTCTTTGTGCAGTTTGATAGGATTTATTTTATAAAAAATGAACTAGTCACTACTGAGCGTCCTTCTCTTTTGGATAATCCAATCCAATTGTATTTGTACATAAGCATATAGATGAACTGTTTTTAAATGTCTGAGAGCATAAATGCAGTCACGTTTGGTCTATGATTCTCTTTGAAAAATGCTTAAAAAGGCTTTATGGGGAGATACTCGTACATAGATTAGAGTCTAAACTTCTATTTAAAGGCAGGGATTGATAATCTGTAAGAAGCAGGATAAGGATTAACAGGACAATACAAACGATGCGGGTTGTTTTGTGTGGAAAATTAATTTTGATAAGCGGCCATCCTTCAGTCTCATTTTGGATGATATAAAGAAAGAAGAAGCTGTATCCTGAACAGACTGTAAAGCCCCCCTAGTGGCAAACTTGTGATTATTGATTGATTAAAAACAACAAACAAAAATGACATGGCTTAACTTCTGTTTTAAAGGCAGAGAAACTTCAGCTCGCTGTGGAGGGTTTCTGTTGAACACAGTGGTTCAGTAGTCAACTACTCACATTTTCCACTCTATTACTCCTGCAGCTCACGCCTCTGTTAACTTCTCTCCTGACTGATTCGAGCCAACAGTCCTTTCAACCATCAAATCCCAGATCGCAGGTTAGTTTACTTCAGTCAAACATCCCCCACTCTCAGAGTCCATCTGTCTCGCCTGCTGACATCAGAGCGTGTGCTCTGTCGGGGTCAGTGATAAATTGATATTCTGGGGCACAAACCAGAGTTCAGGCCTCCTTTGTAAGCTTTGAGGTATTATAGTATTTCCATTTGTTAACAAGCATTTTTCAGTTTGGAAGTATCTTTTTATCTTTTTTCTCTCTGGTAGCGCAGCTATATTCTGGTTATCAAAGCCTCAGTGATGTTTTTTAAATATGTCTGCTATTTTAGTAACTCAAGTAATTGTCCAAATTTAGCTTAAAATACTGAAGGGAGAGCTGCTGATTAAAGCTATGTGAACAGACCAGCTGAAGCTGATAATCATCTCAGCTGGAGGCCTGCCCAGTTCTTGAACTTTTACTTTCATATCATGTAACGTGGGGGTAGCCTCTGTATGCATTAAACCTGATTTTAATCATGGACTTTGCCAATTAGTTTAGTGAGGCTTCTATTCTTGGCTGCAGTCAAAACAAATTGTAAACTGTGAGTACTTTGTTCTAGTATTACTGAAATTATATCAGTTGTTTTGCTAAAATGATCAGTTTTAACTTGGATTGTTTTTGACTTGGACAAAAAGCCCCACAAGACAAATTAGCGATCTTTGATCGTGGACTAGAGACATTAAATATACCTGATGTAAAACAGCGTGAGCACGAAAGCTTGAGCTTCCGGCCATGAAAAAGGCAAATTAAATCTTGTAATGTGTTTACGGCAAGTGCAAAATGAATAAAAATACCTCTAAAAATGCTTCTACACAGCTTATAAGGGATGCAGCTGGAATGACTTCAGCCAAGATGGACCAAGCGCCTGGAAACTGGATTATGCAGCATGCTGACAGTTTCCAGGTCAAACTGCAAGAAACAACACTACAAGCTAGTACACACACACACTGTCTACTCTGTATTTTATCACAAAAGACACTTCAATGTGGACCAGAGAAGCCAGGGATCGAACCAACAACCTTCTTATGGATAGAATCGATGACCTGCTCTCACCCTTAAGCAATCCTTATGTAGCGCAAGTTAAGGAATTTCTGTAGAGATCTTGCCTCCTTTTGCTAACATGAAGTGAAATTGTTTCAGAAACAAACTCCTGATAACTAAAAAGAACAAACTTTCATTTTATCAGGGTCCTGGGTCTCCTGACCCAGCATGTTTAGTTCTTTGTGATTTTTGTATTATTGTACTTGTGTGAGTTATTCTATGGTTTCTAGTTTCGATCCCTTGCCCTTCATGTCTCTCTGTGTCCCCTCTGTTCTGTGTAAGTTTGTGTCTGCATGTTGAGTTTCCCTCTGTCTTTTGGTTCATCGAGTCCTCTGCCTTACTGGTTATGTCTCTGTGTTTCTTACTGGTTGTCTCCACCATGTCAAGTTCGCGTCTCTGTGTCATACTTCCTGTTTTACTTTGAAGGTCCGTGTCTTGTGTGAATGTGTCCGGTTTGCTTCCTTATCTCATCAGTCCTGATTTCTCCCAGCTGTGCTCTCCTTCTGTGTCTCATTCCCCTCGTTACTTACCCAGTGTATTTAAACCCTGTGTTTCTCTGAGTCAGTGTTGTGTTGTACCCTCAACAAGCTGTGTGTTTTGCCTCTGTGGTTCGGCCCCAGTTCAGTATTTCTGCTACAGTGTTTTAGTCCACCTGTGTTTTTGTTTGTCTTTTGATGAGTTTAGTTTAGTAAGAGGTTTTCCAGCAATAAAGCTGCGCTTTAAGTTGTACTTCTGTGTCTCAGTCCTGCATTTTGGATCCACCACTCCTGCTTGCCTGCCTGCCACACAGCCAACCATGACACATTTTGAAATAGTATAATTTGACCAAAAAATAATAACTTCTCTTATATACAGTTATATTAGTTTCTTTTTTGTCATATTTTCCATAAATAACAAAATTAATCTCATTATATAATAAACTATGTGTGATTTACAGTAGGTCCTTTCAGCACAGACAGAAATCCTTTTTTTTTTTTTTTTTTTTTTTTCTCTTGCAATGACATCGAAGTCTAATAAATGTTTCTCCTGCAGCGCTGTTCCTGTTCTCACAGGATTCAGTCACCCCAAAAATATTTAATGGGACTGGAATCGGTTAATGAAAACCAGGATCGACAATAGTATTTTTGTTTGTTTTTTAATTAAAAAACAAAACATTTTTATAATGAATAAATTCTTTGTTTTTGGTTTCAAAAACTATCAGGTGATACATGTGATAAATGTCAGTGCTGGGGTGAGGCGGGGTGCTGGCAGTCGGATAGCTCTTGGTAAAGTTAAATAATGTTTAAAAAAACTGTTCTGGAAAGTTCAAGCAGCCTTAACGTAGCTTAAGTAGAACCACAGATCACTCATATTACCCATGTCTGCTACAGCAGATTTTATAATAGAGGGTTAATCACTTTGCCTCTGCTTAATGACGGTGGTCATTGCTGAACTAAAAGCATAATTCAAGGTCTAAATAAATGACGAGCTCTCAGTATGACCAGTCCTTGAGACGGGATGGGCCACCTTCAGCCCCCAGGAAGACACATCCCATTAACTCGCTCAGCATTTTTACGAGACAAAGGCCACAAAACCCCTCATATCTACAGAGACAATGCAAAGGTGGCAGTTTGCCTTGCCTCTCTTTTCCTTCAAAGCAGATTACTTGAAAGAAAAATTACCCCACGGACAAAGCTAATCTGCTTGTTATGGCAAAACTGTGCAAAAACTGTTTCCTTAGCAGGAAAGAAGCTTAAAAAAAGAACCTCTGCGTCTTTTACTAGATGTCATTACGAATGAAGTCAAGAAGATGAAGCAAGCAAAACATTCATTCATTTGCATTGAGCTGTTTGCGTATTTGGCTCCCTAAACACAAAGCACTGTCTTCCTGGCTGCTTGTCTCTTGGATTAATTAGCGTTTCAACTGGCATAGCTTTAAAGGTTGTATTTGCATGAGTGAATGATTGTTTAGTGACCAACTTGTTGATCATTTCCCACAGTTTACAGCTCCCTGCCTGCTCTGTACATCGCTACCTGTATGGGGTCACTGCTGTCATGTGACTGTATTATAAAAGTGGTTGTTTTGGGGGATTTTTGGCTCGCACATCTCCTCCTGTGCCACAGACTCTTCTTTTTTGGCATAGGCACTGCTAAACAAACCAAAGTTACACTAAGTGTACTGTCTTGCTTGAAGTGCAGCTTTTTGACAGCACTTTGACAACATTTGAGAAGATGCCAAATTCAATTATCTTTGGAGTATACTGTCATCCTGCAGCAACAAAATCCTCAGCTGATATCACTTCAAATCTAATTTCTCTTCCTGAAGGCAGTGACCCAGGTTTGAAGTCTCACTGCTTGCTGAAAGATAAACACACGTCTTACTCTATTTGGTCCAATAAACATTCAGGATATGCTCTTTGAATCCCTTATCAAAGCAGGCAGGTCCAGCACGGCACCACTCCGTGCTATCAAAGTTTCGCGGTATCCTGCTGGTGTTCATTAAGGACACAATGTGACCATTTCTTTCCTAGCCTCTGCCTGTCCCTGCAGGCACATGGGGCCATCATGCAATTACCTACCTCAGGCCTTCAGTGGTCCCTGAACAATCAATAACTACAGTTCAGTAGCTGAAGCTTCCAGCAGTTTTATAGTTGTGTCACTAAGTAGTGCAGCAGGTTGTAGAGGTGGCTTGGAAGCAGGTAGGGGCAAAATACTTGTCACACAATCCAGATACCTTCAGAGGCCCCAGTGGCAGAATAACATTTGACGCTTAATCTGAAAGATGGCTGGAAAATGAAGAAAAACTTAGATGTATGTATTTTTTTCCAGTCACAATGATTAATTTAAAGTTCAGCATGAGTCTTGACACAGTTTCCAAGCGTGTACATAAACATTGGTTTACATTTTCTTACACATAGACCACTTTCTTACTGGTGGCTTCTGTTTTGAGTGATATGTGCTTGCTTTATTTGCAGTCACGGACTGCCCAGCAAAGTAAAGAGTACCCCCGGCTGGAGTTACGTTGACTGCTGTTTCTTTGGCTAAATAAGTCTGGGGAAAAATGAAATTGGTGGTGTGACATGACATTTTTACCAAAAAGAAGATTTTCAGAAGCAGAATACTTTATTGATCCCTGGGGTAAAAAAATTTTCGTTACAGTGCTCCATTATAAACAAACATTAACAGAGACAGACAAGACACTAACTAAGAATAGCACCATATATACAGGCATATTTTAATAAAAAAAAAAAACAAAACACCCAGCACGCCCCTGCAGGCGGTTTATCCTTCAAGCTCGGGTCCTCTACCAGAGGCCTGGGAGCTTGAGGGTCCTGCGCAGTATCTTAGCTGTTCCCAGGACTGCGCTCTTCTGGACAGAGATCTCCGATGTTATTCCCGGGATCTGCTGGAGCCACTCGCCTAGCTTGGGAGTCACCGCACCTAGTGCTCCGATTACCACGGAGATAGATAGATATAGATAGAGAGAGATATATATACATACACACACACACACACACACACACACACACACACACACACACACACACACACACACACACACACACACACACACACACACACACACACACACACACACGACCCGAGCTTGAAGGATAAACTGCCCGCAGGGGCGTGCTGGGTGTGTGTATAACATAAGTCACTTATTAATAAATAGCTGAAAAAGAACATGTGCAAGAAGGGTGTAGCTGTAGCAGTAAACAGTGTGTTAGGTGGAGGAGTTGTACAGGGAGCCACAGGCAGGAATGATTTCCTGTGTCGTTCAGTGGTGCATCATGGGTAATCTCAGTCTCTCACTGAACGAGCTCCTGTGACTGACCAACATGTCATGGAGTGGGTGGGAGGTGTTATCCAACATTGTCTTTATCTTGGACAGCATCCGCCTCTCCGACACCACCTTGAGGGAGTCCAGCTCCATCCCCACAACATCACTGGTCTTACGAATCAGTTTATTGAGTCTGTTGGCATCTGCGACCCTCAGCCTGCTCCCCCAGCATGCAACAGCATAGAGGATCGCACTGGCCACAACAGACTCATAGAAAATCCTCAGCATTTTCTGGCAGATGTTGAAGGACCTCAGTCGCCTCAAAAAACAGAGACGACTCTGGCCCTTCCTGTAAAGTGCTGTGGTGTTTTTAGCCCAGTCCAGTTTATTGTCAATGTGTACTCCAAGGTATTTATAGTCCTCCACAATGTCAACAC
Source organism: Rhamphochromis sp. 'chilingali' (assembly GCF_963969265.1). Taxonomy (NCBI): domain Eukaryota; kingdom Metazoa; phylum Chordata; class Actinopteri; order Cichliformes; family Cichlidae; genus Rhamphochromis; species Rhamphochromis sp. 'chilingali'. The sequence continues at coordinate 37,404,209 of NC_137940.1, forward strand.
TGACCCCCTGAATTGAAACAGGGGTCAAGTGTTTCCTGGTCTTCCTGAAGTCCACGATCAGTTCCTTGGTCTTTGCCACGTTGAGCTGCAGATGATTCTGCTCACACCACGTGACAAAGGAGTCGACCACAGCCCGGTACTCTGTCTCATCATCCCTGCTGATGCATCCAACCACCTTCTTCATGCCCCTCCACACCTCTCTCATGCTGTTCTGCTAGAGTTTCCAGCTTCCTCCTGTAATTGTCCGTAGCCTCTCTGATCTTGTCCTTTAGTAACACCTGGACCTTCCTCACCTCCTCTTTATTGCCCCCTCTGAAAGCCCTCTTCTGGTTGTTGAGGAGGGCTTTGATGTCCTTAGTAACCCATGGCTTGTTATTTGGGTAACAATGAACAGTCTGAGCTGGAACAATGGAGTCGGTGCAGAAAGTTGTGTAGTTTAAACTGATAAAATAAATAAATGAAGGTAAACAAGTAGGATATCTTCTCATGTCTCATATAGTAAGACGCCGTTATGGAGCTGTAGCTGTTAGACACTCGGAGTTTGTACTGTACTCTGCAAAGAAAAACAAATTCCCCAGTTTTTATATATTTTTGATATTTTTCTGTCTCTATTGTGTATCTAAACTCAATTACAGGCAAAAATCAATACAAAAATACAGTTTGGCAGCAGCTGTGTGAGATCTTCTATAGTGATGTTTAAAATAAACAATTACAGAGAATGTTTGAGGCACAAAGGCTTGGGATATTGACAGAGAATAATAACCTTCAAACTTTCATCACTGTGCAGTAAAACACACACACACACACACACACACACACACACACACACACACACACACACACACACACACACACACACACACACAAAACATGTCAGGCTGAACTTAGTGTGGCTGAAAAACAGATTCTCTATTACTGGAAAACTTTTCAGGCGACAGTAATGGCAGAGGTGGAGTAACTGGGAAGCAGCTGGTTACACCCATATAGATAGACATTGCCGCCCTGATGTCACCAAGTTGAATCCAGATTTTGAAGTTAGTGCCGGACTTCTGTCATGTGTTTTTTTTAAATGCCTGCAGCGAGCTTATTTGGAGGAAATGGTGAACTAAATTCTCACAGGGGTCAGCGAAAATGTGCTTTTCAAACTGATTCAAAATTTTCTCTTCATATTTTTTCTGTTTCCAATAGTTGTTTACTTTCAGCTGCTCACTTATTCATATGGAACAATCATAGCAGGTGTTTATTTATTTTTTTACTCTGGGGTTTCAGCAGGAAGGGCATCCAAAGGGATTGGTGTCTCCTCCCGTACATCATGTTTCCTGACATAAAGCAGCCCAAAATAGGTACTTTTACATCTCTGGGCTCCAATTAAGAGTTTGGAAACTGTTTGCAAATTCTCATTCTCATCAACAGTACAGATTTTTAGTATTATTCTTTGAATAAACTCTAACTAGGCCAAGAGTTATTGAATAGTCATTGAACTTGTCACTGTAAGGACAGTAGAACATTTTTGCCAATTTAATTCCACAACTTGCAGAAATTCCACCGAGCACAGCACTTCTGCACCGAACTTGAAAAAAGCAAATTATATCTGCTTCCGGATTTAATTTTCTTGTTGCTTTTGTTGTTGTGTTCTTCTTTTGAGTCTGACCACACACATCCACTGCCTATGACTCCGTTTATTACAGTCTTGCAGTCTTACATTCAAAAGTCCATAAACCAGTAATGCCCCCTTCTTTTGAAGGATTATATTATTTCGTGTTATGGAGGCAGTGTGTATGGTGGGGAGAAGTTACAGTCCATGCCAAAATACAGCAAATAAAGCCACAGGAATACAAAAACTGTGACACTGCGTAAAGTGTCTAAGGCCATTTGTCTTATTAAAAAAAAACAAATTCAAATTTTATTTGTCACGTACACAGTCATACACAGTACGATATGTAGTGAAATGCTTGGACAACTGCTCGTGACCTAAAGAGAACAAAAAAGGAAAAGGCTATGAATAAGATAGGAAATAAATATGAAAAATTAAAAAGGGTAAAAATACACACAAGCTGTGTTTCAGCCCCGAGTTTAAAGCAGGGTGGCAACCACTGCAAATCAAAAACAAGTCTGTAGTCATTATTTCCACAGGGTCACTCACAGGCAGTGTTTCTCCTCCCTAAACTGGACCTACACACTCCGAATGCTAACACGCACTTTGTGTTACGGATGATACAAATTGAACAGCTCCAATCATGTGTTTGACACACACACACACACACACACACACACACACACACACACACACACACACACACACACACACACAGGGTTTCAGAGGTCACAGCACAGATGTGGCTCATGGCCAGTTCATAATACTTACAGAGGGGGTGGAGCTTAATTATAACTGATAAGAATATTTTGGTGGTAAAATAATTGCAATATATTTGTGCAGGAAATGTATGCATTGTCATTCTTCTATATGTGCCATGCTTATACCCTAAAACATCTTAATCATCCAGACTTATTTGTTGTATAAATTGTATTGGGAATGTAACTTTTATTAGACGGGGCTTCTCCATCTCATTACAGCTTCTCTCCACACACTGCCACACTTTGCATTTATTCTTATCTCTTCTCGCAGATGTTTTTATAAGAACAGACATCTTCAATCCTTCAATTCTTAATATTTCCCCAAGACCTTTTCTAGTCTCAGAGGAGAGATAAAGCAGTTAATTTCCTTAAACGCCTCTCACCTATTATTATCATGAGAATTACATGCAGTGTAATTAGCGTGAAAGCCATCGCCACATGCAGTAGCACCACAGGCGGGACATGACAAACCTCATCTCTTTATCCTGCAGGTACTAAACTCCTCTGTCGTCTTATCCAAACATCCATCCCAAATCCAAATAACCAGATTCATGCTTCTTATTTTATTTTTTTTAATGTTGTGCAGCAGTGTGTGGTAAGTCTCCCCTGATAATACAGGAGAGGTAAGACTTAAAACACCTCATGCTGTGCCCTAGTTAGAACACCGCTCATGTAGGAAAAGAGGACACCTTATGTCTAATATGTTCCTTAATGAGATACCAACAGGTCAAAAAGGGGTTGTTTTTGTTTTGAATGGAGGTACGTGTAGGACTGTGCAAAAATCTTGAGCAGATTTCTTGTTAAGAAAATGGGAGATGGGTACAGCGATTTGTTGAAATGTGCAAACATGCTCTTCTTTGGCTGGCTGTTTTGTCTCAATGATCCCTCAGTAAATGGGTTATTCTTTAAAGTGTTGCAGAATAGATCACTAGTAGTTCTCAAGGTCTTTCAGAAGGTTTTGATAGTGTAAGTTTGGGACTCTGTAGGAAGAACCCCAGTGACCCCATATGAGGAACCAACTGGTATTGTTGAGGGGAAGACATCTCTTTTATCAGGAAAAAACCTGTAGCATTAATAGGCTCAGAGGAGCAATCGTGTCTGGTGCCTCGTTGGGGGAGTGAGAGGAAAGAATGGATAGAAAAGAAGTGCATCAAGGAAAAACAATCTAGTTATATTGCAGTATTGTTCTAAGAAACATTGGGTCTTGGCAGTCATGTACTGTGGAATTTTCTTTGACACTTCTTATCTAAACAATGTGGCAGATTAAACACCTCCCTATGGCAGTGACAAACCCAGCAGTCTAATCAGCACATGATTTGCCTGTCATGCTGCAAAAACCTGCTCAGAGAACAAGCCATTAAGCTGGTGATCGAGCATGAACACGATGTGCTAGAAAAAGCTCTATCCACCAAGGTCACACCCTGCAACCCACAGGACCCAAAGGCTCCGCTGCCAGCACCCGAGTGCCAGAAACCACCGGACATCTCCAGAGGTTCCTGTCTAGCCCTGTAATTCTGATGGCAAAAGAGCCAAACGGGACAGGCCAAAAAAAAAAAAAAGAGAATGTAATATTAAAGGAAACATTTTCTTCATTAACAACAAATTCAAGTTTGGGCATTACATAAAAACGTAAATGGAAAATGTATTATAACTGTGACATAGGCTCAAGTTGGCTCACACCTCTGACAGGACCGACGGGGTTGTATGTAGGTCTTATGCAGGGCTTTGCACGCCATTGTCTACATATTTGAGCTGTGAATAGTCATCAGGGTGAGAGGCAAAAATATGTAACAACCAGTAACTACTAACTAACTCCCGCGTTGATTCTCCAGGTACTCAGACTTCCTCCCACATGCATGCTAGCTTAATTGGTGAGTCTAAAATTAGTGAGCACCCTACCTCTCGCTCTATGCTAGCAGTGATAGGCTGAAAGGAAAAGAAAAGGAATGGATTCGGTATTTTCTAACTCGGACTCAGACATTTTAAACCATCTTGGTAGCGCAACATTAAGATGTCCCCAAAAATGTTCAAGGATGTTGAAGTCAAGGACCGATTTTGAACTCTGCTTCGAATTATTGCTCAGCCTCTTCACTTTCTCACTTTCTTGATTAACTACCTGACATTTTCATCCAGAATATGTCTTTTGATATTTAATGTCGCTCTCCACTTTATTTGTACAGCGTACAGCGTTACCTGTATCACAGGCTGCCACAAACCTTAAAGTAGAATGACTGCTTGCCAGTGGTTTCCATTAAACACTGGTCTGTTTTTATTCACATATATCTTTGCAGATTGCAGTCAAATGTAAGATTTTTCCATGGCTTTTGTTTTTATTAGACAGTGACAGCATTGTGGTGAAAATGTCTTATCAAGATGTTGTTTTCTATACTAGATGTTTTGTGATAAAGCTGTGCATGATGTTTGCTGCCAGGTCTTGCCTTGACTTTCACATATCTCCCATTTCTTAATGGCATTTTGAACAGCAGAAATAACAAGGCGGAAGCACTTTATGTTTTAATAGCCTTCACTCTCTTCTTTGCAGGCTTCAATTAACTTCATTTTAGAGTCTTGGTGTGTTGCTTAGAAGCACACTGTCCACAGCTGACAGTTTATTCTGACAAATGCTGACCTGCCTCACAAGGGGTAATAATCCAAGACCTAATTAATGAAGTCTTGACGCTTTAGTGCATAAATAGAAGCTTTAGCACATGCCACAATTAAAAAAGTGTTTCCCAATAACAAAGTTCATGACATTTCAATATTTAAGGTTTGAAATGCTGTCACTATTTTATTGTTACAAAAAGAGTCACAGAGGTTGTTTTTTTTTTTTTTTTTTTTATCTTATTTTTCTTTTAAAATTTCTGGGCTTTGTTTAAATTGATCAAAATGTATATTTTGTCAGGTGGTGCACAAACTGCTGCATACAAGAAACAGGATCTGCATGCAATGGCATGTAAAAATATGAATGTAGTCTCACACATACATACTTTAGAACAACCGAGCCGACACGGGGCTCAGGAGGCAATTGTCTTTTAGCCTGTGAAAACAAATGAGCTCGTTCAGTGGTGGAAACTTTCTCAGTGTGAGGAGAGAAGCACTTCAGCTGCAGAGCATGTGCATCCTTCTTCTATCAAGTCAATGCTGTTTTCACACAGCAATGGTTTGGGAACAAAGGTAGAATAATCTCTTGCTTACGAAGGTCTGACACTTAAGTTGGGTACATAACGCTGCATTAGCAACTCATCATTCCCGAAAGGTCAGCCACCGAGAATCACTGCTAACTATTTGCTGTTCACACAGTCGATTACAACGCTGAGAAATTGCATTTGCTTGGTGCGCGATCACCGAGATGCCCTTTTGTGTATTGGTGTTGTTTATTTGAGGATACTATCTGAAAAGTGGCAAATGGTGAATTACATCTTATTCAAAGTGGCATGAACATACTCGGGTATAGAGCCCTGAAATCGTTTAAGAACTTTTACATAAACCTTTACAAATTCACAGTTTTATCCTCTAATTTCTCTCTACCTCCCTCCCATCTATTTTGCTACTTTCAGATCAGAAACTACACAAAATCCCTGTTTCCCTTGGCCCCTGCTATAGTTCCTTAACAGCTCTGAGAAGAACTCCTGTGCCGTGATCTCTCTGTACTCTGATCTCCATCAAAAGACATTTGTCTCCAAGATGTACGGTACGATGTGCCTTCTCTTTGAGGCAAATGTACTGGGACAACAGCAAATCTTTAAATTTGAGCTAAAATAATTTATTTAATTAAGTATAAATCAGCAGCTAGCTGTATAACATTAATTTGCTTCCTCACTTGCAAACCACTCTCTGGAGCCACATCGCTTTTTGTGTTTCTGTCCTTATGTGCCTTTGCTGTACCAGCCTGTCATTTGTTGACATTAGTAGTGGACGCAAGGAGCCTGGTAGTGAGTTTAAATGTCACATTCTTTGTATTCTTGTGGAGAGCCATTTGACATTCTTTAAATAAGAATCCATCAAAGTGCTGTTACAAGCAACTGAGGTGGTCTGGGAAATGTTTAAGTTTACAAAATCAATACAAATATTCCCCCCAAAAAAGCATGGATTTTTTTTGTTTGCAGTCTTTATTAAACTTTAAGATAGCACTTAAACTTCTTTCTCACAGTGTACGATTTAGAGAGGCCATGTTTTGTATTCTGAGTTTGTTTTAAAGCGTCTTCCTCTTTCTGCTTTACGCTCTGACACATTAGCTGTTGAAAAGAGGGAGCCACATTTATCTTGACTTTTACTTTGACAAAGTGAAGTGGTGAATGCTTGCATCCCTTATTCCAGCGGACAGATCTGACAGCAGAGCAGTTTGTACAGTTTTATGAATCTGTGTCCAGTTTTGAACTGTTTTGATCCACAGACTGCAATATTCCAGACAGCAAGTCAATAACACTCTGCTCTTGCTTTTGTAACAGGCAGGATTTCAGTGTCAGTTACACTGCACTTGTGAGATTAGTTGTCTTCCACTACAGGTCTTTATCCAGGTGTATCAAAAACATCTAGAGGGTTAAATAAATAAAAACAGCAGTTTGCATATTTATCAGTAATGATCCAAAAATATAAAATCTAGATAGAGATCTGTTTAAAATTTGTGCAAGATAATTTTTTGAACCTCCTCCCCTGCAGTGTGTTCTTGTGACATAGATGGTTTCACAGCTGCTGCAACTTCATCCAGTTTATTATTTATTTGTTTCAGCACTATTTCCTGCCTAGGTAGCAGCTGTTCCTTCTGAAGCCCGTGTTTGGCAGATTTGCAAAATTCAACAGTGAACTAAGGAAACAGCATAAATTATTGCAGTTGATGCTTCTTTGCAGTTTCATACAGGCATATGTGGAGTCCAATATCACAGAAGATTGTACTACATCTCTACTTTTCACATAACCTCTAATAGTAAAAATAAAATAACAAAATAAAACTTGTATATGAAAAATGCAGATAAAACTTTAACTGATGAGCCTACAGTATCCTGCATGTGCTTTGCATGTCATCAAAACACTTCAGACCTGCATAGGGAAGACCTCTGAAAGTGCCATGTGGTATATCAGACCTAGAGTTTTGCAGCAGATCCTTTAAGTCCTTGGAGTTATAAGTTGAAACCACCATGGATCAAGTTTATTCCGGACTTATCTCCCAACTCACTGCTGATGGTTCATGGTTAATGTCTCTTCAAGCAACTCTCAGGTTCTCATGACTGCTGATTTAAAGCACCCCACAAGTATTTTTGAACACTCAGTTGTCTGGCCATTATTATTTTTGACATGTTGATGTTATTGAAGAACATTACAGACTAATGGAGTTATCAGAAATCACTGTTACAATGCAATATTTCTGCCCACTATATATCATGAAGTCATTGTTTTTAATGTTTTTGTTTGGGGGTTTTCCATTTTTTTCTGTCTGACAGAAGGACTCAGTCCATCACTGATTTAGTGTAAACTTTCCTTGCTCTCATTCAGTTCCATTCCTAGTCTAGCTGACCCTGGTCCTTCCTGTCTCCGGTCTTTGCTACTGGCTCACTCAACAAACACATTTCTGTTGTGGTACTCATCAGTACCATTGGGCCTCTCCAAGAAGGATCTGAAATGTTCTCTAACTTCACTGTGTTGCACCGTGGCTGGTGGAAGCAGGTTGGAAGGCCACTATAATTAGATCATGCAGCAGGTGGAGAACTGGCGACCGTGGCTCAGGGGGTTGGGAAGCGTATCTGTAACCGGAAGGTTGCCGGTTCGATCCCTGGGCTCTCTGTCCTGGTCGTTGTGTCCTTGGGCAAGACACTTTACCCTACTGCCTACTGGTGTTGGCCAGAGGGGCCGATGGCGCGATATGGCAGCCTGGCTTCTGTCAGTCTGCCCCAGGGCAGCTGTGGCTACAACTGTAGCTGCCTCCACCAGTGTGTGAATGTGAGAGTGAATGAATAGTGGTATTGTAAAGCGCTTTGGGTGCCTTGAAAAGCGCTATATAAATCCAATCCATTATTATTATTATTATTATTATTATTATTATTATTATTATTATTAATGTAGAGGCTGTAAAATCTACCTGCAGTCCAACACTTGGGAGAATCGACTAATAATATTGACTAGTTATGAATTTGCCGAAAGTGTACTTGGCAAATAAAATGCTGTATCAATTCTTTTTTTCTTTTTTTTTTTTTTGCTGTTTCAATTCTAAATCAAATTTTATTACATATGCAGACAAATTTTAGACGTTTAGATATTTGGATGGCACAAACAGTGATGTTGATGTTGAATATTACAGGAACTATGATAAAAGTCAATGCAGACCATTGTTGTGATTCTGAAAATTTTTTGCATGCACCAAAGTGGCTTGTTCTTTATACTTTCTAAAATCAGATTTTAAAAATTGTCTTTCTTATACAACATTGCAATATATTGCATCTCTGTGATATGCACCTATCACCAGATTAACCAAAACACAGTAAATGAATCGGTGTTATTCATTTCATATGTTAGTGGTTGTAATAGTTTAAGGCCCCATACAGCAGTGCGAACTAAACCACCGTTTTACTGTCAGTCTTATTTTATAATCCTTGGTCTTCCGGCTGAAAAGCTGCTCAGTCTGTCCCAGGGAGACCTGGTATGCTCTATGTCACCATCAGGGCAGATTAATTATTTGTCTCCTCCTTCCATTAGTAGGGTGGGGATAATGAGACATGGCAACCGGGGGTTCAACACTGTGGCAAAGACATCACCTCGAATCAGGACTGTTAATCATCCCAAAGCACATTTCAACCGCTGCTGTCATTTCTCTCACTCGTCTGATTTGTATAGAGGAAAGAGTATAAATTACTTCTAAATGCTTCTTAATGTTGGTTATTAATAAGTGGAGCAAAGAGAGTCATGTGGAGAATTTTCTTTTGTTTAAATCATTAGATTGCATTTTTGAAACTGTAAATATTACAATTTGTGCATGGAACAACAAACATGGTATATTTTACAATAAACAGGCTGATAAATTATGTACTTCATCATTAACATGAAATGTTTTGTTTTGCAATTTTCTTATTTTTATTGGAGAAACACCAAGTATGATGTAATTGTTTTAAAATAAAACAGATGCTGTCTATTGGTTTCAGCACTACTGAATACTTTTATTGATATTACTGCACACTCAACATTTTGGTGTAAAAGAAAAATAACTTCTGCCATTGGTCACTTAATCTTAACGACAAGCAGGTATGACGATGCTTGGTCATGGGCGTTTCTGGTCTGTATCTGTGGTATCTCCATCGGTCCAATTTCTTCCATTTAGCCATTTCAGGGTTGCAGGTAGCTGAAGCCTATTGCAGCTACCATAGGGAAAGGCAGGCTACATTCTGGACAGGTCGTCAACTTTTGCAGGGCTAATGCATAGCTAAGCTAGACAACCATTCATACTGACATCACTAATTAATTTAACCACATGCATGTCTCTTGATCTCTTGAACCCTCTGGTAATCTCTCTTACAGAAAGCATTAACAACCTTGGAGCAATTCAAATCTAGTTACTGGATCACTATTAATGCTCAAGAATAAACTTCAGCTAACGTCCTCACAGCAGTTCTTGTTATGCTATAGTGTCGTTTTGAGTGCCTAATACCTAAAAGAACTTAACTCCACTTCAGTTAAGTAGTGGTTTCTTTCGAAACAAAATTCGTGACGGCCCTGAGAAACCTTTTTCTTCCTTTTATTTTCTGGTCTAGTTTTTTACATAGTGATTGTGTTGGATCTAAACAGTGTAGGGACTAACATCTTATTAACTAACGCGTTACAGTAACTACGTTATTATTGTAGTAACGAGCATAGTTGTTATGTTATCATAACTAGTTGTTATGAACGCGTTTATTGTTACTGGGATTTATATAGGGTCATTATTTGTTACTTTGTGTGTTGCGTTTGTTACTACTAAATACAATCAAAGCACAACTGTTTCCGTGTTGGATGTAAAAAGTGCACGTGACGCTGTGACGTAGGCTAGAATCATGGCGGCAGTCGATGACGGACTGAATATGTACATTCAGTTAGAGAAGCCACACATTAATAAGAGAATTCTCAGTAAAACTAAAGTTACTTTCCCTAGTAGCTAGTTACTTTGAAAGTAACAAGTAACTTGAAGTAACTAAGTTACTTTTGATAGAAGTAACTAGTCGTGTAACTAAGTTAGTAATTTAAACTTGTATCTGACTGATGTTGCCTTGCGTGTTATGCTTCAGGAAGATTTTGTAACGTGAGGAAAATCTTGTTGATAAAAATGACAGCAAGTGCAAAGTTGGCCTGAAATCAAACCACTTATGTTTAACTTTGACAATATTATTATTATTATTATTATTATTATTATTATTATTATTATATGCCCAAAGAATTAGAACAGCCTGGATTTACTAAAGTCGCTGGTGTATCTCACTTGAGAACATGATGGGATGTCTTGCATTTGTTACAGCTTAAGTGAGATGGGGCCGTTACTAGTTTGATAGGCTTAATTTGTCCTTGACGAGTCTGTCCCTAAAATTAACCAATTAGTAAGTAGTTGGTCCAAATGAAATGCAAACTATTGTCTCCCTAAACCAGAGTCTTGTGTGGCAACTCATGTTGCTGGATCCAAAACCCAAACAATATTTTGAATTTACCTGCAGTTACATGCAGTAAAGTCGTTGCATTAAAACAGCCTGCCCTTTCATCTATGACTGAGAGCACACAACACAGTTCATCATCAACATCACACCTAATGACTGGCACATTTTTTTTCACAATAAGGAGGTTAGCAACGTGAAAACACCATCTATGTTAGAATAAATTAACGCTGCATAAATACTGCCTTTGGAAGCCTGAAACTGTTACCAATTTAGCACAGATCTGCAATACTCGTCCCAAGTTAATAGGTTGTACCAATATGCTAAATTAGCCATATTTCTTCACAAGAAGGTGTTGCATCACTTTTTCTGACTTTAATGTCATGAGTACCCCCACCCCATCCCACACATAGAGATGGACTCATTTTTAGCTTAAAACATAATCACCGTATATTAAATGTATTTCGCTTTTACATACTTTCTAACAGTTTGCCTTAAATGTTTTACATCAAGCCAACAGCAACAACTTTCACAAACACGCTCTTGTCCAATAAATCTTTTAGCACTGTCCTTCTGTGGTGTACTCAGCTAGACGTGGGTACTGGGAATTGAATCAGCTTACTTCACATGCCATTAAGTGGTGAAGGTGAGAAACAAATCCACCTGCCTAGTTGTTGCTAACACAATATGCACTCCATCAAACAGGTCCAGTCAGGGCACAATTTAGGAAAGGTAGAGGACACTTCTTGTGCAAATCAAGATTGATATTGCAGTGGTGTTTGCACTGTTAGCCGCTGATTGCCAATGTATCTTGTGAGAACCAAATGTAGAGGCTGCAGAGTGTTCAATTTCATGCTCTACACCTGCTTTGCATACAGCCAGCATTCTGTTTTTCTCCTGTAAAGTTATTGTTCTCAAACACATCAAGAGCATTAAGAATTCCAGGAATTTGCACCTTATTTAGACTAACGTTAATGTCATTTCTTGATTCTTCTCCAACCATTTATTTCCATGCATTGAATTTTAGCATGTTGCATAGTTACTAAGTACTTCTATCATATTTCTAGTACTGTTTTCATTTATCTAAAACAGGGGTGCCCAATCCCGGTCCTCGAGAGCTACCGTCCTGCAGCTTTTAGATGCATCCTTGTTCCCACACACCCAAATCAAATGAATGGCTTGTTATCAGGCCTTTGCCAAACACGATGGCATGCTGAAGAGGTAATCAAACCATTTGATTCAGCTGTGTTGGAGTTGGGATGCATCTAAAAGCTGCAGGATAGTAGCTCTCGAGGACTGGGATTGGGCAGCCCTGATCTAAAACATTCAGATTTGGTAAATGTTTCCAGTCAGTTACTATATAACACTAATATGAGAAAAGGCCCCTATGTTGGTAAATTTGCACTGCATCATTTCCAAGGTTCCTAAAGTCAAGTTAAATCTATCATGCTGTTGGCCTTGAATTATGACTCCAACAGTAGATCTTCATCAGTCTAGTTTTTGACGTTTGATGACGGCTTTCTGGTGGTCTTTGTCACTGTGTGTTTTCTACTCATTGAGGATTGTTTTTCCTCAAGCTTCATACTGATTTTTCTAAAGGTCAACCTTTTGTTTTGGTATCCCTGATTCCAGCCAGCTTTTTATTATATGGATTTAGGATGTATGTGGTATGATTAGGGAGAACTTTAAGTTACCACAAAGAGTTGAGCGACGATGGGAAAGTGAGCCAGTTTAGAGTTACAAAAAGCAGCATTATTTCCTATTGTGTTATAGTCCTATACTACTGTATGCTATATTGCAAACAGTACTACTACACATAATGATTTTTCTCTAGCCATACCCAAAATGTTTTGATGGGATAGTTAACACACTTTGTTGCTTCGCCGTAGAGGAGATGATTCGTATCAATTACAGGTATGTCGATACTCTATAAGGCTAATGTGCTTAAATACAAATAGGAAATGGGGAAACACGTAGTCTGGCTGTGTGCAGGGAAAACAAAACCTCATCAGTTACTGTGAGAGGGATTCTACTCTTACCAAACATTAGTGTCTACAAAGAGATATTACAAAAAAAAAAAAAAAAAAAGAGTTTTGACACTGGATGTAAAATATAAGTATGCATTCATCAACTACTTTGTTAGGTACGACTGTTCCAACTGTCCAAATATCTAATCAGCCAATCACATGGCAGAATTTAGGCCTGTAGATATGGACAAGATGCTGAAATTTAAGCCAAACACCAGAAAGCCGAAAAAAGGTGATTAATCCTGTAAAACCCAACCCATCAAAAGATAGCCAGGAAATTCAGATTTTTTGGAACTGAGATGTTTATTAACCCTTATAAAAAATCCACAATGTTTTTTGCTATATTTTTATTACATATTTTTTGTATCGCATGTGATACATTTGGTGGTTTTGGCAACTTTTTGTTAACAACAATGTTAATTTAAGACAAAAAAAAGAGTTTTGTCTGTAATATTTTGAAATTATAGCGATGTGATGGCAAGCCACACAGGGTAAGCACCACACCTCACCATTAGTGGCTTCGCTTTAGTTTGCTTTGCAGTCACAACTTTAAATATATTCTACTTATTGTCCAATATATTAAATTTATTTATTTTTCCATTACACCTTCTGATGTTTATATGGCGTGCACACATTAACACTGCAAGGTCAAAGTTCTGTTTTATGTTATATTAATACATCCTTCTCTGTTTGAGTTACCTGGGGTTTGGCTTCTCCTTCCTGTCTGGCAAAAGGTGTGGCAAAGGGCTGGGAGAGCTGAAGTACCACTGACAGCCTAAGTGGATGAAACCACATGCTTCATTCCCTGGGGGGTGTTTCAAGTTTGTTTAATTGTTTGGTATTAGTTGGTTATGTGGCAGCCATTTGGTTTTCCATTTGGTTTTGCCAAACCAGTATTTAAGTTCCTCTGTGTGTCATTTCAGGAGGTCAGTTTGTCTTTTTTGGCTTTGTTAAATATCTTCTCATATTTTGGGGTCAATAAAACCCTTTTTTTTTTAATTGAACACCTGTGACCTTTATGCCTTGCTGCTTGGTCATTGATCATGTTGATGAGATGGAGAAACTCATGTAGCAAATATGATACAAAGGGCGTTATAGGTTTAATATGACTTCAAACCATGGCCATGTTTTTGGTGCTACATGAGCTGGTTTGAGAATTTCAGAAACTGCTTTTCTTCTGGGATTTCCCAACTACACAATCGTCTTCCGGGCTTAAAGAGAAAATATTCAGTCAAGGGCTGTTTTCTGGGCAAAAATGCCTTGTTGATACCAGAGGTCAAAGGAGAATGGGCCTTGAAGCAGATGGGCTACAGCAGCACAAAACAACATAGCGTGTGCTATACCTGCACTGCAAACTGAGGCTACAATTCACAACGGCTCACTAAAATTGGATAATAGACTGGAAAAACACCACCTGGCTTACTGTAGACAAATGGCCTCCACATTCCGTTACAATAGAGGACCTTCAGAATGTGGTGGAACGTGAGATTTACAACGTAGATGAGCAGCTGACAAATGTGCACCAACTGTATGATGCTGTCATCTATCATAATCTCTGGGGAATATTTCCAGCACCTTGTTTAATCTATGCCACAGAGAAGAGTTAGTTCTGAAGGCAAGCCCAAGCCAGCACTAACAAGTTGCATCTGATAAAGTGTCTGGTGAGTGTAGGTGGCTGTAGCTCAGGTGGCAGAGCAGGTCAGCCACTAATCAGAAGGTCGGTGGTTCGATCCCAGGCTGCATCCTGGCTGCATGTCAAATATCCTTGGGCAAGATACTAACCCCGTGTTTGCCTACTGGTGGTGGTCAGAGGGCCCGGTGGCGCCTGTGTCCGGCAGCCTCGCCTCTGTCAGTGCGCCCCAGGGCAGCTGTGGCTACAATGGAGCTTGCCATCGCCAGTGTGTGAATGTGTGTGTGAATGGGTGAATGACTGAATGTAGTGTAAAGCGCTTTGGGGTCCTTAGGGACTGGAAAAGCGCTATACAAATGCAGGCCATTTACCATTTATAAGTCTATATCAGAATCAGATATAAGAATATTGTATAATTTATAAATCCCACGGCTCTTTTCATGAGTTATGTTACTTTTTTTAATGCATAAATTTAGTGGTAATTTTAAACTAAATTAGAAAACTGGAAATAGGTTCTTGTGGCCCATCAAGGGACACGGCACACTCTTTGGTAATCAATGCTTTACAATATAATGAGCCTGTAATTGCCAAACTTTATAAACTAACTTCTTTTCCAAATCAGTTGTGCTGACAGCGTTTCTTACAGGGCCCATATCTTATGGCTTACGAGGTAAATGGAGCAGTGCAGGCTCATATAGAGCAGCAGTATCTAAATTCTCCGGTGTCTCGTTGTTTTGGTACAGTGTGCCCCATTAGTACTTTGTAAACAGTGTCACAGCCTCGTAAATAAAATCCACACGAGTGGTGCTTTTGAAAATTGAGTGAATCTCCTGTTTTTCGCTTGTGCTGAGCAGAACTAGGCCCATTGTAGTTAATCCTCTCTTCCCTATTACTGATGGATTCAGGCCTCCACTTCAGTGTGACGAGAACATGTTCGTCATTATTAGTCATTTTTCCTTCTCTAGCAAATTATACAAAGCTATAAAAACAGGGTTGCATTTGACTAAAATAAGTAATTTCCAATAACTTTCCTTCTGTTTCTAAAAACAATTTCTCCACCTTCTCATTTTCTTCAATTAGGAGGATGAGAAACACATTTTCCACAGAGTGGGACTGCACTGTCTGGCAGTCTACAGTCAAAATAATGTAATTATTATTTCCCAGCACAAGCCGCTTAAATTTCTGGAGGAGCCAGTTTTGCTGAACCGTGACTGGAATTAAATTCTGTCACTTCAACTTTTAACCAAAATGTCAGTGGATTTTTATGGGCCACAGTTAAAATCGCTGTGCTTTTGTATTTTTTATTAGTCTCTTTTTCAATTTAGTTTAAAATGTAGGTTTTGATGAAATTTAGCTTCAGTTAGTTTTTTAAGGTGAGTGTGCCTTTTTTAATTTGTTTAATTTTTTTATTTTAGTATGAGCCTTAATCCAGAAACGGGTGCATACTTTCCATTGTTCACGTGCAGAGTATTACAACAGTAAACACCACATAAAGCAACTACTTTCTTAGGTGAAGGGAAGTAATTAGTATTAACTATTATTAATAAATACTATTAAGAAAAGTTAATATTGCTATTGACTTCAAAATATGACCCTGTAAACATTTAAATTGAATACAGTGAAATATAAAGAATATTATTTACTTATTCTCTTTAAGTCTGACTTTCTTCTGCCTTCCAAATAAAAAAATACATTGTATGGAGAAACATTACATAATATAGACATATGATATTAATGCCACTTAACACTTAAATAATAAGTATTTATTAGTTAGTATTAAATGTGAAAGAGAGATTTTGCAATCTTGTTGCAAGTCTTTAAAAAAAGGGAAATATTCTAAAACGTATGCCTCGAGAGCAAAATAACACATTAGTACAGTAACTGCACATAGCTCATTATACCTCTCAAGCCTAACCTTTTAAAAAAAGCATTAAGCATTTGAGATGAATGGCATTTTATATGAGCTCATCTTTTCAACCTGTTATGTGTGTGACAAAGGTGAACTTTTGTGTCTTTCATATAAATACCTGCATCTGCCTTATAGCAGTGCATCTATTCAACTCCAAAAGTGGATGAATCTTCCCCTTTGGAGAGACATTCATTAGCTGCAATAGCACGATAAATGGCTAAAATAAAGAGGAAGCAATTTCACACACTCCCACCAAAAATGGCATTTGGACCTTGGCAAATGACATTTATGAAAAAAGCTAGCAGTACAATTACAAAGCACACTTTAGATACTCTGATGATTGAACTTGAGATAATTAAATGCCTCATTATGTTATTGTAGCGAGAGTTCGACAATGAGAGATTGACAGATGGAGAGTGCAGAAAATAGAAAAAAGGAAAGAAAGGGATGGTGATGTGAAATTTTGCCATTGTTAGTCTCCAGGTATGCATTATCAGGAAGGGCCTTGTTGAGCACTCCAGGCTACACGCTTGGAGAAGAAGCTTCGAGAGAAACTAATTTATAGCAAACCAAGGATCCAAGAACCATCTTAGAAAATGAAAAGCCTGAAGCATTTCTGCCTTTAATATCTGAAAATGTTCTCAAAATGAATAATACTTACATTTTAAATTCAACTAGTTAATAGATGTGCACCCCTTGTAAACCCTTAATAAACTAAACTTCTTAATTATTTATTTCATGTCTTAATCCTGCTAAAAACAAGTTTGATTCAGCAGAAGTTTAACAACAGCATTCCAGATTTGGCTCAAGTGAAAAAGTGAATGCATAAAACAAAATTACAAATGTGGAAACAGTAATGATGACTAGCACATGCAGTATGCTGCATGTATGCAAGAAAATCATTCAAACTACAGAGACTGAGAATAACACCAGAAATATAAGCTTTTTATACCACGATTTTAAACCAATAAACTAAGAGAGATGCAACTTTAAACTGTGCTCAGGCTCCAATTAGATAACCCCTCTCGGTTCCCAGTTACGTTGTTAGTGGTGAGATGTTCCATCATTTATCATTTATTCGTAACTTTGTTTATGTCCCAACCTTTTTTGAAACTGCTTTCTGGCATCAAATTTTAAAATAAGATTATATGTCTGATGCAATAAACTTTCTCAGTTTCAACATTTGATATGTTGGTTTCTCAGTCTTCAGTTTTATTCTATTTTTATTTTATTTCTATAAAGCTATTTCACAAAAACTATGACCTCAAGGTGTTTCCTATTGTATGATACAAACCCTGCAATAATAAAATACCATAAATAAAATAAAAAAAATTAAAAAAAACATAACAATCAGAGCAAGAACTTGGTGATAGTGGGAAAGAAGAGCTCTCTTTTAACAGGAAGAAAGTTTCACATATATGTAGTGTTTTGATATGGAGCCAGGCATTCATTTGGATGGACACCTGGTAAGTGTTCACACAGCATATTGTGGCTTGTGCTAAATAAATGGCCGATGATTGTTCCTGGTCCATCCAGTAAAATTCTGTGTTCAGTCAGACATATTGACCAGAAAGCTGCTGGGCAGCCTAGGATGCTTCGGTAAAAGCCTGAGTTTAGTGCCACTTAACGAATTGCTGTAACAGTCCCTATGTTGGGCAAAGAAAATTAAACTGGGGCAGCCGGGGTTGTGTATGTTTGTGTCCTGCTGGTCTGTGCTTGCAACCATGACAATACTTTGGTCACAGTCTGACCCGCTCTGCAAATGAGTTTGAATTAATAATTGACAAGTTAGAGGCTGTGCTGGGTCGTGCATTACACTACGTGCAGTCCGCTGAGGTGAGGCGGCACACTTCCTGGTCAGCTTGACACAAAGCTTATGGTCTTCTGCTCTTGACACTAGGCCAGCTCACACGGCACTCCAACCCCACTGGTCTTTCATAAGTTGTTTGAAAAGCTGGTAACAAAATATAAATATGCTACTTAAAAAGTGGAAAGGTTGCCAATTCAGACTGTCTGTTGTGCTTCTTGGCCACTATACACCTATATGTCTCTTCTTATGGGCATATATTTCCACTTGTAACTAACTACAGCCCCACCGCCCTACATACCAGAACGTTAAGCCATTGCATGGAGCGGTACCAGTGCGCTTCCTAAAAATGTTCCAAACAGTTACTGTTGCTAAAACAAATGATTTGTTTTGAAAGAACATTGCGAGAATTTCTTTAAAAGACCTAAACACGAAAAGTTGTAATTGACAATTGTTAAAACCACAGTCTCCAAAATCTTGTCTGTCTCTGTGTTTAAGTGTAGCATACAAAAACCTGAGATGTGTATACTAGAAATGCTGAAAGTATCCTGCTGTGTGCTTTTTGCATTTAAATGTTAGTGTGTCATGCTAATGATTATGTAATGTTTATAACCAACTCCAGGCATTTGCTCAACAGCAGCTAGTGTGGCGCGATTGGAATTAGTTCACCACCATTTCCCCTAGTGTTCTGCTTTAGCTTTCATTAGACAAAGAGTGCAGATAATGTTTTTTTGAGTCTCAATTGTAAACAAAGCAGGTTTCTATTATATAAGCGAAGGAGTTACCAGGGCCACATTTAACCACATTATCACCATGGTAAGAACTTGGATGCTGGGAGACATTTTACCAGCAGGCACAATATCTCCTTATTTGGATGTGGAAAGAAAATGTGATCTTTCAATCCCCTATGGACGCCCAGCATGTGATCACCAACCTTTGAATCCCAGCTTCATTTAAATGAGCAGCTTTGATTCAAGCTAAGACTCCGACTTAATTGTGGTACATAATGTCTGCTACTTAAACACTGCAGCAGTTTGATTTCCACTTTGTGGAAGTAAACAGACACTAGCCATAAATTAGAGCTCGGGCTGACATGTTGGTTATATTCTGCAGAGCGTTGTGCAGACACCAGAACATCAGTAAGACATAATCACAGACTAAAGAGAAATAAGCTGTCAAGTGTTAACAGGAATGACTGAGGAGAGTCTTTTCTTGGTTTGCAAGGACTGAAATGCACTGACAGTCTTTCCACACCCACTTTTATAAAAAAAAAGTAAAAGTGACTTTGAAAAAATGTATATTAAAAGTTAATAATGAAGTGTTGATTTGTGAAAGTGTATAGATAGGAGTCTCTCCTTTTCAAAGCTGTCATAAGCAGCGTAACAAAGGGAATGTCAGGGGTGCATTAAACATTAAAAGACTTTTCTTGTGACCTTCCTGTTGTTTTGTTGCCACTTTGCTGCAGTGAGATTTCGCCTTTATCTAAAACAACTTTACATGAATGATAAGCTAAACTGCAGCAAACATATCCTCTGCTCCACAGAGAGAAAATGTCTGTCTGAATGCTTTAGCTGAAAAATTTTGCCCTCCATCGCAGCAAGGTTTGTGCTGTCATCATCACTGTGGGGGGAAAAAAAGAAGAAACTGAAACACATCCGCAGAGAAAAAATATCCCTATCTGACCTTTTGGAAATGGCACCTGAGAGTAAATACTTGAATAAATGCCTGGCCAACTAATTTTTGATGAATGCTACACTCTGAGATGTTGGGTAATTTCATTTTCGCAGATCTCATGGGAGAGTGCCAAATGGAGGTGTGCATAATGCACTTTGTCCCCCTTTCAGACCACTGACCTTGACAACTGTAACATAACCTCGCACATCCCTCTAAAACCCAGCAGATCTACACAATGATCTTGGCGTTTGTGCTCTTAAAGCATTTCATCATAAAAGCTTTAAAATATAAAAAACATGCTTTCCAATATGTGAGATAGGGGGCAGGGTTTAATAAGAATATTTTCTTCTTCCTGCTCCTTTTCACACATGGTTGTAGTGCTTTATTGATAGAAAGTGTGGTTGGTTGGTTTGATCTGCTGTACCAAGTGTGAAATAAATAAAGAAATGAAATGAAAATGAAATGAATAAATCTCGAAAAGTAAACATGGCAAAAATTTAATTCTTTTTGACAAAGTGGCTAAGATAAAAGTTAATTTAAAAAAACATATTAAGATATATTAAATTGAAATGAGTAGAATCAGAAGTTCCAGATTAGCTGCCACAGGTGGAATCATCTTGTGGTTTCTTGGAAGACCCTTACTGGCACCAGATACTTCAATATCTATATCTTTTGAAGGGTAGTCTCACAAGAGGGTTAAAATACCTCCAAGCTATGTGAAATGAATCATTCCACTATGGTAGTAATTCAAATGATTGAAAGGTCTTTTTTTTCTGTGGGTCAAAGGCATCAATGACTTTGTCCAAAACTTTCAAGAAACTACAACAATTTTCATAGGTTGTAATTTTGACATTTTGTAGCATCAGCAGCACAAGCTCGAGACGTGGACTAAATCTAACCAACAGTAAGCTTTGCAGGAAATAACGAGAAAATTCATTTTAGCTGTGATTCATGTTTTAAAACATATGGGCCATTAATATAGTCTGTAGGTGTTTTATTACCGATATCTAATAAACCTGGTGATATTTACTCACACAAGCTCTTAGTGCTATTTTCTCTAAATTCAAATGAGATTAAAAATGCAGTAAATATCCTCTTCTATTAAATGTCACAAAATGGAAATTTGAGGAACACATTGCACTCGTAGTGTAATTAAGTTTGTGTTTTCATGTGCAGATGAAGAGATCATGTTTTGGGATAAGTTGTTTTGAAATTGATAATGACACTCATGACACTTTATGTTCCTTATACATGCAATGTAAGTGTATATATGTATATATGTATATATATATATATATATATATTCGTCCCTTGCCCACCGATGCCTTCTTGTTCCAGTAGCCCACTTTTCGTCAGGGTGCCCTGGTTCCTCAACACCTGACGCGGACCTTGTTGATCCGGGCGACGTCCGAGCCGGCATGCCTTCATATTTATCTGTCTCGCTCATGTCTGCGGTAGGCTTGCTTAGCATAGGGGGTCTAGCCTTAGGACCCTTACTGGATACAGACGCCCCAGGCAGGAATCGAACTTGCGATCCTCTGTTCCAAAGGCGTGTAGTTTAACCACTACGCTATCCAGCTGCTACTACGCTATCAGCTTACCATTCAGCTGAGGAGTCAGCTGAATGGTAAGAACAAGATCCGGGCCATCAACACATACGCCCTGCCCGTGATCAGGTACCCTGCTGGGGTAATAGGCTGGCCAAAGGAGGAGATAGAAGCCACTGACATAAAGACAAGAAAGCTCCTGACCATGCATGGAGGGTTTCACCCCAAGTCCAGCACCCTGAGGCTGTACGCTAAGCGGAAGGAAGGGGGCCGGGGACTGGTGAGTGTCAGCACCACAGTCCAGGATGAGACAAGGAACATCCAAGAATACATTGGGAAGATGGCCCCAACTGACCGAGTGCTCAGTGAATACCTCAGGCAGCAGAAACCCAAGAAAGAGGAGGGAGACGAGGAACCATCATGGAAGGACAGGCCCCTGCACGGTATGTACCACCGGCAGATAGAGGAGGTGGCTGATATCCAGAAATCCTACCAGTGGCTGGACAAAGCTGGACTGAAAGACAGCACAGAGGCACTAATCATGGCAGCACAAGAACAAGCTCTGAGTACAAGATCCATAGAGGCTGGGGTCTATCACACCAGGCAAGACCCCAGGTGCAGGCTGTGTAAAGATGCCCCAGAGACAATCCAGCACATAACAGCAGGGTGCAAGATGCTAGCAGGCAAGGCATACATGGAACGCCATAACCAAGTGGCCGGCATAGTGTACAGGAACATCTGTGCCGAGTATAACCTAGAAGTCCCGAGGTCAAAATGGGAGATGCCCCCAAGGGTGGTGGAGAATGACCGAGCTAAGATCCTGTGGGACTTCCAGATACAGACGGACAAAATGGTGGTGGCTAACCAACCGGACATAGTGGTGGTAGACAAACAGAAGAAGACGGCCGTAGTGATCGATGTAGCGGTTCCGAATGACAGCAATATCAGGAAGAAGGAACACGAGAAGCTGGAGAAATACCAAGGGCTCAGAGAAGAGCTCGAGAGGATGTGGAGGGTGAAGGTAACGGTGGTCCCCGTGGTAATCGGAGCACTAGGTGCGGTGACTCCCAAGCTAGGCGAGTGGCTCCAGCAGATCCCGGGAACAACATCGGAGATCTCTGTCCAGAAGAGCGCAGTCCTGGGAACAGCTAAGATACTGCGCAGGACCCTCAAGCTCCCAGGCCTCTGGTAGAGGACCCGAGCTTGAAGGATAAACCGCCCGCAGGGGCGTGCTGGGTGTTTTGTTATATATATATATTTTGATAAAAATCTAGCATCTCCTAATGCAAACAAATTAAAATGACTGCCTGTAACTAATATATCTATTAAAAGCACCTAATAATTCCACAAAAAACTGTGTTTGCTACTTTATACCAGCATAGTTTATGTAAACAAAGCTGAAAAGCAGGAGAAAATATAAAAGCCAGAGATTGAACTGTGGTTTATTATTCTCATTATTAACAGAGGCATGAGGGATTTGGAAGTTATGCTATGCCATTATTCAAAGGCTTGGTTCAGACGTGTGCTTTTCAGTGAGAGCCTTGTGTTTGGGATTTTGGGAACATCTTTGATGATCTGCAGTCACCGCTTTGATGTCTTTGAGTCTGTTTGTCTACGACTCTTTTTGCTCTTGTGTCATGCCAAAGACACAGCACGCCCTTTTTCCTGCCTATCCAAAAAAAAATTTTCCTGAGAAAAACCCTCAAGTCACTGGGTGTCTACATGGAAAAGTACATGTAAAAGCTTCCATAAACTGTCTGCAAGTTGCACCGCATGATCCTGTGTTAAACGAACAGGAACGACAAATGTTGCAGATTTTTCACTTTAAAAGCTGGAGAATTAATAAAAACATTAGTCTTCTGTAAAACTTGTTAGAACCATCCCATGACATTTTCTGCTAACATGCCTTCAGGAGGTTTCCTGTTTCTCCTGCTGCGACGAGGCATATTTTCTTTTGTCTTTCATCTGCCAACACGGCAGCGTGTCATTCTTCCTCTTTGTTATTAAAGAAAAGAAGCTGTGAAAAGCTGAATTTTGTCTAACGAGTCCGTTCCTGTGTCTTCAAAAGTACTGATTCTCAGCGACATTGAAAATCACAGGTATGGCTGGAAGGTTAATTCATGTCTCCATAGTGTGCTCACTTTACCAGCATGCTATTGTAAAACTTGTATTTTTAGATGAGACACAGCTTCTGCACATTAATCTCAAGATAATAGACTTTTGCTTTTATATGTACACCTCACTCCATCGAGAGCTTTGCCTGCTCTTTTAAAGTGAGGAAATGAGCATGTGGGAGTTTAATACATTCATGTTCCCTGTAAGTTAACTTTTAATATATAAAAGATTAAAATCCAGAGAAACCCACGATAATTGAAAGAAACATTAGGCAAATAACACACACACTCACACACAATAGCCAAGATAAAGCGAAAAATAGCTCAGTAAGACACAAAGGGCACAATTAATGATGGAAGGAAGCAGCTGCTTTGAAGGAGAGAGAAAAGTCAACAAACTGCAGTAATATTTGAGTGGAAAAGAAAAATGATGGGGTAAATCCTCCCCTGCTTCTCCTGCTGCTAGTCTAATTGAATTTCTAACATTCCTTACATACACAGCCTATTTCATGTACTGTATATTCAAAAAAAGCCATATCCTTCGCTTTTAAAAGACCATTTACTCCCATTTTATCAGGATGAAGCTGTACATCATTAATTTCGACATGAAAATTACCAGAAAAGTTTCGCTCATTTCTTGAAAGTGGAAACAAGTGTGCGTTTTCTAATTAGTAATTGTTTTATAGGATGTATCAGATTGTTTTACAGCAGACGGCATTAAACCTATTATAGTTCATATGATAACTCTGTTATATCAGCATCTTCAGTTTTAGGCTATTTGAGGAGTTTGGAAAGAGATCTGTTTTCTGTGAGATCGTGTTTATTTGATTTTTCCCAATTTACGCTTGGTTTTTGTGAACTACTCTCCCCTTTCGACTTTATTATATTCTCTGCTGATTTGACAGCTTTCTCCAGTTCTTGCATTGCTTATCATGTTTGCTGAATGTTTCCAAACACTGTTTCCTCTTAAAGTAATAACATATTCTCAGTGCAGCTTCGTCGCTGTTGTGGCCCTGGCGTAGCGCCCGTTCAGTCTTTGGCAAATAATAGTTAAAGCTCTGGATAACCACAAATATTTGTTTTCGCATTACTGTTTATGTGTTAATTGAAACAGTGAGATACAGCATCCTGCCGTTACTTGCTCCTCACAATCTTTACTGAACAGACTCATTAATTATTTTGTTTGTTTTATTAGGATCCCCATTAACACCAGTCAAAGCCTTGGACTTTTGTTCTGGGTTTTCTGTGCATTCATTCATTTTTGACGTTACTAGGTACATCTTGCAAGTGCCTGATTTGACAGACTTTTTCCTGCTGAACTTGCTTAATTTCTGATTCAACAAAGATTTTGTTCCACAAAGACAAAACACGATCACTCAGTAGCTGTTGATTTGTTGGTTACACGTCCATGATGCAAATCTCCCACTAAATCCCACAGGTGCTCTATTAGATTGAGATCTGGTGACTGTGGAGGCAATTTGAATATAGTAAACTCCCTGTCCTTTGGCAGAGGCCAGGTAGAGATAATTTGAGCTTTTTAACATGGCACGCTATCTTGCTAGAAGCAGCCATCAGTAAATGGGTATACTGTGGCAATATAGGGATGGATATGGTCAGCATCACCACTTAAGTAAGATGTAAGCTTAAATGATGTGTGATTGTACTAAGAGGCCCTAAATGTTTCAAGATAATATTAAACTATGAATGAGAACTTCAGTGCTCCACATGTGGATATAAGACTTTAACTATACCTTGACTTTAGAAAAAAAAATAGATGTTTCAGCTCATGGCTTTCTGCAAAGCTTCTGATACACATTCGATAGACCTTAACAAAGGTAAAAATGTGTTTCATCCATATACAGAGATGTCCAAAGTACTTACATACAAACATGTCATTACATTAAATAGCTGTGTATAGAGCTGAATCTGGGGCAGAAGAAAGACATACAGTGGATGCAAAAGTATTCGGCCTCCTTGAACTTTCACGTCACAATCTGTGGCAAGATCTGAAAACTGCTGTTCACAAACGCTGTCCATCTAATCTGACTGAGCTGGAGCTGTTTTGCAAAGATTGAGCAAAGATTTCAGTCTGTAGATGTGCAAAGCTGGTAGAGACAGACCCTAAAAGACTGGCAGCTGGAACTGCAGCAAAAGGTGGTTCTACAAAGTATCGACTCAGGGGATGAATAATTACGCACACCCCACTTTGCAGTTATTTATTTGTAAAAAAAATGTTTGGAATCATGTTTGGTTTTCGTTCCACTTCTCACGTGTGCACCACTTTGTGTTGGTCTTTCACGTGGAATTCCAATAACATTGGTTCATGTTTGTGGCTGTAATGTGACAAAATGTGGGAAAGTTCAAGCCACTGTACATAGAAAACCCATTTCCATAAAGAGAAAATAATAAATTACATATTCTGTTTGATTCAATACAAAGCTCGAGTATACATAAAAAATTATTACATAGAACAACATCAGTCCATAAATGATATATATGTCTTAGGACTCTTGGTAAGAACTACAGACATGTCCATGCACACAATCTAATAATCATAAAAAACAGGAGAACAACAGTTCCTCATTTAATCCTCTAGGACAGTGCTTCCCAAACTTTTTCCAGCCACGTACCCCTTGAGACATGTCAGCCTCAGCCACATACCCGCTGCTGCGAACGACTCTTAATTAGTGTCTAAAAATACATTGCAATACCGCATGCATACAAATAAATACTGCACAGTCGATAATTTCTCACCACCAAATGAATTTATTAAGATATGTTAGTAATGACAGAATTTTAATAACGAACTTTACTACTTAATATTAGCAGTGTATCAATAGATTTATTAGAATTCATCGTTTTGTCGAGAGCATAAAGGCCAGATATGAACTTTCATTAAACAGAACTTTATTTAAGGTGATGGATGTGCTTGAGCAGAGGCACACAGCTCTTCAATGTTTGGCTCAATTTGGGAAAGGCTGAGTCTTAAATCGTTTTCCAAGTCTTGCTCTGTATTTTGTTTTCATGTTTGTTAAAGCAGAAAATCCCCTTTCGCATAAGTATGTGGTGGCGAAAGGCATCAGTCTTGACAGTGCGCTTAGCCAGCGCGGGCTGTCCAGTGCGCACTCCTATCCAGAAATCCGCCAGGGTCTTTTGAGCGTGTTCAACCTTTTCGTCGTTCAGACGAGAAAATATATCACACAGATAAGCCAGGCAGGTAAGGTACTGTGGAGCAGGGAAATTATTTTACTGCTATTGTTAAATAATTGTCATCATTACCATTGCATTAATAATATAATCTGGAGTTTATATTGCATTCAGATGTTTAAACAGTGTGTGTCTTTCAGAGAGACTAAGTTGCAGGCTGACAGGAAGTTGCAGGTTTGCAGAGTGTGCCTTTTGCAGAACTGAAACCGAAAGCAGAGTCTAAGTGTAGGTTATTTTGAGGAGCATTTGAGGACGAGACACAGACAGTTAAGAGGTGACACAAAGAGCATGTGAGGTCAACACATACACACATATTAGTTAGACTTATTTAGAGGAGAGATCAGTTATGTCTAGACAAGAAAGAGGAACAATTCACTTTGAGACAAGAACGGAAAGTACCAAGCCATGAAAATAGAAGATGATTTTCTGGGTGAAAAGTCATTCTGGTGTTGATCTGATCTATGTATAAAATGTACCGGTGACGCATGAAGGGGCGTCAGTAAACAAACCCTGATGCTATAAAATATCTGTTCATGCTTTGATTAAGTCGAGGACTACTGGCTGTCTGCGTACAGAGTGTCTTCCCACACGTGTGTTCATTAAAATCATTGTTTGACCAAAGACCTTCTGGACCAAGGCTGGTTTGTACTCTCCTTCCTCAATTTTGAACCTTAACATTTGGGGGCTTCGTCCGGTGGTTGAGGAGGGAGGATTGGAGGTGTAGACGGTGATGTATGGTCCGTTGTGGTCAGACAGGCAGGCGTGACCCGGCAACCAAACTGAGGGGACAGGCGCCTTTAAAAAGAGGTAGGCACAGGCCTGTTGATTTTATCCGAAGTGTGCTGAATTGGATGATAAAATTAAATGTCTATTCAGTAAAAGTTGCCGGTAAATGTCTGCTTTGATTTTGATGAGAATCTCATGACAGTACTGAGGATTTAAAAGCAGTTGGACTGCTGGTAATGATTGAATGCGGTTGGACCGCTAAAAGGAAAAGCAGTTGGACTGCTCAATGTTTTTAGTATCTTAGGGAATTTGGTTATTTTTTTGGTTATAAGGTTGGACCTGCTTCAGTCTTACACTTTGTTGGGTGTTTTACTGTTGTTTCAAAGTATTATAAATTACTCAAGAACGCCAGTTGGACTGGTAGGAAGCGCAGTTCTCGGAGGTAATGCTCCCTCCCGGCCAAGGACGCTTGGCCCTGACCTATCGGCGAATAGGGTTAGTACGGTTGGCAACCGGGGAGAACTTGGGAACCTCCAAAATAGCTAGGAGTTAGAGTCTCCTTACCGTTTGGAACGGTATCTGCGCTTTTTTGGGCAGCAAAGGTTGGACCTTGGGTGTTGGACACTTTTAAATTGAGTTAGGGACTTTAGAGATGAGGCCAGAAACTGTTGGACAGATACTGGTTAATTGATTACAAAAAAGTTGGACTTTTATCGGTTAGACCGTTAACTTAAATTTTTCGAAATTCAGTAGGTGTTAAAAGGCATAAAATCTGTGCAGTTGTAAATATAAGACGTCTTTGTGAATATAAAATAATAGATCTCTGTGTGAAAGGAGTCTGAGGCAATGCTGGAGCTATTTTCAGACGGTGTGTGTGTGAGTGAAAATGCAAATGAGTAAGCAGTGAACTGTTTAAACCACGGTTGGTTTTACAAATACTGCTGCAAACATTGCTGAGTGTGTGTTTAAAATGCCATTTATGTTTATTAGAGGACTATAAATAAAGTTTTGAGTTGCCGTAGTGGATGTATAGTAATTGACTGAGTTTGGATGTAGATATATAAATATATTGAGTGCACTGTGTATACTTAAGACTAACAAATCACTTTCAGTAGTAACTTTTCTCCAGCATTAGTTGCTGGTGTGTTTTATTTTTAATTTCTTGTGTGCGGTGAGAATTAATGGAGGTTTCAATTTTTTGTTTGTTTGTTTTTTACTTGCTCTTTTTGATTCCTCAACTCTGGTCACACTTTAGGTGTGTGAATGCGGTGACTAGAAGGTTTTGAATGATGAATAAAGGTGTGAGAGGTATTTCTTTGGTGATGTAAAGTAGGATGTTTTAAAGTTTGAAAGTGTTTTTAATTTAAGAGATGCATGAGTGATGTTATAAGAGTTTAGTTTATTTAAAAGGTGTGTGTGTGAGAGGATTATGAAATCATTGTGTGAATGATGCTACATTTTAGATCAAAAGTTAGTAGAATTACAGAGGGTTTGTAGATTGTAAATACAAAATAAGTTTGATTAGCCTGGAGAAACAGCAGAGCAGCTGCGTGCTGTGTGTGTGTAACAGGAAATGGTGTGGGTGACAGGAAGTTTGCATGCCCATATAAGGTGACGAGTGAGCACCCAGAGAGAGAAACAGATGAGTTAAACTCTAGGCAGATAAAGCGAATGGAGGTTTTGAGAAAAGAAATGAAAAGGATATTAATTGTATGTTTTAGTGTGTCAACACAGATTACAGATAAATAAAGGTGGACTTCTCTCAACCTGGAATTTTGAGTACGGCGCCAAAACCACTAGAGTAGCATAATTGGGAGAAAACAGGCCAGATTTTGGCTTAAAATTTTACAGCTTGACCTCGCACTTGTCCCCATCCTGAGAAGAAGCTCAAAGGACAGTTAATCTCCTGATGAAGACCAACAGAACATCGTGGACTTGAGAAGAATTAATAGCAGGCAAAAGACAGTGCAACGGAAACCACACTGACGACACCAGCAGCAGCATGTAAGGAACCACGAGGTGGAAACATGTACTGTAAATTACAGGCTGGGCAGTTGAACAGTGGGATAATGAACGGTGGTAAAGCACTGGACACTGATTGTCAGATTTGCCATGCTTGGAGTAATCTTGAAAGAGACGAGTGAAAGGATCAACAGAAAAGAAGAAACCACGTGATGAAACATGCACGGTGGACAGCAGGCTGGTAAGAACAGTGTGACATGACTGTTTAAAGGCACTGAATGTGGTATTTTGCCAGGCTGGGACTTGATCCAAAAGGAGAATACTGAAGAGAAACAGAGAAGAAACAGACTGTGTTTGCTGGAATTCAAGACAACAAAAGGACACTGAGAGAAGAGGACGGTGACCAGTGAGAGGCGAAGCCGGACGAGTTCGACTGTGAGAATACAGGGTGTAATTAGGATTGAAATGAAAGCCTGAACTCATGATGGTTTAGAGATGTCCACCGTCACAAAGAAAAAGGGGTAAACAAGAATAGAAAACACACATACACAAAGTGTTACATGTGAAATTATTTTTGGAAAGAATCAGAAGTGAGATAGTTTTGAATTAAGAAATCAGAGAAAAGATGCATGAATTAAACTTGACTATAACATATAGAGGCAATGAAGAAAGCAGCTTACACTTACTGAACATTAACAAAATACATAGGAAAAGCAATGAAGACCTGCTTACACGTATATACATGACATAAGTTGGGATTTCTGACCAGAGAAAGGGAAACGGGTAGTTTATGTACTTATGATAATAATGAAAATGTCTCAGTTGTGTTTCTATAGGGGCGAAACAGATCTGGATCAATTTTCCACGTGCAGCGGTCGGAAGAAACCTGTAGGTTAACTTGACTGGACATGCCAAGGCAAGTTTCTGGTTGAATTGTTCACAGCGCCATGTCTCCATAAACCTGACAAGTGGGCCCTAACTTCTGGCTGAGGAGCAGGAAGGGTGTTAATAAGGTGGGAGCTTAAAATTTGGGTTAGCAAATTTGGGAAAGAAACTGACGGCTTAAGTGGAGAATTGTGCAGGAGTCTGACACACTGCAAAAGCAACATATGCAAGTTCACATACACAAACAGAAAATGCATTAACCTTATGAAGACAAGACAAGCTCATGGAGATTAATGCATAGATACAGATTAAACTTGGTTAAGAACACAAACATATGCAATGAAGAACAGCTTGCTATTTTGTATGAATGATACAATGGTGTGAATGTTTAATAAAATACATTTGAGTTTGTAATTGAGGAATAGAAGAAGCCATATGACAAAGGGAGTTATGAAAACAAAAAAGTGATTAAAGTAGTTTTAAAAAGAGTGACTTAGGAGTGCTCTCTCGTACTGAGTGATCAAAACCAGTGATAACAGTAGAAAGAAATAACATAATTTAATAAGTTGGGAATGTTTAAACATATGTTTCTGTTGTTACAGCTTTTTGAGAGATGACTCAGTATGCACATTAGCTGGAGTGAGTGGTGACGTAGGAGCTTCCTGTATGTG
The DNA here is from genome assembly GCF_963969265.1 of Rhamphochromis sp. 'chilingali'. Taxonomy (NCBI): domain Eukaryota; kingdom Metazoa; phylum Chordata; class Actinopteri; order Cichliformes; family Cichlidae; genus Rhamphochromis; species Rhamphochromis sp. 'chilingali'. The sequence continues at coordinate 37,435,326 of NC_137940.1, forward strand.
TGTGACTGAGGAAGTGACTTTCAGGAGAGGAAGCATGGCAGACAAGAGAAGTGCAGATTTGGGTAGGAAATTTATAGTTTAGTGATATGTTGTTGTAAGGGGGTTATGTTTTATGCTGAATTGAAGTATGTTACAGAGCATAAGGGGGTGATTTTTGTGTGCAAATTGTGTGGTTTTAATGAGACTTTCGGTGTATTGAGGAGGTGAAATTATGTGGTGGCAAGACTTGTGTGTTTAAGGTTGTTGAGGTTGTTGTGGTGAGGGGTTGATTCTGTCAGTTAGGTTGTTGTTGTTATTTTTGTTTTTAATAGAGGGAGTTTTAGGAAACATGGACATGTCTAAAAATTGGGCCCATTATTTTGTAACAGTGCACTTAAAGAAAACCTGTCGGGTGATTTTGTTTTGTTTTTATGAGCTAACAATCAGCTCTATTTTTTCATTTCTGTTTTAAGCAGGCCTGCAACAGTGAATAACGGCGCTGAAAATATAAGGGGGCTCTCCAGATTACAATTGGCTGAGGAGAGCTACCTGTGGGGACTGATCAAGGTCGTAAGTCCCTGTAAAAAGGATTTTATGCGCGTCGATCCAGTCCAAAAGCATAAAGAAATATTTTCCTATGGAAAATAAAAAATGACTGAGCTCATTTTGCTGAGGGTGGAGTATCTGATCGTGCGGGAAGCTCCACTATCAGCAAATACATGGTGTGACTGGATGTGAGTGAATGTGTGACTGCATGTGAGTGAGGATGAATTAATGTGGACAAACAATTGTTTTTACCAGAGAAAATTTGTTGACTGGGGTTAGATTATGGGATTATAGTATATTGTTGGGAGAATGCCAAATGTTAAAGGGGAAATATTTTTGATGTAACTCAGTTACCATTAATTGTAGAAACACATGACTGATAATTGTTCTGTTTTAAGTTTATTTTTATGACATAGATTGGATCATGAGTGGGGAAAACTGAGCATTTTTAAGTTTTGTATAGTATCTTGACACATGAAATGTATCAAGATAAAGGGGGGTTTAGGGTGTATTAATTTAATTGTTTAATAATTTAGGATCATTTTAGGACCTTTTGGGTTTTTGATCATTTGGATATGGTAAAACTGAAACTGTTATTTTTAAGTTAAGGTTAAAGGATTAAAAGTGAACTTGTCACGGTTTGCGAGGCAAGCCGTGTGGAGTTGTAGAAAAGGACCCAAAAGGCGGCAGCTCTGGTGCAGGTGAATATTTATTTACAACGGTGGGCACAAAACAGCACTGGTGGAAAAACAAGAAACCGGAAACCTAAACTGGGTAAGCTAATAACACAAACCAGAAACGAGGATGCAGGGAGGTCCGGGGAAATACACAAGAGACGCAGGGAGACCGAGGGGAAACGACACAGACGAACCAGCAACTACCATAACAGAAGACACAACTTAAATACACCCAGAGAACACAGGGAGATTACACACAGGTGGGGAACACAGGTGACACTGATAAACATAACGAGACAGGGCAGGAATGAACACAACATTACGCATACTGACGAGAGACTGTCAAAGTAAAACAGGAAGTACACAGAGGTTCAGACAGGAGGAGAGAAAGCACGGGGAGAACACAGACATAACAGGCTGGGGGAAACATGGAATAAACACAAAGAGAGACGAGAGCTCATAAATACACAGAGGGGCACAAGGGGGTAAGAGTCACAAAGGGAAAAACACTTAGGGAACACCACAACAGGACACCTCAGAAAACCTGGCCTAAATAAGGAGCGAAAATACAAGGAACCAAGAATACTGGGCCAACATGGCCCAGGACCATGACAGAACTGAATCCTGTTTAGAAGATACAATGCCGGTTTTTCAAAGCTGTGAATAATTCTTAGAGGGAAAATTAGTGAGGGTTGAAGGAGTAGAACAGCTTTGATTTCTTTTTGATTTCTAGAAGTAGTGGTTATAATGTAGGCTTACACATACAGATATTACATAGGAGGTATTTTTAGGATAAAGGGGGAGCTTCTACGTAGAAATGATTTTTATACATATTGCATTTTGTGCTTTTAAAGGAGTTGTGGCTCAAATTTGTCTCTGGAGGGTCACGAGCCTTTGGCTAGCGCTATGATTAGCCAATCTACTGTGAGGATAATATGAGTTCATGAAGGATTGCACACGCTTACAGACACAGAGTTAAGAAACACACATGACAGTATTGATTCCAGGCAAAAGGCCTTAAATTCATTTAGTTTTTAACTGAACTTAAAGAAGGACCTAAGAGGAAGGAAAGCATATATTTTGGTTAAGTCTGATAAACTAGAATTAGGAGGTATGGTTACATTAAAGGAGCAAAATGAAATAAAAAGGCTATACCAAAACGGGTTATAACATAGGAAATGTGAGGTTAAAATGAAGTTAACACATAGGAGTTGTTTCAAGGCAGCATTTAGCTATGATGAAATGTATACAGGAGTGATTGCTTATATGCTTAAACTTAATTGATTAAAGTGGTTGTTTTCTTTTGGATCTTTTGGAGTAGAGGAACTTGCAGCAGCGACAATTTGTGCACAGGATGTTGATGATCAGATAAGGGAAAATAGAGCGAGCAACCGGACGTGAAAGCAGGGCTTAAAGAGTTTAAAGGGATGAGTAACGTTGAAGAATATATATACATATAAGTCAATAAGTTAAGAAGATAATTAGGATCAGGCTTTTGATTAAAGAGTCCCAGATAGGATAGGTTAGGGAGGTGCAGGAAAAGGTGTTTTGTTTCCTTTGCAGAAGATCTCGGCGACCACAGGAGGGACGAGGATCCTGGAGATCTCGAGGTCCGAGACCACCAGAGAGGGTCTGAGCGAGGACACAATGTATTGCGACCTCTGGTGTTCCAGAGGTCGAGAGAGGGAGTGTGGAGCAGGGAAATTATTTTACTGCTATTGTTAAATAATTGTCATCATTACCATTGCATTAATAATATAATCTGGAGTTTATATTGCATTCAGATGTTTAAACAGTGTGTGTCTTTCAGAGAGACTAAGTTGCAGGCTGACAGGAAGTTGCAGGTTTGCAGAGTGTGCCTTTTGCAGAACTGAAACCGAAAGCAGAGTCTAAGTGTAGGTTATTTTGAGGAGCATTTGAGGACGAGACACAGACAGTTAAGAGGTGACACAAAGAGCATGTGAGGTCAACACATACACACATATTAGTTAGACTTATTTAGAGGAGAGATCAGTTATGTCTAGACAAGAAAGAGGAACAATTCACTTTGAGACAAGAACGGAAAGTACCAAGCCATGAAAATAGAAGATGATTTTCTGGGTGAAAAGTCATTCTGGTGTTGATCTGATCTATGTATAAAATGTATCTGTGACGCATGAAGGGGCGTCAGTAAACAAACCCTGATGCTATAAAATATCTGTTCATGCTTTGATTAAGTCGAGGACTACTGGCTGTCTGCGTACAGAGTGTCTTCCCACACGTGTGTTCATTAAAATCATTGTTTGACCAAAGAGCTTCTGGACCAAGGCTGGTTTGTACTCTCCTTCCTCAATTTTGAACCTTAACAGTACTCTTCATCATGCAAATGTTCAGACAGCTCAAAGGGATGGTCACTGAAGAAAACTGTAAGTTCATCCCTCAGCTCAAAGAAACAGGTCAGCACTTTCCCCTCTAGATAGCCAGCGAACCTCTGTGTGGAGTAACAATGTCTCATGCTCACTGCCCATCTCATTGCACAACGCAGCAAATAAGCAGGAGTTCAGCAGCCTGGCTTTCACAAAGTTAACCATTTTTACACTTGTGTCCAAAACATGTTTCAAATGGACAGGTATTCTCTTTGCAGCAAGAGCCTCTCGGTGGATGCTGCAGTGTACCCAAGAGGCATCTGGTGCGACTGCTTGCACACGCGAAACCACACCTCCGTGTCTCCCAGTCATGGCCCGTGCGCCATCGGTACAGATGCCAACACATCTGTCCCACATGAGTCCATGTGTGTTCATGAATGTGTCCAGCTTTTGAAAAATATCTGCGGCAGTTGTCCTTTCTTCCAGCGGTTTACAGAACAGCATGTCCTCCTTGATGGTTCCTTCATGAATGTAGCGCACATATGAGGAGATGCGCCAGGCCAGCCACATCCGTGGACTCGTCCAGCTGTATTGCATAACATTCACTGTGGCGTATGCGCAGAAGTAGCTGCTGTAAAACATTTTCTGATATTGCACTGATGCAATGAGACAGTATTGTTTGATGATGGAATGGACTGTATCGTCTTTTTTGCCTTTTCCCCCAACATTGTCCCTACCATATCTAAAGCTGCAGGGAGAATGAGGTCCTCCACAATAGTGTGGGGTTTGTTGGTTTTAGCCGCTCTGTAACTGACCATGTAAGATGCTTGTAGTCTGTTTTTATTCTTAAAATCTGGCACTTGAATGCAGGTTTTACTTGTTGAGAGTGATTTTAGCTGTCGCTCAAAATATTCTCTTGGTTTATTTTTCAAATGGGGATGATTTGTCTCTACATGTCTGCACAAAAGTGAAGGTTTCATTGAGTTCTGAGACAATACTTTTGCACAAATAACACATTGTGGCTGTGAAAATCCACCAATATTTATACACTGAACCCCAGCAAAACATAATTGTCATCATATTTGCGCTTCTTTGAGGTTGTGTTACAGTCCAAGCTGTCATGTTTTCTCCCACTTTGACGGTCCGCATCAGACACTTCATCACTTTCCACATGGCTGGCTCCAGCTATGCTAGCCACTTTGATAGCAACGACAGATACATCCGTGCTAGCGTCCAAATCTGACGAACACATTGTTCTTGGTCACTGGAAAATGCATCTTCAGATATGAGCTGATTGGTTGTTGTGGCCGGTGTCTCTGTGGTAGGGCCTTTTTTTCTTGTTAACCACTTGTCCATTTTCGTGCTGCACTAAATGCTTGGAGGCAACTTTAACTGTTAGGTCTCAGCAGTGTTGCCAACTCCTCAGTAAGGAAAATCGCTATTGGCTGTCCTAAAAGTCGCTAGAAGTCGCTAAATGACGTCATTGCCTAATTTGCATAATTGGTCGTGCTAATCTAATTGTAACCTATGTTGTTGGAGAGAGAAATAACATCGTGGAAGAGACATAAAGTGAGTAAAAAACGTCCTAAATGCATTTAGAGTTTATTTAGAACTACAAATTAAATTTCTTTTAGCAATTATTGTTTTTTTTAATGTCACAATTCCAACCCTGCTCCTTTACCCGGGCTTGGACCGGCAAAAGTGATCCGAAATAGGCACTCTGGGGGAGTTACTTTGTGTGTGTGTGTGTGTGTGTTTATAAGTAGTTTTAAACCTTGTGATCCACAAAACAGCATAAGAGTAAAAGAAGAACTGACTGCGTTACAGCACCCGCTGCTTGTTGAGAGTAAAAGCGATACGCGCTTTCACGTCTTTTTTTAGCTAAATGACGTCTGAAAACTCGCTAAATATAGTGACAAAGTCGCTAAGTTGGCAACACTGGGTGTCAGTCATTTGGGCAAGTCACACCCATGTATTTTGTTAGAGCTATTTTTTTGCTGAACACCAGAGGGTGGTATATAGTCATAAGAGCCACATAAAACTGCATTAGCGCAAATTTTGGCCTTTAAAATTTGTGATCCCCACTCAAACTCCGACCCTCGGGTATTCCCTACAGCCACTTGCGTACCCCAAGGGTACGCGTACACTAGTTTGGGAACTACTGCTCTAGGATACACGTTTGCAAACAATATATCCAATACATCATCCTTCGGAGACGTCCAACACCAGTATAGCACCACCACCAGTCTGAACGATTCATATAAGGCAAATTGGAGCCACGCTTTAATGTTGTTTACGCCAGATTCTGACTAGACCATCCAAAGAACGCAGCAGAAACGGAGACCTCTCAGGCACAACAACATTTTTCCAATCCTCTGATATTGTCTGATATTGGTGAGCCTGTGCAAGTTCCTTCTCTTAGCTGATAGGAGTGGCACTCGGTGCGATCTTCTGCTGCTGTGGACCATTTGCTTCAAGTTTTTATGTGTGGTGCATTCAAAGATGCTCTTCAGAATACGTTAGTTGTAACAACTAGCTATTTGACTTAATGTTGCCTTCTTGTCAGGTTGAAGCACTCTGGCTAAGGTCTCCTCTGACTTCATCCATCAACAAAACAAATACAACAATGACACAAATATTGCTCACACAATGCATCTGGTTATTGCAATGAACATTAATTTATGTGTTCATATATGCTTTTAATGGGATTAAAAGCATCAAATGTAATTTCACATATTCCTGTCCTGCATTTTTATACTTCCAAGGAAAAAAGTGTATATTTCAAACCCACATAGCACATCTACACCTTTCCTCCAACAGTTTTGAATTTAAGCATGATCTTAAGTAACTCCCTCTAAAAGTATTTGAGCAGTTATTTTGAAGCCTGTATTATAAATCAGTGGTGACAGAACTGTGACCTTAGTAGTAACTTGCATGTAAAGTAAAATAACATTTAAAAAGTGCTGCAGATATTGCTCAAAATACAGTTTAAAAGTCTTATTTCCGCCACACTTAAGCGTCTTGCGAGCCGAGTCAGGCAATTTCCTAATGTGATAATTATTTGTCTGTAAATTAGTGCATCACTTCAGTTTATTAATGTAGCAAGTGCCAGCTACAGTAACTATTCTTGGTAACAATAGCTTGTCATTACATGTCTACAACTCATGCAAGTTTCCTGACATTACAGCTTCATTTATGGCTCAATTTAGAGTGTGAAGATGATGTCATAATCTTTGCTCATCCAATGAGAGCACTGAACAAGAGGTAATCTAATTCATGATATTGATACAGTTAGCCAATTAAAAATGTTAACAAAAATGTACACTTACCTGTAGTGGATCATTACTAATATATGCAGAGAAATATGCTGCCACCACACAGCTGAAATGGGTGCAAATCTCTGCGCGTCTGTGCATCAACAGCATTATTTCAGCTGCTGAATGTCTCTCTGTCGGTTTGGAATTTTCCATAGATTTCTATCAAGGTGTCCTTATGTGCCAAGATCCTCACTGTGTAATGTCTCCGGTATGACTTGAGCAGAAATCTTATATGTAGTTGAAATTACAATCCTCTTATCCAATGCACCAGTGATTTTCATGGCAGGGGTAGCCCTGGGGCTGGAAAGCTAAGCCAACATGAAAGAGCAAAATAATGTTCCTTGAAAAATTAATACCTCATAAAGTATGCTGCAATAATAAATATATTTACTGCATGGAGCAAACAGATCTTTATAGCTGGCTTTCCTGTTCATGACAACTGTATGGTGGGGGGATGGGGGGGTTATTTAGCTTACCCTATTAAATTTTATTAACACTTAAAATTATGCATAGTTAAATGACAAAGGGCTGTAGACACAGGCGGTTATAGTCACTGCCTCTACTATTTATCCCTTCCACTAATCTGAGTCACTGAACAAGACCTCTCAGACCTTCTTTGTGGTGTTTGGAGCAACTTTAATGATATTATTTGATAAATGGTATTCTTGCTCTGTGGTTAATTATAGTAATAGTCCATCCAATAAATTTTACAAACGTTTTTTGGGTGCTTTAAATTTCATTATTTCATATTTTATATTGGCATTATTTAGCCTGTATCTGTGATTTGGTAATGCACCAATACAGTATACAAACAATACAGTACAGTACGGTCTCCAAATATGCTTCAAAAACATAAGATAGACATAACCAGAAAACTAAACTTAGTGCTTGGACACAGAATTTGGTAAACAGACTGGTAACGTTATGGTGAATGCATGCATCTTTTATAAACAGTCTCTTGTCTAAACTCGAGGTCATCTTTGCAGTTCTGTCTTTCAGCATCATCTCATTTACTGCAGCAGTGACACACTCCACAAGTGGCTATCTGGCTTTGCTTGGCAATTTAGTTTGCTTTGCAGATTTTACTGATTAAACTCCAATTTGTACTGGCATTAAATAAGAAGAACTCCAGGGTGTATGGTATCAATTTAAAGTAATTTGAGATTTATAGATCACAGGTGCTTAAGCAACTAAACAAATTCCTAGAATTTTTTTTTATGCCAGGTTGTTTTTTTAAAAAAACATATAAGTCAAACTCAAGGACAGCGTCTGGAGCGACTTTAAGATGAATTGTAAATATAACAACTTTTACAAAGTTCCACATTTAAAGCAAATAAAACAGTGATATCAATCTCACCTTACTTTTTTCTTTTTGTAAAAGTAATTTTGTTGTGGTGCTGTAATTACGCAGGTTATTATTTATAAGTGTTATGCACTTTGCAGATAAATGGCACAAAATAAAGTTAGTCTCTCCTTTTGTCTCATTGCTGTTTTGAACTCGAAAGCCTGACGCTCCAAAAACATTTCACTTTGCTGTTATTTTTAGAGCATACTAATAACTACATAAAAGCCCTGATAATATAGTTCTTTAACACTTGTATGTGACAACAGCGTAACTTTCACAAGGACTGAAAGATTTCTTCAGTTTGTTCTCTGCTGAGAAGTTATTATTTATCTCCAGCTTATGAAACCATTTCAAAGCTTCATTGAGCAGCTCAGTAATGATCTTAGTTAATGCTGCTTTCACAGGATATTTACTTTACAATTCTTTGTGTCTTTGTACATTTTATCAGGAGCTGACGGGCAGTAAAGAAAAAACCATTGACGTGTCACTATCAGTCCTCATCACCTGCACCTCACTAGTCCAGTGAGTTATCCAACAGGACGTTACCATTCGTCAGTGAACCCTTGATGGGCACGTTGATGTATAAATGTGGATGGCTTCTGGGGTGACGCATTTATGTTTCGGCTGTGTCGCTAAACCAATTTAAAGAGACAGATTGCTGTGCTTATTAAGCAGTATCTAGAGGGACAATTAGAGAGCTAGGTGAGGGCTACAGGCAGGAGCTACTTCTATCGGGAATCAATGACCCTCATGCAATGAATTCAAGTGGTTTGAGCAAACCGTATTGATTCATCCGGCAGGCTTCATTGTTTTGTTATTAAGGGGAGTCATAAATCTAAGTTAGAAACTTGCTGTCATGGCCGTGAAATATCTGACAAGCAGGACATTTTTTCAGTGCAGCTGGACTTTTGATGGGGATCAAGTAAACATAATGAAAGGATGGAAAAGTAACTCAGCCCTTCATGTCACCTCAAGGCTGCCGTGCCTCCGACTGTACGGGCGGTTTCAGCAGAAAGAACTGCTGTGACAATGATTGATATGCTGAAATACAATACATCAGCTCAAAGCAGGCTTCATATCCTGTGGTGCCATTCAGTTACAATTACTGCTGCATGCTATAGAATTGATTGACTAGATCCTTGAAAATTAACTTCAAAGAAAAGCACTGCCGCATATTAGACAAAGCCATGTGAAATTTGTTTTTTCCTATATTTTCTATAGGTCTCAGAATAATTAAGAAAAGCTCAGTATTTTAACTCTGGGCTCTTTTCTTCATCAGTTTATTTTGATCATTGCATATTAAAATCATTACTGTCAAGCAGGATGGAATCCAACAGCATTAGCATCACGTCTCTGTAGTGTTTTTCAGATACGGACAGTTTCCAAGGTTGTCTCTTGAATTTAGTCTCATGTGAAGAGACAGCACTTCATCAGCCTCAGCAAGACATTGGCTGTTTACAAAGAAGTGATCACAAAAGTTTATATCTTTTGTTTTTGTTTTTTCAAGAAGGAAAACAAGGAAACGATTACAGCCCAGAGTTAATTTCAGGTCATGTTAGCACTGTACTCTCCAGAGGATTGGAGAAACTGGCAAAATTGTGAATATCAGGCCAATTAGCACGTGTTCCCTGCAGCTTTCCAGCAAACGTGATTATGCAAAAGTCATTTTAAAACATCTGTTTATGTGAGACTCAAAGTAAGCAAAGAAATTAGCCTCCTGAAAAAGCTATTTTGCTAATTACATTTGGGAACTCTGTGTGGGACTACGATTTCTGGTCTTATCTTCAGGTCTTGTAGGTAGTTACAAATGGCCTCCTGTTCCTCAAAAGTTATTCCAACCTGTAATTAAACCTTGGTAGTCTTATAATCATAACCAAACAGTCACTTTGTTAGAACCAACTGTTCAATTGTCCATTAATGCAAATATCTAACAGCCAAAGAGCTGGCAGGAGCTGAGTGCTTTTACACATGTAGACATGTTTAAGACCACCTGCTGAAGTTCAAACCAAAATAAGAATGGGAGAAATGGGTGATTGAAGTGACTGAACATAGTGTGGTTGTTTATGAGAAGTGGGCTGCAAACTGATAATCTACTGGGATTTTGCCACACAGACATCTTTAGGGTTTACAGAGAATCATCTGTAAAAGAGAAAGTGAGTGGTTGTTCTCTGGATGGAAATGCATTGATGCCAGGAGTCAAAGGAACTAGGCAGATAGGAAAGCAACAGTAATTCAAATAACAACTTATTACAACTGAGGTATGTTGAAGCTATCATATCAATGTGGACCAAAATCTCTAGTCAGTGTTTCCAGTACCTGTTTTAACCTTTACAAAGAAGAGATGTGTTTTCAAATTCTCAACGTTATTACACATAATAATTTATATGGAAACAACTTCCATAATATTAACCAATAGCTTTGCAAGGATGGTCAGGAAATGCATAAACTGCCAGGCACACGCCTCCATTTCAACAAGATCTCAAGTGAGTGGAGTCAAAGAGAAAGCCAAACTCCTCCAATTTTATAAACATATACCAACCAACCAATAATAACCAATCTAAACTTATATACATAAAATACAGAAATGAATGGATACTACAGAATAAGGTGCAGTTGCAGTCTGGCAGTGGGAGCAGTGTGACAGGTCAACTGTTTAGGAGAGAGATAGCGAGGGGAAAGAAACTGTTCCTACGTCGGGTGGTCCTGGTCTGCAGGCTTACATAAGTCATATTTTCAAGATTTTACAGATTTCTTTTTCTTTTTCAGATATAGCAGGATAGTGACTTCATTTAATGTCAGTTTAAAAGTTGGAATCATTTGCTGAATAATCAAAATATCCAGAGATACAGGACCACGCCAGAACCTTTGAGCAAGATGTTGACAGCAAAGAGGTCACAAACCCTGAGGCTGCATTTATATACCTGTTTATCTGAGATAATACACAAATCAAATCATTTTACAGGCATCATTTCTCATAATGGTGTTTATGCCAACGATAACGTAATGTACTCACATTTTTATATAGTGCTTTTCTAGCTGTAGCGACCAGTCGGATTACAATGATAACAATAAATCATTTTAAACAGTATTTAGCTTTATTTGTTAACACATCACCTAAGAATTAAACTTATGATCTAAATTAAACAGCTTCTGTGGTTTTTCAACATGTGGCTGTTTTTCGTAGAGTCTCTCGTGTAGCATTAGCTTTCGTTTCGTTTTAGCTCAGTAGCTGTTTCCATTTGTTGCATCCAGTTGGATCCCTGCTTCCTACTTGGCCAGCTTTCTAACCAGATTCCTGCCTTTTCAGTCAGTAAGTGAGCAAACAATCAGGTAAATGACTGGCTCTGACTCAATCTGTCAGTACATGCAAGGGGATGTCTTGACTCTGCCGAGGGGAGAAAAACAATTCAACTCACAAGTGCTCCGAGATGTGATTTGATTAAGGAGATAAAAAGACAGACATTTAGAGAATAACAGAAGACTAAGAGCCTTCTTTAAGTTTAATGATCCAAACAGGTACTTAAGTAGATATTGACATTACCAACAGTGCACTCATTTGGCACCAGCCGAAAAGTTTAATAGCCAGGTTTCATTTGACGTAGACGTGACGTCGACGTAAAGCGCGAAATTTGACTGGCGGTCGGAAGTGAAAAAGATAAGCGCAAAATCACAGACAGACAGTACGCAAAATGCCTATGTCCTGTTGTGTTTACGGATGCTCCAGTAGGTCGACCCGAGAAACTGATAAACGGTATTTTAGGGTACCAAAAATAGCCCAACGAAGAGGAGAAAAATGGAAAATTCTAACCGAAAAACGTAGGAAAAAATGGATTTTAAATTTACTACAGTCGGGAGGAGCAGAGTCTGCCAATGCCCGTGTCTGCAGCGACCACTTCGTCAGAGGTAATGTTATGTTTGCAAACGAACTTATTAGCATTAGGTTGTCGTTACATTCTCGTTTACTTAGTGCTTTTAAGTTAGTAGTCTAATATTGACTTGATTGGGACTATAGGCTGCCCAAGTGCTTTGGATGACGAAGAGTCGGAGGACTGGGCTCCGACGGTCAATCTCGGCTACGAACGAAAACCCAGATCGGAATCAGTTCTCAAACGAGAGAAAAGAATGAAGCTTAAGGCAGAACAGCATCGATGTGCAGAGGCGCTTTTGGATATGCAACAGACGGCTGAGAGCCCGGATTTGAGCCTACTTAATTAGGCTACTAACCCTGCCATACAATTGCAATGAGCTGCAATCACTTCTCCATCCTCCTTTGCAATTACCCAAGTCTTCAGAGGTGTCTCGTTAGACCTCTGAGAATGGTTTACCTTGAAACAAACAACTGTCACTCTAACGAAGTCCTAAGGATGTGGCATGTTTGTTGACGTTAAAGCCGCTACCGCTAACTGTTAGCGTGTTTAAGATAAAGCAATATAAGAACAAACACTCACCCTTGCAAACACCAAACTGTATCCATCACGGAGACGTTTTGTTCCAAGGTTGTGGACCCACCCGCTGACAAAAACATTGTACGCCTCCAGACTCTTGAAAGCTTTCATTTGCTGCCTAGTGTAGTAAGAAGTCTGGAGGACCAAGTAGTTGGTGATATCCACAGCCTCGATAGTAGGCAAATCCTTTACTTCTGTGGTGTATTCGGACATTTTCAAAGAATACGGATCACGTCCGATATATTTTTTAACTATCTGTTTATATCTCTCCCGAGAAACGGGGTCTAAAGTTGCACAATAGCTGCTCTCCTGACTCTCCACAGTGTCCTCCATGTTTACTTCCGCCCTCCACTCAAAAATCGCGCTGCCTCCGCACGTCATCAGAACCACGTGACCGCAACCCAACTATTCTTCTGTTAGCATTTAGCAAGTTTTCCACCTACTTTTATGGACTTGTATATGCATGGCCTTGTGATTGAAAGGCTAAATCTGCTTTTATGTCACAGTAAGTAGGTAAATAGCAAAAAAAGTTGGATTCTGGTCCAAACGTGTATAGATGGATTTGACAAGTTGCAATTTTCAAACAAGAAACCGTGTTTAGTAGGGATAGGTATCGTTTAGGTTTTATCCGATACCGGTGCCAAATCGGTACTTTTGAAACGGTGCCGGTGCTTAAACAGTGCTCGAACCGGTGCTTAAAGAATGGAGAACACAAAATTGGTCCAAAAACCTCTCATGTTCAGCTGGTTTTTTGTAAAAAGATAACAATGTTAGCCTTTTCTGCAGCTATGTGGCATATATGGCATCACTCTTGGCTGGAAGCAGTGCTTAAACAATGGAAAAAACACAAACTTTGTCCAAAACCTCTCATGTTTAGCTGTTTCCCACTTTTTCTTTGGTCATTTTAGCCTTTTTGGCCAGGGTGCAGGGAGTATCTGCCATCAAACAAGAAGACAGCCGCATGTAGCTATGATGATGTTTGCTAGTTCACCTTACATGCATTAATGTAATAACGTGGTTAGCCTACTCAACGTAAATTACACACGAACAACATTAAGCTACTCACGCAGAGAAGAACGGCTGCTGCTGCCACCATCATCCTCATCATTTCTGCTACACTGGCAGGGCTAGGGGCCAGGACTCTATTCTTCGGGTTTTTGGGGGATGTTGCTCCGGGTCCGATAACTGGCAACCCACCCGACGTGCACGGTGTGAGGTCTCGCAGCAAGCTATCAAATACGGCGCATTTCTGGGCTTTTAAAAAAAACGCTATGCGTCGCCAGCTGTTTAATCGGATTCTTGGTGTTACCTCCTTTGACAGTATCACAGTATCAGCTTAAAGCACTTGTTGCTGCTGAATTTGCATATTTTGCTGTGAAGTACAGCCAGACTTTTGACCGCTTCGCCTTGGGCATTTTTAATCTGTAGCTCTGCTCTAACAGAACGTACGTACCTGGCCCCGCCTACTATCCTCGGAAACGTAAAATGATTGGCTAGAAGTGTATCACAGCTCAGGAAAAAAAAAAGCACCGAAATAAAGCACCGAAATGTGCGCTGCTTTTCGGTCTGGTTACTACCGTTTATGTCAGAACCGGTGCCATCATGGCACCGGACACCGGTACCCATCCCTAGTGTTTAGCCTGGGAAATTTAACATTAACTGTTTCACTGAGCTCTAATTTTATGCTAAGTGGTTCCGCCTGACAAATGCAAACATGTTCTCAAAGCCCGTCCATCAGATTAAAATTGGGGTTTTAAGGAGTAGGGCCTTGAAGAGATGGGAGCAGAATGTACTCATGTCAGACCATGAGCTATATAAAGGACCAAAATAAGATAACTAGCTTTTTTGATTGAAATGACAATAAGAGATCCTCTTCGACATTTTCCACAAGCTACTTTTTGGTGCATTTTGTGGATCCTTTCACACAACAAACACTTTCTGCTCTCAGAAACATCTCTGATTCAAACATGCAGATCAAAAATGTTTAATATTTTCAACTGACATCATAATTTCTCTTGTGGATATCTCAGTGTTATAATGTGTCTATTTGCACGTGCTTTGCACTGATTAAGGTTCAGATGGATTCAGTCTCATAGGAGAGAAATAATTAAGTAGAAATCAATGCTAGAATTGGATAGGTGAAAGTGGAGCCTACAGTACATTAGCTGTAAAGTATTCCCACTGCAAAAATCCTTATCTGCACTCCGTGATTACCCTGTGGGGAAATTGACTTCATCCTCTGTGAGGCATAATTTCAAATATAACTCTCCACCTTAAATGTGGCAATTACAGCCATTTACAGGCAAGAGCTGGTGCCTTCAGTGAAAGCAGTGCTGAAAATGAACCCAAGTGAAAGAGATTCTGAGGCTGAAGGAATAGCAAGGCCGCAAAATTTAATGTATAAGGTTTAAACGATGCAGAGAATTTAACTTAGATTAAAAGAAGTCGCAGAAAATCATTTTGAGATTTCCTTTAAGATTTCAGCAATTCTTTGAAAAATGGTAAAAGTTTGAGTAAATTATACATCTAGGGAAACAGAGACATCAGCATTTGGCATTTCCCTGGCACTTGACAGACACACAACAAAGAGACTGAAGAAGTGAAAGAAAAACACAAGGGTCTGGAGCTGATTTGATCCCTGGAGACTTGAGGGATAAGCAACCAAACACAGAAGACAGTTCTTATAAGAGGCATTAACTTAAGCAAAACAGTCAACTTAGCCTGATTTTCAGAGTATAATTGTGGTAAAATTAGCAGCTTTGATAAAGCTTTGTAGAGCCGTCTGGCTCTATCGTGTGTCTTATGCATGCCAGATGTGAAATAATCTATCACTCCAAGGTTTCATGACTTGAAGCAGAGAAAGGGGATGTAGTGAATGAATAGACTTTGTCGGTTTATCGAGCTTTTTTGGTGGTTTATATTGACGACACTGAAATGATAGTTGGGGTATATTTCTTTCTTAATGAAATGAAGTGCAGCTGGGATATGGGTAACTGTTTTCATTAGTCGTATTAGCCTGATTATTTTCATCACAGCACTGATATGAGACATTTGCGGGCAGCGAGCTTGATAGACTTTTTTGGGTTTAATGGGTTTATAGGACTTTGTAATTATTGTAAAGAAACAAGCAAAATTATTTTTGAGCTGTATTCATTTTAAAGCATCTCCATATCTTCATACTGGCTACAAACCACACTGTAGTTGGACCACTTTTAAAAAGCTCTGACTCGTTAAAACCAGAAGCTTCTTCCAGAAGCCAGAACACTGAAGCTACATCATTTATGGGTCGTCCAGCACAACAATGACCCAAAACTACCTCCAAGGCAACAAAGCACTCGCTGAACAAGTGACCTAGCCAGGCTCCAGACCTCAGTCCTATCTCTGTGATAGGAGCTGAAGGTTCGAGGGGCCAAGTGACAGCCAGGGACCCTTAGGATTTACAGTTTGTGTGGAGATTAGTGAGTCAGAATGTCCAAACCTGCTGATGAACTAAAAGAAACATTTCTTCACCAAGTACAAGTTGTGTTTTGCTTCAAAATCAAATACTTATTTCACTCAATGACATGCGAATCAGTTTATAGCTTTTATGTAATGTGTATTTTTTATTATTTTTTGGTTGATATTATGTCTCTCTTAATTAAAATAAGGTACCCACAAAATCTCTGCGTGAGCACGCTTACAAATTCACTGTGTATTCCAAATAACCTACAACCTTGACCAGATTATAAATAAATAGGTTCAAGCACCACCATCCCTCTGCAGAAGAAAGACACCCAAACCCAGGGAACACATAAGCAGCCATTTTTGTGTCACTGTGGTCACTGGCTCAGCCTTGGAAAATAATTCAAACAGCCATTTCATGCAGATGTTTGCACAGGATGAGGGGAAAACGCAACTCGTGAATGTATTCTGTCCTCATCACAACTGTAATTAATTGATGGCTGAGCCCCTGCCTGTCACATCCGGCTCTATCAAACATATTGAAGCTATCATAACTGATGGACCATGCAGAAGAGCAGATTCTGTCCCTGCCAGTAATTTATGAAAGCAGATGCATCCTGTCATCAAACCTTTCAACATAATAACACGACAAACTAAATTAAAGATGGTTAAAGTGCCATTTCTGGCAGCTTTCGACAAACATTAAGTGTCAATCTGCCAACGTTTCTTATACTTCCAAGCCAAAACACCACTAGAGAGAAAAATAAAATGACAAAGCTCAGAGCCCTCGTTATAGCTGGCATCCATGATGCCTGTGCTTCTGTGCATTAGAAGCACAAAGTTTCATTTGAGCACGCCGTCCTTGGCAAGTCAAGGCGATACTGATTATGATTCAGCCGTAGCAAACACCCAAATCCCTTCAGAGCCCCAGCAAGTGGATTCACTGTCAAGGTCCGTTGGTGACAACAAGACTAATTACTCCATAATGGGAATCATCCCTCTCTTTCATCCCAAGACAGCAGTCCTGGATCGCTGAGAACTGGCTGGGTGATTACAATGTGGCCTCAAAAGCATCGGCCATACATACAGATTAACTGCGGTCCAATCCATCAAAACAGAGAACTGGTTGTTACCACGACGAGTTAGCATGGAGCTCCCTCAAAATGCCCCTTGGATAGCTTTGTCTGCTCTGACTTTGTTTTCTTGAGGGTCTGTGAAATGGGCGCTTACATATGGTAATACATATTCAACAGCTTTTAAATTCTATGCAGCCTGAAAGTGAGATGAGAAAGTTTGGGAGAACTTTTGCACTTTGATGTTTTCATTTACATGTACAGTATGTTTGTCTGCCTCTCTTGTTCTTCCCAGGAACTCTCCCCTCTGGTCAGCTCCATTAAAATCTCGGAGGACATGAAAAATGGAAAACAAAATCAGCTTCGACGAGTTTTATTGTGTTGTTTCTTTCCACTTGATGTTGGCAAAGATATTTTCTGTCTAAAATACAGCTACTCTAATTGGATATTGAATAGACTAAATTAATGTGTCAAGAAATATCTAAATTTGTGGAGTACAATCAAGCTTAGGGGGTGCCTGCTGAATATTATGCAGGTGCTCCAACCTTTGTAAGAAACACAGATCAATAAAAACAAGTGGAATTTGGATTTTCTATTCTGCATAATACATTCATTTCAGCCTGCATTTCCCAAGATAATAGACACCAAACAATACCACATCTGAATAAATATAACTTTATAATATTTGAACTTCTGCAGAAATAGCTGTCAGAATATTATTGAATTACTTTCTTTATGTGTATTCAACGAAGAGAGACTTGGCTTCTCATTTTTCCTTCCCTGGCTTTGCAGCCTTACAGCAAACACTTAAATCTTTCTCTATAATCACTTTTTCCCCCTTTAATAGATTTTGCTTCCCGAGTTGTTTTCATCTCATTTTGAAGCTCTTTATGTATTACTCTGTCAGCTGACAGCTGGCATGAAGTGTAGACTGACATTTGAGAGTAGATGGACAGCCTCCGTCCGCGGTCTCGATCGCGAGAGACAAATGTGACGAGCAGTGAGGCAGAGAACGAAGCCGACCCGTGATTGATACAGGTGCCACTGCGAGAGGTCAAAGCCATGCCTCAAAAAACGGGGCCATCGATTCTCCTGCCCTTTAAACAAACAAAGGGACATCTCTGCACGGAGCCACAGCTGTACTGTTAGAGGCTATGACTTTTCTCAGCCCCTCCAAAAGAACTCCTCACATCCACATCAGCCATGATCAAACATGGTTGAATAACCACTACACCTGTTATATATACACATATATTCCAACAGCGCTCTGTGTTCGTCTGTTGCCCACCGATGCCTTCTTGTTCCAGTAGCCCACTTCTCATCAGGGTGCCCTGGTTCCTTAACACCTGATGTGTGTATGTGCATGTACATATGGGTTTATCTACATGGATATATTTGTATATATACATACCTGCTTTCTTACAGGGCATTTTTCTCTTTGGGAGAAAGTGGTGTACTATTTTTACTTTCTAATACCTTTCCTCTATCTCCATTTGCCTCGTGTATATAATGGTATTGAAAGTTGCTTGGGCATTGCCGAAATCTATTCGCCTCCTGCTAAGGCAGCTGTTTACATGCTCTCATTAATAAAAAATGACTGAAAAGAAAAATTAAGTGCCAAGATAACCCCCCCCCCATACCACAGTAACTCTCACTTCCCAGTTTGAGGTGTGAGAAACCACAATAAAGACATGAATAAGTAAAACAAGTCTCCAAGACACCCCTCACCCCACATCACCACGAGTCTCTTGGCACGCTTATGAAGTGAAATAATGTCTATCATTTATCACATGGGTGTGCCACTGTGTGTGGGGAGGGTCAGAAACATGTTAGTGAGGTGATTATCTCTATAAACGCAGAGAGAACCGGGCGTACATGGAACAGTTGGTGGGGCACCGTAAAGGTCAGGCTTTGAGAGCAGACGCGAGAGGTCTCCGGCACTTCAAACATTTGATTTCACAATACACACATGGTTCTGTTTTACGTCCTCATCTTCCTGTGGTTTAGCTGGCATATGTTAGAGCCAGATAGCCTCAAATGTAAAAACCGCAATCATCTTTCCTCCTTTCTGCTGACCACTCCACAAGATCTCATATCAGAAGTATTCCTTTGTTTAAAAAGCTGCGTTGTTGCCATATGAAACATATTTTTTGAGCTGTTCAGCTGTGTTTTGATTTCTTGCTTTTATTCCAAGAACTAAACATGAATGGATACTCTTAAAGTGGACCCCCAAAAAATATTAGCCCTATTGAGCAGTAATTGTCTCCTTCTGTTTTCACTCACCAAAGCACACAGTATTTCACGTACAGCATTCATAGTCATTTCCCAGTCTGTCCCTTTGGTTTGGTTGGTGCAGTACTGCGTTTCTTTTTTTGGTGGTATTACTGTCACCATCTGTTGTTCATGCTAGTGCAGTTTCATTTGTGCTGGAAGCAAAAGTCCCAGTAAAACAATGTAAAAATGCACTTACAAGTACTAAAATTATACGCTTCAAAAGTGCTCTGACATTGCTGTAATAAAGGCTTTCCATTTTCTTTCTGCCACAAAGCTACTAGCCATCATCTTTATTAACTAGTAAAAGCTCCTGTCCAAATGTCATCTGCTTAGTCCTTAATCACAGCAGAAACATTTCCATTGCTTTGTCAAACATTTTCTTTAAGTGCCAAAAACTATTTGTCTGTTTTAACAATAATGCTGATGCTGTTATCACCTCAAATCATGAGTTCTAATACTGATAGTAACACAGATGTATAAACCTTAACTTCAAGCATGTTTAAATATCCATTATTGGTTTGGAAGGAGTGTATTTGATGAAACAGATTGCAGCATTTATTTCTAATTATCCAGCTGGCTTTGCTGTTTCTATTCCGGGAAGGAAAAAATGGCTTCATTGAGATTAATTTGACAGCACTGGAATGGTGCTTAATAAGACCTTTTAGAAGACAAATACACCTTACTCCCTTTCAGGGTAAGAACACTTGGTGACCTGTGGTTTCTGGTGGCAGATACTTTAGGTCGTTGGGTTGGGTTGGCTGCTTCCATGTTCTCCCTGTGCTTACATAGCTTTCCTTTGAGTACTCCGGCTTTATTTTGCAGTCCAAATACATGCATGTTAGCCTAACTGGGGATCAAAGTGTATACAGTAAAGCACTGGATGAATGTATGGTTAGATCTTAAATACTCTAAGCACTAATATAAGCACTCCATTTCTGCTGATGTAATTAAGTAAACTGTTATTGGTCAATGCTGATGTATGCCAAATTATACAACAACCAGACTAGAAATCAATGGCAATGGGTTTTTAATGGAACAATAACTCCAAACTGGAGAATTTTGGTTGAACTTGTCATTAGTACATACAGATGTTATCAGGTAGCTGCATGCACAAGAATGAGTTTCTAAAACAGTGTCAGAGTTATGGATGGCCCTCAGCGTCATTTTGAGCCTCAAAAACGTCTTCAAACTCATGGGGACAGTCATGGATTGGCCTCCTCAGAACCCAGACCACAACATTACTAAAGCTGTTGACAGACAATAGAAAAAGTAGCTGTCAACATCCCAAGAAGAGTTGTGAAGGTCCTGCAAGAGGCCTGGATTCTTGAAGATAACTTTTAAAATTAGAAGAATGCTTGCCTCAGAGTTTAGGCTTTGTGGAAGAATAAAGGTGGCCATGCCAAATATTGACTTTAAAGCCTGCTAGAACTGCAAAAACTCTGTGTGCCAAAGTTTTATGTGATAAAGGATGAAGTCAGTGAATGTACAAGCCTGCATGGGCACAGAAGGCCTCCCCCGCATTATTCAAACCTTCTGTTTGTGGGGACCAAGAAAGACAAGAAATAAAATCAGACTGTTATGATGACAGGAATACACAACTGTGGATGGATAGAATGTAATACCAACTGTTACTCTTCTGTTTGCTGTTATCCAAAGAGTTACAAGACTTTTATTTGTCACAGGATTGAAAAATGCTCTGTAGCTGCAATAAGACCATCAGAGGAGAAAAACCCTCCAAAGAAGTTCTTCTAAATGGATTAATGGCTCCTGAAAGACATTTTACCAACATTTCATTGATTTTTTTTTTCAGAACAGTTAACCCCAATTAACATAGTTAACTGACGTCTTTCTTATGTAATAGATTATTACAGTTACTCACCCTAAAATAACAGAGTTACCAATCCATGCAGAAAGTAAGTGAAACACGCTCTCAGTGGGGTGTTGGCATGGCTGATGTAAGGTATGGGTGTACTGTGCTGTACAGCGCGGAAAGGTCATCAGTGAGAGAACCATAAATTGTTCTGACACTCAAACACTCAGGCACATGTTTCTAATCAGCTCGGCCTCAGATAATATTATGGTTGAAGAATTCGCCGCTGCAGTCATTAGCTGTTATCAAAGAATAACTTCAGTGTGGGGAGGCTCAGGAGCTTATGGGTTTAGAACCACTGGGAACATGAGGCATGAAGAGTAATTATGTATGTTCACAGTGAGTAGTTCAGGCAGGTGGAATGCTTTCTGATTTTCTGCTCAAAGTTGCTTGTACTTTCTTCAGGCTGATCAAATGTTTTAGTTAAAATGTCACCCCACAGAGAGCAACACTGCGCAGCATGTTTTCACCCACCCTCCCCTCACACACATCTCGCTCTAGAGCTCCTCCAGCTGGAGCTGAACTTTTACAAACAGTGGAGCCAATCGCAGCTTCCAAAACCTAAAAAGTTAGTTTATTTGTATCCCTTCCTGCCCACTACGCAACAAGCAATTATTCCACTCCATATATCTCACCGAAGACTGTTTGGATACCCATTCTGCGCTGGGGGATGAGCTTGGCAGCCGAGTGTTGACAGTCATTTCCACAATGGACTTCCTCTTTTCATATAAGTCCAGCCAGTAATTTGCTCATACATCTTTGGGAACAGCTCACTCAGCCATAAAAAAGCCTTAAATCCTGGCGCTAAAACAGGGATTCAGGGCCTAACTAGTTCCTTTTTTGTTTTTGTTGTTTCCTTTCCCTGGATGGAGTTATTGTGCAATAGAGGAAGCCGGGCTGTTTTAAAGGGATCTATACTTTCTATGCATTTTAGTCTCTAAGGTTAATTATTACAGTAGAGACAGGAATTGGCTCTTTGTATTGGTACTTATCTCCCCTCACAGCTGGTGTGTTTTGCCGAGTGGACGGCCATTAATCAAACCTTTCTGCTGCAGGAAGTTGGACTATCCATCACCCCCCTCTCTCTTCTGCACTTTCTCTCTACTCCCTCCACAGCTTCTGCTATCCCAACAGGCACCAAACCTTTCCATTTTACATGCCCAAGTGCAACCTTGAATATCATTCCTGCATTTTCCCGCAGTGATGGTTTGAGTGATTCCCATGTACAAACTGGCGCGCTTTACAGGAACTGTGTGTGATTGGCTGAAGCCTGTCACTCTGGAAGAATGGGCGAGAGAGCACAATCATTTTGCATCCACTCTGCTGATGCTGAAGTACCCATTCACAGGCTATTAATCACCTAGCTGTTAAAATTTGCTTCATTCTGCTTGTCAGTTTCCCCAAAGCCGTGACAGAACCATGTTGTTGTTGTTGATTACCATTTGACATACTATTCGACATGCCTTTAAATGATAAAGGCTAGTTCAAACTACATCTGCAGCCTGCCATGTCTCAG
The DNA here is from genome assembly GCF_963969265.1 of Rhamphochromis sp. 'chilingali'. Lineage (NCBI taxonomy): Eukaryota > Metazoa > Chordata > Actinopteri > Cichliformes > Cichlidae > Rhamphochromis > Rhamphochromis sp. 'chilingali'. The sequence goes on from NC_137940.1 coordinate 37,458,154, forward strand.
TGCTATAGTGGGCTAAAGTGTTTCATTTTAAGTAGAAAAGGGCTCCGGGTGGAGGATGACAGGAAAATAATGAAGTTCCTGAAGACTTCTGTAGATAATGTGTATAAATTAGTAGAGATTTGCAGTGTCGACATCTCTATATACATATAGTAATCACAAGGGGTGTTTGAATATGTAATGTGCTCACTCAGTAACAAAAATGAGACATCACAACCCATGAAGCCAGAACTTGAACATGTGACAGTGGAGATTTGTTTTCATTCTCATTTTTGCAGCCATAAACATCTATTAAAATACTGATAGAAAACTGCTTTCACAAGTATAAGATGATTTGTGCATCTGTGTAACATTGAATTTTACTCTGTTTGGCATGAACTTTGTTAAAGATGCACTGCTTATTTAGACAGTCATTTCCACAATGGGCTATTGTGGAAGTCCAGCCAGTAATTTGCTCATACATCGTGACAGAAAAGAAAACAGGACGTTCACTTTCTACGAACGAGCCAGTGTCACTTCATTACCTCTTAATGGCTGAGCTTTGTTTAAAATGGCAACTGACTCCAAAATCCTAGTGGGTTAAGCCTTGTGCGACACTGAAGCCCACAGCTGTTTTTGCATTCAGCTTCACAGAGGTCTTTTTGACCAAACGGGCTCTATGTAGCCATGGAACAGGTGATAGAGGATGTTAATGCAGCAAATATTAGTCTTTTCCAGCTTTTCCAAACATCCTAATGTTATTTTGGTTGCTTACATTAATTTACCTTGCACATTATTTCACAAAACTACAAAAACTAGGGTCAAAATAATTATTCATTATTTTATTATTTTCAAGTCAGGGTTTTATGCAGGCCAGTCAATTCATTAATTAATTCACTTTGGTCTTCTTCAGGTAGTTTTTCACCATGAGTGACGTATGTTTTGGGTCGCTGTTGTGCTGGAAGACATGCCCAGACATAGGCAGCATCTCTACAGCCAAAAGCTTTAGTTTCATCAACCTCTGATCAAAGAACATCCTTCCAGTATCCATAAGTTTTCTTCAGGTTATCATTAGCGTACTTCGCTCTGGTTTAATGGTGTCTCTTCTGCATGGGTGGAGTCGAGTGGAGTTTTTCATGGTCTGCAGGCTCACAGTCCATTCCTGTGCAAGGTTCTGGTGATACTCTTCTTTGGGAAGACAATTCTCGACTTGGCTAAATCATGTACTAGTGTCGTTGCAGTTGTTCTGGAGACTTCAGACACATCTCTCACTAGTTTTCTCTCCAGAGTCTTTGAAATCTTTCCCTTCCTACCTTCTGCCAGGTAGGAAGGGAAATGGCTTTCTTTGAATTTCTTGGTACTTTGCACTTCAGTTCTTGACACTTGGAAACCTTGTGTTCACTTTATATATCAATCTCCTGCTTTGTGAGCGTCAATAATTATTTTTCTTAAGTCTAAACTGATTCCTTTTGTTTTTGACATGACGCTTTCTCAAGTGACAGCTCACCTTTACGTCGGTTTTTATACTGTGTGTAAATTAGAAGATAACAGTTTTAACATTTTACAAGTGTTCAGCATTATACAGTAAAAGCACGTTAATGCAAAACAGTGGTTTGTACAATGACTGAACAAAAACATTAGTTTTTCATGTTTTTTCTGTTCTTGTGTGCAAATAGAAATTCTTTGTGGTTTCTTTATAAACAATCATGGTTATGTTTTTAAAAAAGCACATGGAAAAATATTTGGCAAAAGCTTTAAATGTCATATAAGGCCTAATATTTTTTATTCTCACCTATACTTGTAGTACTCAAGGAATCTGTTTCATATGTGTAAAAATGGCTCAGCTGTACCTACTATATTCTAAATCATGCCCTCCATCCCAACAGACACTGAAAAACATAGATAGTGAAACAAAGTGTTTAGAGGATGAGATACACTAGTATAGAGATTACATATAATATAGTATTTTTGATAATAATATTGATTCAGTACAAACAAAAAAGCAAAATCGCCTTGGTTGGTAGGCCATTAGTAGACGTCTACTGGCACAGCCTCGTCTCTATAAACTTGTTTCTTGAGGTAAAAACTGGCCTGTGCAGTATTTGAGAGTATAATTGAAGAGCAGCTCTCCATTCCTGCACAAAGTAATTTTAGCTACTAAACAATCATGCTTTTATCAAATAGCAGATGTGCATTTAAGTGTTTACACACTAAGCCTCGTTTCCATCTACTTCTTATAATACATCACTGGCCTGTCCTCACTATCAGCTCTGTTTTGTTCCTCTTTGCTTTACCACTCTACAGCAGATCTATAAAACAGTGGGTGATCTGCCAGCTTGTACCTCTAAAGACCCTTCCAAGTCTTTTGTCTTCAGCTCACAGACACACACACAGACACACACACAACCAAAGGCTCCTCATGAGGTTTATGAGCTGTAACCCTGCTGCATCATAAATAATCCAATCTCCTCAAAACAATGCAAAAAGGGGCCTCCTAGGTGTAATGGTTCTCTGTTTCAGGGTGCAGAGAGATAAAGAAAGCCTCATTAAAAATAGAAAATGCGGGAGAAAAAGGCAAAGCACATTTTGTGGACACGGTATGGAGAGATTTCACTAACAGAAGTTGTACACTGAGGGAGCGTGAGAGCCTCTCTGTTGTTCTGCTGCTTGACTCTGCTCTACCCTCAAACCAAAATGCACTTATTCTATTTTTTGCGTGAGCAGAAGCATAAGGGCTCAAGCTGAGTAAAACAATGATTCAAGGTTGCGGTGATAAATGAGCGTGTCTGCTCTGATAGCAGAAGGTCATGTGCATCGGCCCCCAGTGTGCGCCTGCCATCTAGCACGCAGCAAGGGTGCACTGTTGGCATGCCACGACACGACAACGCTTTCTCTCAGCTTCAGCGATTACCATGGGCCAGTTTCACTGCTTTGTGCAATGAGCTTGAGGCACACTTAAGACAGGCTTGGGACACGGAAGGTTTAGCATAACTTTTCCAGTACTGGTGAGATTTTTTAAAAGTTTTTAGGCGTATAAAGTGGAAAACAGGACTGAATATGTGCCAGTGGCATCGCAGCGGTTGCTGTCAACTCCGACATGTTTCCCAGGAGAGACAGCTAATCCGACACTATTATGTATAATTAAACACGATGGTCAGGCGACATTGAAAAGCCACAAAGAACCACACTGATGTATTAAAAAACTGCAGGGTGTCTACTTCCAATTTCTCGCATTTGTATTCTGTATTGCAAGTGTTTCTTCTCTCTGTTCAAAGTTTTTCTTCAACTATTTGTAAAAAATATAAAAATTATTAGACATTTTTTTTCCATTTAAACATAATTGTAACATAATTCTGTAGTTTCTCATCAAAATATGTTCAGCGCCAGAGCAAAATAATCCATTAACTGTTACCCACTCCTTCAAAAAAGTGCAACGGAAACAGACAACATTCGCTGATTATTGTAAATTACTGATTTCTTTCCCCCCGATGTCAATAAATTGGCAGAAACCAGTCATCTAGGGAATACACTTCTTTTTTAAATTATTAACTAAAGGTTCCCAGTAGTGACCAATCAGGTTAGTGTGTCTGGGGTTTTAGCCTTTACAAAAAACTGACAACTATTTACTCTTTCCAGATTCTCATATGTGATGTTGTTGTGATCGTATTTGATAACATTTGATATGTCCTTCTCTGAACCTGGTTCTCCCAAGTGTCTTCCTTTTAAAATAGTTTTCTTTCCACTGTCACCAAGTTTTTGCCCATCTGATTGTTTGTGTTTCCCTCTTATTGTTGTGGGTCTTACAATCTAAAGTGCCTTGAGGCAGATAGTGATCAGCTGCATTTCTTTATGTTGGCACAATGGACCACTAACTAGTGTCCAAATGGATGAGATACAAAACGTTAATCACCCACAGTGTAGTTATTGTGAATGGGGAAACCACAGAGGCCAAATGCTTTTACCACCAGGCAGTAAATATTTTTATAATGCTGTAAAATATAGAAATATTTTAACATTGGACTCTGTATGGTTTGATTTGCCTCAAGTGATGACTACAGGAACTGCAGTTTTGGGAATTTCCAGATTTGGTTGCTGCTTTATGTGTAGTTTAATCATGTTAAGTCAAATCAAGCAGCTTCTTTTTTTAAATTAATCTATATGAAAAACTTAACTTATTATTAAAGCTTAAGGTTCTTAACATTTCACAAAAGTACATGAAACAAGTGATGACGACCTGTGCTGTGTCTTTTACTCCATTGTCTCTCCCTCTTTGTATGTAAGCTATGTACTTCCGCCTTCTCTTCACGTATTCTCTTGTGTACAGCTCTCAGCCTGACAATGATTCACCCCTTCAGCTTTTCTTCCACAAACAGGTCAGAGGAAGATCAATAATGTGTGTGGATAGGCTCTTATCTCTGTCCAAAGGAGGCCTTATCGGCCCCGCTTAAATGGTGTTTCATGAAAATTCCTTGAAACGTAATCCTCCTGGAGACTAAAGACAAAAGAAAAATGGCTCTCTATCAAAATATCAAGTGTGTTGATGCAAATAAGTTTCACTTATCTGCTCACACTTATCACAACAATAGAAGCTCAGAGGAGGAAAAAATACTATCGCTCGGGTAAAGAACTGAACAGCTTTTTGCACTGATGAATATCCTCAAACTGTTAGTACACAGGAGTCTATCTTACAGAGTGTACTTGACTGCAAGGCAGCTGGAGGAAAGTGCTGATAAGCTCTGTATTTTCCATTGCAGGTGATAGTAAAGCTGACACAGAGAAGTAGCTGTGTATTCACACCATCTTCTGTGTCCTTACACTGGGTAGCAGCTTCCAAATACTTCTTATACTTAACAGACAATCTGCACTGTAATGCACCGTACCCTCTTTGCTATGGTATACTAGATGGGACATAAGGCCAGCATGTTGAAGAGAAAGTTTATTTTAGCCATAATAAAAAGGAGGGGAATTTTCATTATCTGGAAATTCCCTTCAAAATATGTACTGTATATATACATAACAAGCATAACAAGACGAGATGAAAAATTATTTAACCAGCAGTATTTAACTGCTAATGGAGACACCAGAGGCAAATATAAAAGATCAAGGAGCATTTTCTAATGCTGTGATGTTTAATTTGTTCTACATTCAATAATGTCTGTTAAATGTTTGATCTGTAAAAATATCTTTTTGAGTATAATAAAATGTCTTTGGGCTGTAATCCGGTGTTCAGGCACGCTCACTCCTTTTTCCCTTGATGTTAAACATGGGCAGTGTTGAAAACTGTAATGTGCAGCCTAAGTCAAAGTTATCTATTGTAGGTGGTTTCTAAAAAAAAACCTATAAAAATGAGCTTTCAGGACCAAGTACAGTAATTACATTAACACTGGGTCTAAAGCTGTGGCTTAATTAAGCAAATGCTTGCAGTGCAGAAGATGTGGCTGTTACAATGAAAGCATTTAATGACCTCAAATGAAGCTTTTTTTGTTTGTTACCGAGGTCAGAAAGTTACGGTGCTTCTAAGATTACAAATGAATAAAAAATGGTTTAAGTATCAAAAGTACTTTATGGTAAATACAGGCCTTCAGTTCCAGTGGACATAAAGCCCCTTCACATCAGGTAGTACTCAGGGAAGCAGCGTGTTTCTCTCACTGCAGTTTTCTCTTTATTTCGAAAGCACATGCAAGCAGGGATTCATTTCAGAATAACAGTCAGATATTATTACTGCCATTTTAGCCGAGTTCAGAGATTTTCCAAAAGATCAGATTTTAATTTCAAAGACGCTTTGGCTCCAGAGCGCCTTTCTATTTCTAAACATTACCTTATACTAATACACTGAGATGAGTCACTCTCAGCTACAAGATCTCATCTACTAATAATCATGGTAACATTTTATTAAACTCTCTCTTTTGAATGTTGTTAACCAAGATTGATTGATTGTTTGCATGAAAAATTAATCTGTTTGCTCATTTTACAGATCAGTTGGGTATCTATGAAAGGGGTGTAAATTAATAAATAAATACATATATAATGAACCAAGATGGCACTTTTAAATGTCCCAGGTATCATGACTGTTACCTAGGGTCATTTCAAAGTGTCATCTTGCTTTATTGTGTATGTATTTAATAATTAATTTATGGATGTTTAGTTTATAGTCAACCAATGAAATCCTGAGTTAAAATTTGAGAAGATAAAACTAATGCTCAAATAAATAAATAAATACAATATAATAAGTAAAATAAATTTATTGATTATCAAAATAGTGGGCAGTTACTTTTCTTCCATATATTAATGTTTTATCCATCATAAAAACAAAGGGAGACCATCAAATCAACAGAAAAAGGAAATAAAAATCAAAGTTTAAGGGTTTAGATATGCATGCATGGATAACTACAAGTGAATGGCTGAAAATATTTTTTATGTATTAAACAGATTAGTATATGTCCATGATGCAGTAATGTCCAACCTGGTTTTGCTGTTGGGAAACTAATATACTTAAACCTTGATATATATATATAAAAAAATCAGGGTTGTAGATGTGGTTGCTAGGTATGTATATTCAATCCATTTTACTGTTGTGAAATTAAAATTGTAGGATGCTTTCGTAAAGTGCTGTAGTTGTATAAAAAGTTTAAAACGGGTTATTGCCAGGTTGTTGCCAGGCAACACATCGTCACGTGGACATGGATAAGAACCTTCGGGGGCCCTGAGATGTTTTGCCAAGCTTGATTATCCCCAGCTTGATGGTCTCGAGGAGTTTACAGATGTTTTGCAGATGCGCATGCACACACACACACACACACACACACACACACATTTCTTCCATAATGAGAACATGCTTCACATCACAAAGTATAACATCTTTCATCACCGTATTATATCATAACATGATTTAAAGTTTATTGTACAGTGTTGTGCATTGTGCATTCTCTTCCAGGATTTTTTAGCAATTCACAGAATATTCCCCAAAAGTCTTGAGGAAAATATGAGACAAGCCTTTGTGGTCTTTTAGATCACTAGTGGCTTTCCCCTTGGAGCTCTCCCATGGATGCCATGTTTGTACAGTCTCTTTCTTAGTGTTCAATCATGAACACTGACCTCACTGAGGCAAGCTGCCGTTCTCTAGATTATGTTCTGGCTTCTTTTGTTACCTCCTAGATGAATCGTTGATGCACTTTTGGTGCAATTTTGATTGGCTGGCAGCTTCTGGGAAGATTCAGCACCGTTCCAAGTTTTCTCCGTTTGTGGTCAATGTGGCACTCACCGTGGTTCGCTGAAGTCCCAAAGCCTTAGAAAAGGTTCTGCCACCCTTTCTAGACTGATAGATGTCATTAAGCTGTTCTTGATCTTTTTTAGATTGTGGCATGAGGTGATGATCTGAAATATTTAAGTTTTTTTAAAAAGTAAATCAAAAAAACAAACAATCAGAAAGAGGGCAACTACTTTCCACAGCATTGTAAATCTTCCTTCTCTGCCTCCTACATAATTTATAGGAGAGATTATAACTGTTCACAGTAATATACACTGGAAGGAATACATTCACACATGCACACTTTTCACACTAGATGAGAATATTGATAACCGCTGTTTCTTATGGTCAGCTGCTAGCTGCATAGCTGATAATATAACAGGGAGAAGCTCTTTGACAGGCTCTATCCAGTGAAAGTAAAACTTGCCCACAGACACCTCTCACACTCAATAATCATCACATCTTATCTCATTAGTTTAATCTCTACAAGGTCCAAAGTGGCGAATTGAACCCACTTCTTAGAGGTCAAACTGTTCTACTCCTGGATTTTTAAAAGTTTGTTTCATTGTTGGTTGAATGTTTTTATTTTTGGAAAGAGGCAGCTGTTTCTTGCAGTTTCTGCTCTTCTTCCTGCAGGTTTATAATTTCTGAATATATATGAGAGTGGTGTTGCAATGGTTTAAGGTTATTAACCTTTATTAAGAATTCGGTACATCTGCTTAAAAGAAGATCTTTGTCTTAGTGAGTGTCATTGTTACACAATGGAACAGCTGTTCTAAAATGTCCAGACATTCCTATAGAAATATGTAAACACTTACAGCCACAGTGCATCACATTATTATCTTATGCAAATATGCATTTTATTAAGTATGAATTAATTATGACTAGCTTGGTCCTGCTGAGATTTCCTTCCCTTTCACACACCCCACTCTCAGTCACCATATCCTTGCTCTGTGAGAATCACTGAGTTTCTTTATATAAGGACTTGACCTTACTATGTAGTGTCCTGATGTACGTGATGTAAACGCCATTCAATTTTTACTGCTTATTAATGCTAAATATGAGATTTTTTGGAGTTTTAACTGTCTTGGCTAATAATACAGATTGCAACAGATAATAAATCAAATGGCCTCATTGTTGCACATTCCTCTGCATCTCTCTCTCTCTCTCATCTCCACACAACACTTTGCCCGAGGCCATTCTGCGATGAGGAAGCTTTGAAACTGTCTCATTTGGGGATAGTTCTTAAATCCTTTGTCTTAATCTGCAGATCATTCCTTTATCTGATCATTCGTGTCTGGATCAGATGTATTTGTATGCAAACCAGAGATGGTTTCTGCTCCGTTTCTGTGTAGAAGTTAAGTGCTTCTGTGCACTTTGATATCACTCCTCTCAGAAAATGTAGTTTTTGAGGTTACTGTTCTGGCGTTTCTGCGTGATTAGACGGAATAATTGTGCAGTGCAGAGTGGCATGGAGATGGCTCACATGACATGCAGCACATTTTATGGGTTGGATTTAATCGTCTATTAAAATCGTCTCCCTCTTTTGTCTCTGTTTTCTGATTATCTGAAACTGCCACTGCTTAAATAAAGTGCATAAATATTTAAGTAGTTAATTTCTAATGTCGTTTTGGAATGGAATAGATTTTCTTTTTCTGTGTAATGATCAGCAAGTAATAGTTTAGGCAGTAACTGTTGTAGTTCTGTGTTTCTATAGCAGTTGTACAAGTGCACTATTGTACTATTACCATCTGTGTGTTGTGAAACTGTATTAGTGGGGGCAGTAGTGCTAGTAATATTCGTGGTAGAACTGCCTGACAATAACATGAACAGTAGAATTCAGTCTGCATTAGCAGTAAAATGACTCTGGTACTAATGTACTGTGTTGGGAGTGTGGGGTAGAAAATGGTTCACAGATGGAGTGGAGGAGATGTTTCTTTCTCTTTTTAGTATTTTCCTGTATATCCATTAATAAGGGCGGTCTAGTAGAGCTACAGATGATTATTTCATATTCAGAAATAACAGTGGCCAGCTTCTGTTATTGGGAACTGAAAATGTTGTTGTGGCTTTGGGAAAATATCTTAACTAGCTTGGTGTGGCGCTAGTTTTTGCTCCAAAAAAACCCCTCACTAATGTTTTGTTATTTGTTTGTTTTCATTAGCTATTCTTACCAAAGTCTTAAAAAGACAAATGAAAAATAAGCCCATGAAATCATAGAGCCACACATTGTAAAAGGAAACAAAAAGGTGCAAAAACAGCTGTGGGACAAAACAGAGAGACTGAGTTACTGAATATCCCACACATACTGTTTTACTTCATTCTTGAAGGATTCTTCGTATTAGATTCTTTACTCCGACCAGTTCTCATGATAAAATGGTTTGTGGATAAGCAACAGTCCAATAGCCTCTTTCATATCCATGACAGAAATTCAGCTCCGAGGTTATGCACTCACAAATGCTTTTGTGCAGAAGATTTATGAAAAATTAAAGAAATGTTGTTCTGGAAACTCTTCAGCTTTCACTGTCTGGTCAGATATTTATGTGATACTTACATAGAGATAGCCAGGTTTGAACCACAGGGAAATATTTACCCATCACTGCACTACGATATGAGCATAAATAAAACCACATTCTCCAACTTAAAATAGTTAAAAATAACATTCAGTGACTCCAGTCTATTTAGATAATAAGAAAATAAAGTTTTTGAATTCCAAACTTTGCTGATCGTAAAAGACTTTCAGTTGTGAAGTGGTTTTCAGTTTCTGGACTGGAAAGCAGCTTTTCCCCTCTCCTGTCAGACCCCCACCCCCATCATGTATCACATATCACCAAGCAGTGATATTTCTTTGAGTCGTTTCTGCATCTCAGTACATTCTGCAGAAGAATCATCATGCACATGATTAAAATAATGTGTGCAAAACAGTTGTGAACAGTTTCCCACTTCAGACAAAATACTAAATGTGCCAGACGGTTTTCTTACACCCAACATGTCAAGTTAAATATTGTTGGCACAAAGGGCATTTCTGGTCTTACCAGAGAGCTAACCAATCAGAGTACTCTGGCCCCCTCATGTGGCTGCATTACATATTGTTTATCTCCTTCTCCCAAAGATTAAATATGCTGCCCTGTGGCTCTCAACAAAATATATCAAATATTATGCTTTGAACTTCATAGAGCCTCGTGTTGCAGCATGTCTTCTTGAATTAATCTGGTGCAGCGTGTGTTCCCCTCTTACAGCTTACAACTCTGTAGTTTATCTTTTTGAATCCAGAAAGCAGGATTACAAGGCAATTAAAAGTTAAAGCCACCAGTGATGGCATTTTGTTTTAGATGAGAACAGCAGGGTAGCAGTGTTAATAGACTTGTTTTACTTCATGCAATTATAAACCCAATAAGGTAGTGAACCATTAAGGAAATACCAAGTTGTGTAATTTACGTGATGTCCCTCTTATTTAATGGAAGTTACAGGTTATTCCTGAATTTTAGCAACTTAATAGGACTATCGTTATGTGAGTGAAAATAAGTCGTACAAAGAAGCCCACACATGAAACTACGTAAAGGCACTTTATGCATTTGGAAGAGTTTAAGCTCAGTATAATTGCATGAATTAAATGTCTGGGTGCTTTGGCTATTTCTGTGTCTTAAATAATGCACTTCTTGTGTGCTGCAGAGCTTTGGACATAAAAGATAATTTAATGACCACTTCTCCCCTCACTTACTGGAGTTTTCTCTATAATGCACACTATTTAACACTAAGGAAAATTAAAATGAAACCAAGAACTCAACTTTGGGATTTTATGATATAAAGGTAGAAGTGGTGCTTTTTTGCTGTTATGACAGTGTGGTACCAATGTGAATATAATGAGTCTGCTAGAAAGGCTGACAAGACAAAATGTTCAACTATTTTTGACTCTCAAACTGGATGTGGTGTGGTTGAGGGAGAAGGCTCTCAACCTGGTTTGAGTAAAAAAAAGAAAATCTGTCAAACAAAAAAATCCCCTCTCGGCCCTGCGGGCAGCCTCACCGACCGACCACAGTATGTGAGGACTCAGGGCTGTGTGTCGGACAGGGTCGTCTGCAGTACGGGGGCCCCACAGGGAACGGTTCTGGCTCCGTTCCTCTTCACCATCTACACTGCAGACTTCTCCCACAATTCCACCCAGTGCTTCCTGCAGAAGTTCTCTGATGACTCTGCAATAGTCGGCCTCATCACTGATGGGGACGACAAGGAGTACAGAGGTCTGACCCAAGACTTTGTGGACTGGTGCCAGCTGAACTACCTCCAGATCAACGCCAGTAAAACCAAGGAACTGGTGGTAGACTTCCGCAGGCACAAGCATTCTCCACTGCAACCACTGAACATCCAGGGTATGGACATTGAGGCTGTGGACAGCTACAGGTACCTTGGTGTTCATCTGAACAATAGTCTGGACTGGACTCATAACTCAGACGCCCTCTACAGGAAAGGGCAGAGCAGGCTGTACCTGCTGCGGAGACTCAGGTCGTTTGGGGTGGAGGGCCCACTCCTGAAGACCTTCTATGACTCTGTGGTGGCTTCTGCTATCTTTTATGGTGTGGTCTGCTGGGGCGGCAGCATCTCTGCTGGGGACAGGAAGAGACTGAACAGGGTGATCCGAAGGGCCAGCTCTGTTCTAGGATGCCCTCTGGACCCAGTGGAGGTGGTGAGTGACAGGAGAACGGCGGCTAAGCTGTCATCCCTGATGGACAACATCTCCCACCCCATGCAGCAGACTGTGACAGCACTGAGCAGCTCCTTCAGTGGGAGACTGCGGCACCCACGGTGTGGGACGGAGAGATTTCGCAGGTCTTTCCTCCCCACTGCTGTCAGACTCCATAATAAAGACTTTAACTGATCAAGCACACACATCCATACATATGCAATAATACTAAGTGCAATAATCCTTTCTGTCATCGTTGTATTTTTACTCAGTTGTATATAGCATTTGTATTCTATTTTTATCTTATTGTATATTTTTATTCTATTCTATTCTACTGTATATAGTATTTTATTTTATTCTATTCTGTACAGCTGTGTACTGTATTTATTCTTATTGTATTCTAATTTTTGCGTCATAACTTTTGCACTGTCCACTTCCTGCTGTGACAAAACAAATTTCCCACGTGTGGGACTAATAAAGGTTATCTTATCTTATCTTATCTATCCTTCAAGCTCGGGTCCTCTACCAGAGGTCTGAAGCTTGAGGGTCCTGCGCAGTATCTTAGCTGTTCCCAGGACTGCGCTGTTCTGGACAGAGATCTCAGATGTTGTTCCTGGGATCTGCTGGAGCCACTTGCTTAATTTGGGGGTCACTTCACCGAGTGCACCGATTACCACTAGGACCACTGCTGCCTTCACCTTTCACATCTTATGGAGCTCTTCTCTCAGCCCTTGGTACTTCTCCATGTTCTCGTGTCCTTCTCCCTGATGTTGCTGTCATTTGGAACAGCTGCGTCTATCACTACAGCCATCTTCCTCTGCTTGTCCACCACTTCTATCTCCGGTTAGTTAGCAGGAGATTCAAAGTCATCCAAGATTTTTAGCAGATGCAGCTCTGCTATGAATTTGAAAATCTTACACCACTGGAGGTATCGTATTCACAAACCTGGGAAGGGTTGACAACTGATGTGGGTAAAAAGAATATGCAAATAAACTAGCAAAAGGAAATCTCTTAGTGTTTTAACCTAAAACTAATTTTCTGTTTCAGTGATTTTCTTTATTTATGGCAGGCAAAGATTCTTATATCCTTTCAACTTTTTTTAAAATCATCAGATGTTCTAGATGTTAATTGTGTCCCTAGTGTTAGAGGACAGCTGGTGAATATTGTTAAATACAATATAGTGTAATTTCAGTAGAGCAAAGGTTAATGCTTAAGTGAAAATAAATGGAGGCGATCCTAGCAGCAGGGATTCACAATAAAATAACCCAAACCTTTTTTAAACTGAACATCAGCTTTCAAAACATGTCTGTAAAAGTCTGTTCAGCCACAATAGTTTTGTCAACATAAACTCTTTCAGCATTCGACTTTCTCTGCGAACAAAGGATTTCCTGTTAGCAGAACAGCCTCTTCTCTGCTCCAACACTGTAAGCCTTCCACTTTGCAAAGATAATATTTGTCCCTCCAAAAAGTGAGGTCATTCGTAAGAATAGAGTCGATCTGCAACCAATCATACCAAACTTTTAACAGCATTCATCACCATATTCATTTTTCATGGCTCCTGCTAAAGTGATCTATCAACACACAGATCTGTTTGACCCGCCGTTGTTATTTCAGTTACTTAATCAAGACCTTCGCTCGGCAGAGCTCTTTTTCTGTGGTGCCGATCGCCAACACGTCGGTTGACTATGAACAGGTTCACCTACAGTCTTATTAGTGCCAAGAATTGAAGCTGTGTTTTAGGTAACTAAAAGCAGATGCACCCGTTATACTGTAGCACACTGGATATGATTTTAGTTTGTTATAGGCTTGCTGTAGTAAAAACTCAGGAGTACCTTTTAATTTTTAGAGACGTGGTTTGACATTTTTAGCAATTCAGATATTGTTCACTTGTCAACAGTTTAATGATGGACACAGAAATGATGCTCGGGTCTCTACAAAAGGTGTAAAGTTATAGCCAAAAGTCTATTATTTAATCTTGTGCAAAGACTGGAAGCAGGTGGAAACAGCTGCCTGGTGATGTCTACAAAATAACCTTCATGTTAGGGTTTAGAAACTTCCAAACAAACTTAAAAACCACCAGCAGTTGGTCATATAATGTATTTGCGAATGTTTATGTGTAGCGCAAACCAATCAACTTGCAAACCAATTAACTCTGTAGGCAGATCACCAGACAAAACAGCAAAAAACACTACAAAATGAAAACTATAACATTCTGTTGCAGATATTAGCAGCACCTTTAGAGCTTCTAAATTATAAATTGTTTGCTTATTGTTGTTTGCTTAATTTTTCGTTTCACGGCTCCTGTGTGTTGAAGAAGAGGACTAGGGACGAAGTGGAAAAATATATTTGCATCATTTAGTTCAGCCTGAATCACAGGAAACTTTTCCCCAGGCCAGATTTAAGTCTTGATTAACGTCTTCAGCTCTGAAACCTCAAATGCAAGTTGGAAGTTTACCTCTAAATACACACACAGTGGAGTGGAGACAGATGTAGTGAAATAATATTAATGGATCTGGCAACAGCAGGTTATATTATTGTAAGTGAAATAAAAGCTTCCCACCAAGTGTTATGGTAAGTGAGAGCGAGCATTCTGACAAGAGAGAGAAAGTATTGTTGAAGCTTTTTTGTTGTGTTGACTCAGTTTGCACTTCCATTAACAACTGTTGTAAATATACAGTTGAGGATAATGTATGTATATTTTTTCACATGGGATGAGAGTAAATCCAAAACTTTTGCACTGTTTTGCACCCAATTCTTGGGAAATAAAAAAGTTTGCTGTACAATCATCCCACTGTGGAAAAACAATAGAAATTAATCGCAAAGCCTCGAATTACCATGACATCCATGCTCATGATGAGTGCATGTAAACTTCTGACCACAAGTTTACAAAACTAAGCTGCTTGACTCATACAACTTCAAGTTGCTCTGAGTAATTTTGCTGTTAGCCTCATCTGTGCTGCAGCACATTAGCACTCACACTATGTGCTGCTGCCACAGACAGTATGAAAGATGAATGTAGCCATGGTGATGTCATCCACTGGTTTTTGAAGCATCAAAATGAGCACTTTCACCATCGCCATCTTAGGACTTGAAACCAGATGTGACAAGTGAGGGGTAGCTCTGTTTGTGAAACCATGTGCTCAGTCACACATCATTAGCCAATGGGCACAGCCTGGATAATCCTTCTTTCTGACACTTAGAAAAGCTCAAATTTACAGAATGTGCTTGAATGTTTCAACAGAAAATTGTTTCCAGACTTTTATAGGATTCTTTGCTTTGTGAAAAACAGAAAAAATGGCACTTCTACATTCTACCTTTTAGTGTAGTAAACAACAATAGAGTTAAATGGATTGCCCTGACATTAGTACACTGTAATGATATATAATTCGAGTTTTTAAGCCAATATCTGATTCATACATCAGACCCGTGTACTCTGCAGGACTAGTTAATTATTTTATTACACCGAGCTAACTGGTTGCTGTTCAGAGTTTTATTTAATGTGAAGACTCGGACTATAAGAAGTGATATAAGGGAGTTTTCTTTTTCTTATCCGACTCTTGCAAGATGGCAAAAATTCCCACTTTCCCACATAAATAAGCATTGAGGATTCCCACATTGAGCATTTTGTTGTCAGGCTGCAGAAAACAATTTTGACCAGTCTCAATTAGAGTCTCCCAGGTAGTATTATGATGTAGATAAAAATACAGAAACGATTACACAGCTCAGCAGGAGCAAATAATCTAGATTTAGCAATGGACAGAAGAAAAAGTTGGTCCTCTTGTCCTCAGAGCGACACAGGCCTCATAAATTACTGATGATGATTTGTAGACATGTGTTCAGAAACCAGCTGGGCTGTGATATATATGAAGAGGGGATTAGGCCACTTAGTACTTCCCTTCTTCTTCTGTGTAAAAGGTTACACAAGTTCAACACCAGCACATAACACCTCTAGATTAAGAGCTTTTACTCCTGAATCTTCATCTGTTATTGCTCTGCTGCTGAAGGCATGTTAGTGCGTCTGCCTCCTCCAGCAGCAGCACAGCTGTGTGTGGTATTCAGTGGGTGGTACTCAATGTTCAGCTCCTAAATTCATGGATCAAGTGCGGTGACTCCTGTCCACTGTGGTAGGTTACAGTATAGTCACCCTTCCTAGCTTTAACATCTCTGCAGTATTCAGCAACCAGCTGCTGTGAACATCTGCTCTCGCTGTTTCAGGGTTACTTAACACGAGACCTGCTCTTAATGCTAAATTAACTCGACTGTTCTCTGCACCTCCACCTCCTCCTGGAGTCCACAGAGGAATCTGACACGCTCGTATGTTTCTGTTTGCGTTGTTATCACTGTGCTGCTTTTACAAGTCTGAGGTTCAAAGTGAGTCATCATACCTTCGGGCTGAATATATCATCTAGAGGAGTTTTGCAACTGTATTCTTCTCCCTGTATCTCTCATATTGATGTAGGAAAAGAACAGTTTTAAATTTTCTCAGTCTCTCCGATTTCCATTCATTTTTCCAGGTCAGCAAATAAGACCCCCTTCTGGGGTTCAAATACTGTAATTATACTGCGAGCAGACCACCCTTTAAGATAAAGTAGAAAGTGGAAAGAGATACTTAATTTAGTCTGTTTAAAATTTAAATAAAATATATTTTATGTAATCAATTTAAACAAAGCAGCAGGAATATAAGTTAATATAAATGTAAAAGGGAATTGAAATTAATATCAGAAGACAAACAATTAAGCAAACTATAAGAGAGTTATAAAATGAAATGGAAAATCAATTACAATAACACAACTACAGACTTAGTATTGCAAATTGTTGCTGCCAATACACAATGTCAAGACAACAAAAGCATAGCGTGTGTTAGGGCTATAATTTCATGTTTTACTGAATGGAATGAAATAAAACATGAAATCAAACACACTCCAGCTACTCAAGGTTTTCATTTCAACATATTTTTCACAGCAAATCAATACTGTAACGTTATTTTGAAAAGACAGCAGACACATCTGGCCAAAGAAGAATTTCGTTTCAAAAGTTGTTTTAAGGGCTTCCTCTCTAAGAAAGCTTTTCCTTTCAAGTCCTGAAAGAACCATTTATCATAAGCACAAAACTGACTGGAGTTGAAATATTTTGTAGAGGGGAGAGCTGAGAATCAGCAAGCTGGAAATGTTTTCTTCTTCTTTTATCTTTTGCTCAGGTTTCACAGCTGCATTGAAATTGAAAGTAAAGATACGGGTTAATATTAGGTTACATCTGAGGCCAAACTGTGACCCAGAAAGTGTACATCAGCCGACCAACAAAGCAGCCACTTTGCAGGATTCATGACCTTGTTTTTACTGGTGCACTTCAGAAAACAAAAAAGAAAATACCGTCTGGGCAAGCATCACAACTTGTCCAAGTGCTCAAGTGACATTGAGGTGAAACTTTTCCATCGACACAGCTGGGGCTTTATGTGACTTTGGAAGATCCCATGCAATCGGCGACCGCATTCTTCGGGTCTCCCTTTTATCTGTATGAGCTGAGCTGTAATGTAGGACCAGTAAATCATAGCTTGGTCTTTGTCTGTGTGTAGACAGAGAAGTCCGCTGAGCCAACAGCCGCCATAGCTACCTACTTAAATACCTTATTTATGCTCTCTGCCTCACTGCACACTTTTCCCAACACGGCTCATTAATCTGAAGAAGAACTGGAAGGAGCAGGCTCATAGGGGCGCATTATATCTCACAGCACCTATCATTGCTGGAGTATGTAAAGGAAAGTTCATAATCTTTAAAGCACAGCCATTTATTTCTTGTTCATGCTACCATTTAACAAATTGATTTCAGTTACTGAGGCATAAGTTCACGTACTAGCGGCGTTACTTAAATGAAAAAAAACCTCAGCTACATTAACAAAAGATGACGAGCAACCTTTGGTATTTGAAAAAATAAGTGAGCAATAAAAAAATGAAACAGTCGCCCACAGTGGTTCCCACTCTGCTTTATTTATTTTCAGCCCAATTGTCTTTCGGCACCGTCTTTTACAGCTCTCCCAGCTTGTGTCTTTATGGAACCATAGGAAAATACACTACGTCTCGCTTAATCATCAGTCAGCCGGTGGAGAGGAGCCATTTCGTCTGTGTGGTCCTCGCTCCACCGTCTAAAAATCTCCGCCGACGCCGCTGGAATACAGTCATCTCTTTGGCCGTCACGCTTGAGCGATGCTCTCCTCGTCACAGTGCTGCCGCACATCATGGGTCTGGCTCTGGACTTGGACAAGTCAGATTCGAGTTGCAAAGGCATCCTGAAGGTTTGTGTGTCAGTAGTGAAGGGTTTGCAAGGTCAACTACGGGGTCACCAGCATCTTCATCATAAAGCTTCAATCAAGACACCTAAAAGGAAACTTTGGGACTCTACAAAGGAGAAACATCTGCTTGTGTCTGGTGGGTTTTTGTAGATTCATTGGTCAAAACGTGCAGGTGTGTTTTAAGCACCGTTTCACTACAAGTGAAGGAGCTGCAGCACGCATACCTCGCATGCTAAGCACACATTTACAAAATGTATGTATTCTACATGCCAAAAGGTCAACATTTATCAAATCAACTGCATTCTGCAGTCTTAAGGTGGCATTGTTCGACTCTAACAGGAAACAAAACTGCCTTTGGCTGCACGTACACCCCCGACAAATCAGCCTGTTGTGGGGGGTGTTAATACGGGCCCCGTATCTAATGATAGATTTTTGTTTTCTAAAAGATGTGACATGTGTAAAGATTAAGAGGGTGCCAGTTTCTTAATGGGATGCCTTAAAATATGATACCCAGTGTGGTGAACAAAGTGCTCGGTCTGTTTAGGATTTTTAGCAACTAACCATTGTCACCTGGATCTCCTAATTACTTTGTTTTTCTTTGCAAGAAAAATAAATTGTACCTTAATCTGCCTTGGTCACATGAAAAAGTGACCTTTTGCTGTATATATTCTTTGTCTGGGCTTTAAGAAGCGAAACATGGCACGAGCTGTTTTCTGCTTTGATGTTCCTGTTAGTTGGACAAGATCGCTCATCTTTGTTTTCCATAATAAGCTGTTTTGTATTGTTGTATCCACACTATGGGGAAGGTTTGATTAGGTGTAGTAACACCAGGTTAAACCAGGTGTTATCATGGTTCAAAATGAATCAGTCACCTACCAGTTGTTTTAACTCTTAGGGATGCAGTACCGTGCAAAAGTCTCGAGTCCCTCCACATTTCTTTGTGTTTTGCAAGGAAAATGGGGAATAAGTGCAGCAATTTATTGGCATATTTTATGACAAATGTAGAGTTTGTACAATTTTAACAAGCTTAAAAGTCAATATCTGATATGACCACCTTTGTCCTTCAACACAGCCTGAACTGTTAGGCAAGCTTTCAAGCCTGAGGTGCGGCGGAAACCATGATCGAGCCTCCACCGTGTTTTACATAAGATAGTGGATAAAGGAATCCAGAAAGCAAAGCTTTGTAAGACCTTCAGAAACTACTGCTCTGAGAGTCTTGCAAAAATAAAGAAATGAAGGTCCACAGTACTCTTTGAAACTTCTCAACAAACTGAGAAAAGTTTTGACACAACCAGCAGGTGCTTGTTAAGTAAGCAATATGTTCTTACCTCACATCTTTCTTCTGGTCATTTTTGTCTACATTATTTTCTTTGTCGTTCGGATAAAAGAGAAATACTCTTTTTGAATTAAATCAGTAAGCACACTTTGTGGAGTACAGTAATAATAGCAAAATACACAAACAGAGAAAATAGGTCAGAGGAGACCAAGTGGGACAGGCTTATATCGCTGCCTGTGTGGCGTAGACCTGATTGTGCAGAATAGCAGGAAATATTGTGTAACTGGGATCCAGCACTGACACTCTGCAGCAGCCAGGGAGCAGCTGAATACATAAAAACCCTCCTGAAGATCTCCAAAACAATGGCATGCCCCTCGGCGAGTGTTTAGTCTCTCTCTGTACCCGCCCAAACTTATCTGTTCACTCACATCGTTTGACCCAGAAGCAGAGTGGTGCATCTGGGTGGAGAGTAAAAGATGGTTGATTGAGCTGTAACATGGCCAGCATAGAAAGAGTCAGGCCAAAAATGTATGCATCTCATGAAATATTACACTTACAGTAAGAAACGCAGGTCATCAGGGTTTCTGCGTGTGTTAGCTCATTTACGAGAAATTGCATAAACATATATTTTTCTGACTATCTTCCAAAGTATTCCAGACGGGATTTTATGTAGTGTTTCTTCTGTTTTTTCTGCAGCAATTGGAGTCTATTTATTTCTGCATTTTCAAATCTCAGTGTGAAATTTAAATCCATAATCTACAATTTACAACTGAGGTTTTTCACCTTTTTTGGCTTGTAAATAAACCAGTGTCTACTGTGGCCCCTGTTATAGCCTCATTGCGGGATATACTGTAAGTTTAGAGCAACCAAAGGGATTTTTCCCCTGCAGCTGTTTCATTTAAGGAGTCTTGGATGAGAGTATTTCAAGTGGAAAAGAAGGGAAAATAATATAAAACTCAATATATCTTTATAAAAATCCATATTTTATAATCTGTTGGTGACCTCTCAGATTTTCCTTGGGTGCCTTAAAGAGAACTCATTATGCTCATTTTGAGCTCCATGCAGTATTTTTATTCATGGACTCTAGAGTAGCTTTGCATGATTCACAGTTCAAAGTCATTCTTATATACCTTAAACAGCGCCTTGTTACAGAAAGAAGCTGTTTTAGCTCCTGTCCCTTAAGCCAACTTTCTTTAGATTAACTGTGATTGAGATGGTCTTGTTAAGAGATCTGCTCTCCTGAATATCCTGCAGAATCAAGGGTAGAAAAGAGATAGGGGATCCTAGGGGACAGGGAATGTTTCTATGAGCATCCAATCCTGTGACAGTGGGGAGAAAAATATTCATTTAATGCAATTAAAAGCACATGTGACTTTTGTGTGTTTCCATAGTAACATTTGTGATGAGAATCACTTGTAGCGTAATTTTTTCATACCTGTGCTTATTCATTATTTACTGTGATTTCATTGACAAACTATGATATGGGTTGTGCTCTCATGTCAGAGCTTTGGGATGTAGTGTGTGGTAAAAATGGTAAAATACTTTAATGGGATGTTAAGATAAGATTTTCCTGTTAATGCTTAAATCAACACTCCCCAATTTATCACACTTCCTGCCGTATATTTGAAGTATGTGCTGAGATAGCCCTGACCAAAGACTGATTATATATCAGCATTTTTACGAGAGACTTGGGTGTAATCTTGAAATTTTGTCTTGCTCAGTTGGACGTCAGATCCTGACTTGAGTTTGAAATTTAACAGCTCGGAGAACCCAAACACCCAAAAGGCTGACTCCACAGAGTGGCTCATAAGTGCAACATTATGCTTGTTTACAGCAACTCACATGGTTTATATGCCCTGCCACTTTGACAGAACCGCTATGGTGGGTTGCAAGTGTTTGTGTATGGAACAGGGGCCATGTTTATAAGTGCGCAGTAATGTGAAGTATGCGTGTTTTCACAAGGACACTGTCATATGTGTGTGTGTGTGTGTGTGTGTGTGTGTGTGTGCGTGTGTGTGTGTGTGTGTGTGCGCGCTGCATGTATTCACTCAGGTCAAGTGTGTTTTTCCTTGAGTACTTTTGTGTGAAATACACTTGTGTGTATACATGTGTTTGTATATGTAATAGTACATGATGAATCCCTTGGATTTTGTTAACAAAAAAAGCTTAAAGGAGCCTGGATGGCTGGGTCTGCAGCATCTTCAATTCATCTCTGTCCAGGGGCCCACGCTGCATCATTACTCTCCTGTTCTCTCCACTCATTTCTGTTTAAAGTATTTAAATTGGACTAGCAAATACATATAGATAGAAAGAAATGTTACTTTCTGCTACTACCTTATTCACAACATATTCAGAACTCCCTATTACCTCAGTGGGTAGCTCTGGATATTTGATTTGGCAGAATTGTAGATTTTCTGCGATGGAACCAGGACTTTTCATTTGTTAGAGGAATTCGCTACACTAAATAGAAACCGATAGAAAAATAAATTTTTAAAATGTGCAGGCAGATACTTCCGTCAGGAAGGTAGAGACCAAAAAAAAGAGCTACGACACTGGACATTTGCCAGCTGGAAAGACAAATGACTGCAAATGAACTCTGACCCTTAACTTTAATATTTATACCAAAGTTATTATAGTTAACTACATCTAAACTAAAAAGTAAAACTAGATGTGAAAAAAACTAAAATACAAATTTAAAAAACTCAAAGTATTTTGGGAACTAGAGGTAATATTCTCAGTTTTAATGCTTGTTAATTTGGTTAAAAAAATGTTATGACTTACCTAATGAACCCTCGATTATTGATAAAGTTGTGGGGTTTTTTCTGTCATACCCCAGTTCTGTTTCTGGTAAATATCCTTCATACAGTAAAAGAGTAAACCTTACACTGAAACTAATAAAATCTAAATTAAAACTAAATATTTTTTAAGCAGTAAAAACTAAACTGAAACAAGCAAATTTTCTCTTTAAACTAAAACTAGGGGTTTTTTTTAAGTCAAAATACAAATAAAAAGTAATTATAAAATATAAAACTAATAACACATGTTATACATTATACATACTATTATACACACTATTGTACCAAATGACTAACATTGTTCTGTTGCTATATTTAGCCTTGTTCACTGTAACAAAAGCTGTGCGCAGTATCCTATTGCTGTGCAGCACCATCAGAACGGCGCTTTCTTTCTGCTGTGTTCATTGTGTGAGTGAACACGAGGCCTCCATTTCTCTCTCAGTTGAAGCCAAACTGTAGCTCAGCCTTTAGCTTTAACTCATATGTCTGGTTATGATATCACCTTCCAGCCCGCATTCGCATAATCGGTGTATGACTATTTCTTATCAAAGTGTTTAAAAAACATTTTCTCATTTTCTTCTGTTTGGTTCATTTTGTGGTCATTTGTGTTCCTAAAAAAACAACTATAAACAATCTGTGCAATCTGTAAACAACTCGGAAGATAAACATATTTTTTTAATGTTCATCTTTTGATGGACTGACCTACGCACTGCCTACAAGCAACTTGCAGCTACATGTGGGCGAGAGACCATAGAAAGTAAAAGATATATAGTAACTCCAAGTGACTACAGGTGAAAAAAAGTCGCGTTGACAGACAGTGGGCAGGACCTGCAATAAACTCTTCTCAACTTCTAATCTTCTCAGGCTGTAATGACTGAGTGAAGTCCAATAACCTAGCAAATGGAGCTTTCTAACATTTCAATATTCTAAGTGGATCACATTTGACCCAAACCAGATTCTTTCATAGACCAAAGAGTTTCTGTGGCTTAACCTAACAGCAAGTGAAAGTTGACACTTGTTGTCTGCAGCTCCAGTCTGCTGGTCAAAAGTCAGATTTGTTTGTTGGGTGTATTTGCCCCTTTGTCATCTAAACACAGATTTTATAACTCTTTGAAACTTGAAACCATATGTTGCTTCAGAAATCCTCGCATGGGTAATTTCAAACAACTGAGCAATAGAATGATTTAGTTAAAGGACTTGTTGAATCCTTTGGCCTTGATTCAGGCTCCCCCGTGTCCATCTTGTCTCTGCAGTCTCTTTCTGTACTTTGGAGGCATTGCACTGATGGGAAAAGACAGTTGTTGTTTCTTGCTAGCTGGCGTCCCCCTGCCTCTCCCATACATCCTGGAGCTTTTCCAGGAGGCTGTTTATGTGTTGAGTGCAGCACTCCGTGGAGCTTAGGGCCTAATGGAGTGTGAGAAGGGGACCTGGGCTTCTTCAGCTTGTGTTCAGCTGTACAAACATGCTGCCACTCCTCGGCTCTCGCTCTCTCCTTCTCTGCCCAAATCATTATTTCACCTTTACCTCTGCCTGCCTGCCTGCCATCTTTCTGCTCCATTCTCATTCTATAACATAACTGTTACAGCAAGACAGAGGAAATTAATAAAGGAGCATGAAAACCTCTTTGGCTTTTCTTGTTAGCATGCTTCTTTGTGAGGACCATGTTTACTAAAGTGAAAGACCGCAGACTCAGCTGACACCTCTGTTTGTTTGGAAGGTCGTGCTGTCTATTTTTATACTACAAGAAAACAGAATTGAAAGGAAGTCTCAGAAACCAGTCCCAGTTTATTGGTTTAAACCAGGGATAAAACTATTCCCATTTATTGGTGCATATAACCTTTGAGCTTGCTAGATTTCTGAGTACAGCATTATGACAGAACTCTCTTTGCTTGCCCATCATCACTGTTACTAACACAATTCAAAAGGAGCAGCTTTTACTTTGAAGGGAAATAGTCGTGATTTAAGTACAGATATTAAGAAGTAATTGTCTGCAACACAAATGAGATTTGTATGACACTCTTCATGGTTTCACTACTGCATAGGAACCAGATGGCAAATGTTTGTCAGTGTCTTCAATAACAACTGCAGCAATCACTAGCAACGAAAGCAACTGCACAAGCTTTTTGGCGCAGCACCGTACAGTATCCTCTTTGCACACAATTTTACCTACCAAGTGCCAGCAGCCTCACTTTTTCCTAGCAACTGGTAGTTGCCAGGTGGTGACTTTGGGGACTATCATGCCTGCAAGTCATCCATATGTAGTGGTGATGCAAACAAATAAAGTACACGTATTTAAGACTTGCTAATGTTTTATATTTTGAGCTTCATCATATTTCCCTGTGTGTATACAACAAAGCACACAAAACTGTATTGCTGCCTCCGTGGTGTATATGCAGAAAGTGTGACTGCAAGAAAATAGGAGGAAAAACTCTGAAGAATCTGACATCAGTTGGTGCAAAAGCCACTTTGACATCCTGTTATGGGGTTTTCCACTTACCTGTGGTTCAGTTTGTGCAAGAGAAAATATTTAATGTATGAAAAAAAAGTGAGAGCAACACATCAGGGTTAATACATGAATGTAAACGTGAATGACAGGTAGCCTGCTTGAACAAGAAGTAGAGCCGCAGCATGATGAACACTTGATGACCTCACAGGTGTTAACGAGCTGCTGTAAATTAGGAGTCTCCACGTGTTTATATAAATTCTGCCGTCTTCCATGTCCTACACCATCTCCTCCCCTGCAGGACTAACGGACCATGTTATGATTAATTGTTTCATCATCGTCCAGCAACCATCGCCAAATCCCAGCAGACACACGCTGCCTTCCCAGAAGTCCCTGCTACAGAGTGAGTGTGGCTCTGCAGAGTGGAAATCTCCAAGGTTGTGGCTCACCGTTCTCCAAAGTACAAGCACCTGAAAAAATAAGCTAGCCTCTGCCGGCTTGTCGAAGGCACCGCTGAGTTAAATATAGATGTAATATCCCTCCCTTTCAGCTGTATCCAAACAAATTAAAGATGTCTTTCTTACAGGACGGTTACCACAGAGAGTGATCGTAAAAAAATGGGAGGAAATCTGTAGAGTGTGGCGAGACATGACATTTGAAACAGAGTCCTTAATGGGGGTTTTATGAGAGAATAATCTGTGCATTAATTAGTTTGGGCACATTGAGGGCTGTGGCAGTGATTGGCAGGCTGAAAGCTGCTGGACAAGCAGAGCAGGTTTCTTTTAAGCACTTAGTGGGTAAGGGAGGGAGCTGGGCTCAGATGTGGCTCAAATGGGCCAAAATGAGTGAGTTCAGCAAAGTGCCACAGTGGCTCAAAACATGAAGAGAAAACTGATTTCTGAATTATATGTGCATCATTAAAAGAGAGATATTTTAGTAACACTATGATTTTTTAATTAAAAAGAAAAAAACAAGCAGTGAGCGGAGCCAGTGAGCTCAGCATACAGATTAGAAACTGACTTGAAACACATTTAAGTCACTTTACTGAGTAATGTTTTAATGTGAGTGCTGACAGTAAAGTAAAAAACAATGCTTTAGCAGTCAAATATATTTCACTTTTAATTAACAACAAAGATACAAGTATGTTTTATATGATAAACAAAGTTATTTATAAGTTATTGTACTAACCTGTTACAACGGTGGATTCTCATATTAAACATGGAAAGTGGTTGTTTGTTGCATTTATGTTTTGTTTTATGTTTTCTGCTTTTTACTGGTAGGCCTGTATGCTATCAGTGAGAGAGGATGTCCTTTATATGCTCATCTCAGACACTCAGCTCTTGCTTTGAGCACAAAATTCCCATCAGATGAAAGGTAAATGGACTAGCACTCAGAACTAGAAATATAGAAGTATAATGGGCCCTGTTTGAATTTCAAAGTCTGTCAAATCTTAAAGGGTTATGTCATTATATATCTTACATTAAATATCTCATTGAAATGATACAAGAGCTGCTGGAACCTCCAGCCTGAAGGGTGTTGATGTCTTTTAATATGTATAGTACAAGAATAACCTGTAGGGTGTTACATGAGCTTTTAATTGGAATTGACTGGTGATTATTTTATTATTTTTAATCATCTGGGGCTTGTTTACTATTGTTGGCTAGGACAGTAGTAGAGGGTGGGCAGGAATGTAGGGAGAATAATGTGCAAGAAATCTGTCATCTACTCAACCAAACAAGTTACAACGGCACTCTGACTTTTGATTATGTCCCAGTGACTGTTCAAATGAATGCAACGGCTCCCTACCAACTGACTTAGGAACATGGTTTAGTTTGACAATATATCCTGCTGATGGGAGCCAAGTGGAGAGGATTTCCTCTAGGATTTGGTGTAGCATTTTAAACTGTGATTGAACTGAAGTTGAGTAAACTAATCAGCAGTTCTCAGCTGCTTATATATTTGAGTTTTCGCAAATTCTACCTGATTGTTTTCTCCCAATTGTAATGCTGAGTTTGGCATTATGGAATTTTCTTATGTAACATGTTGGAGTGTTCCTATAATAACTTAAAAACTATTGGCAATTTTACTATGTTATGAAACATTAAACCAAAAACAAATTTCTAAATATATTTTCTAACACAGTAACCTAAATCATTATTAAATTTAACCAAATAAACCACCAACATGCCAGGAGTCCATGTAAATGTGGTCAAAAAGTGCAGGAAAACACCTGTTGTGAAGTATTATTTGGTCAGTCTGTTTTTTCCATATATCCTTCTATCCTCAGTGAAAGGACTCAGAGTGCTTCTGTAATAATTGTGGGGCCAGCTTGGTGACCAAAGTGCACAGATTCCCCTTGCTGACAGATTCAGTGCTTCATAATGATGCATTACAAAGAAAAACATGTTTGAAGTTCCATTAATCCTCTGTGTGTGCGTCATTTGGAGCAACCCCATCCAGAAATGTATTTCACTCCTAATATAGCTCACAATGGAGCATTTTCATGGTACTTGTTACATATTTTCCATTTTACATGTGACGGCCATTTCTCCAACTTCATTACGGCTTCATTGACATGTTTGGGATGAAAATGAAACAGCGGGAGCTGAAAGTAATGATTTGTGAAATGAAGTTTGATTCAGCATATCACCGCTTTAACAGTTTTATGAACTAATATAACTACTGTGTTTCTAAAATGAGCTCCAGCAGCAGTCGTAAAAACAGGCACGTCTGATTGTCACAGAATGGAATAAAAATAAATGACGTTTGGGAATTCAGAAAACTGCAGTAATGGTCTTTGACGCCTCGGTATGAACACTTAACTTGGATTATATTAATGCTGCTGTCAGAGATGTATGACTTTTCCAAATATCCAAGGAGACTAAAGTAAAAATAAAACACTTACACTGGCTCATCTGACAGTGAAACGGGACAGAAGGTTTTTTGTTTTGTTTTGTTTAGTTCTGAAAATGCAAGCTTTTTTTCACACAGGCAGCCTAAGATTTTTGTTTAATTTTTGCCTTGATTGTACAAAATGAACTAAACACATAAACATGCACAGAGTCTGTATCCCACCACATGATTTCCCTGTTGTTTTGTTTTATGGCTAATATGTCTTTGTGAAGATATCATGCTAAATGTCCAGTTTTGCCAAATATTTTTGGTAAAGAGTCTTAAAAAAAAGAAAAAACAAACTTCCCAGACCCAGATACAGATCGTCCCCAGGTACTGCTCTCAAATAAATCCGCCTCTACATGTGTGAGTATTGCTGCTAACAAACAGATACATCAAAGCATAACCACCTTGGTAGGGGAAACATGTTCAAAACTTTAATTAAAAACACTGTATAATATTAAACATTTTATATTTTTCATAATGACATTTTATCCATCATCACTGCTCTCTGGTCATCATCACATGGTCTTTGATACTGGTACAAATAATGTACAAATAATCATGCACATATGTAAAATGAATAAAATGCAAACAGATAAAAGCTGCACCAATCTCCTTTAAAAACTATCACACAACCTATTGCAGTGGTATTTTGTAACATCCATCCTCTATGCTAGACCTCTTTGTTTTGCCACCCTCCTTCTACAGTCTCTTGGTACATGTGCACCCCAGAGACTCAAGAAGGTGAAACTGGATCCTGAAAGTTAAAGAATGTGTAAAACGTGTAACACATGGCCCGTTAATGCCAGCTTGGTGTGCAGGATGTAAGGGGTCATCTGTGTTGCCAAGACAGCGGGGGCTCTGCTGGTCTGGGGCCATTGTTTAAACCTATCATCACATCTGGGAACACACACACTGTGTGACTTAAGTTTCAATAGGAGGAAGCATCTGAAGCAAACACAATTTCAGTAATGAGCAAATTTATCTATAATGTTGCATAAACATAATCCTAATCCAGACCGACGCCACTCTGGGTCAAACTTTTTGCCTTCTAAAATTGTTAGAAAGGGTTATTAACGCAAGGACCATTTTAAGTGTTTATTAATATAAAGCAAATCTAAACACAAAATATCCTACGAGGCATTATCTTAAATGATGTTTGGGAATTCAGAAAAAATGTTAATATATGCATCGCACTGTTTATTTACTCACTAAAGTATTTTAAAAGAATAACCCCCAACTTCACATGTAAAAATGTGGTTAATCCAAGATTCTATAGAGAACTTTATATAGGAGGAAAAAATCTATTTATCAACAATTTATTTTTAGATTTTCATGTCTGAAGCAAAACCAAAAAGATGATATGATATAAGACGACATCATGTTTTTGTGTATAAAAATTATTTTGCACATGGTCTCCTGTCTTATTTCAGGTTTGTCTTCAGGGAATTACAAAGACCTTTTTTCATAATTGATAAAAACTTAAAATCCCATTACATTTATTAGTAATTATTAATATTTTTACATTTTAACCTAATTTGTGAATCTTAAAATGTAATTAATCTCACATTTATAAATATTTCAATTCTTTTAAATATTAATGAACTCCAGTGGGTATTATCTTACCTTCAAAAAAATTACACAAACCCACACACACACACACACACACACACACACACACACACACACACACACGCACGCACACACACGCACACACACACACACACACAATCACTGAATTTAGAAGATCTTGGCACAAACTGTGGAGATGTAAATAATTCATGTCATGTTCTTTCTATTTACACTTGACTAATTTGATGGTTTCAGTCTGTCACAAAGTAAAATCACTCCTGTCTGTCAGTTACTGTACAGTGTAAAATGTAAAAGGCTCCAGAAGAGGGCACTCCATCTCTGTTTATCCCCCTTCAGCTGTAACAGAGCTCTAATTCTCTCCTTCACCTCCCCACAAGAGCCCCTCAGTCTGACAAGTTTACATAGACCATCTGCAGACCTCCCTACTGCCATAAAAACACTAATCACAAGGTCATAAAATGTGACTCCATAACGACACCCAGAATGCAGCAACTGGGCTGGAGTGTTGTTGGATGCCAGAAAGTGAGTGTAGCTCAACATGAATGTGGTTATTGATTTCGTTTTTAATATTCACTTATGGCTCAGTTCTAAATCTGCTCCAGGTAATTGTCCAAACGCTCATTTTGTGTGTAATTCCTTCCCAAGTTGTTCACAACTAGTAACTAATTTGCAGGGCTGAGTACTAACTGATACTTTTTACATTGCATTTGTGAAAGTAAGAAGTAAGATTAAGTTACTTTAGGTTTTAGGTTTACATTTTGATTATATCTTTATATTTTAAAATGTGAACTCAAGATGTGAAACCATCCTAAATGCCAAATGTGTTTTTTTCTGTATATCAAAGTTAGCCACCTGCTCAGGATGAAAGTTTTTAAAAGGTAAATGTTTGTTGCTTGTTTTCTATAATGATTTCTGGATGATTGAGATTTTTTTATTTACACTGAAAATAAGATAACATTTGTCCTTTTGTGTTACAATAACAGTCCTTCGTGTGGCCTTGGATGAAAACTTACACCAAAGACAGTATTCCCTGCAGATTCATCGCACACACTGTAGGAAACAGCTTTAGTTTAAATCTGAACGCTGAAAATCCATTTCATTTGCATTAAAAAATGAGTAAAATAATTGTATGATTACGTCATTCTAAAGTAATCTGACCCAAACTGGCTAATGTCAAGTCAGAAATGTGCCTTAACCAGTTAAGGTGTAAGATGATTGTCAGGAAACTATTCAAATGCAATTAATTGTGTATGTATTGTGTTTCCGTAACACCACAGCATATGTCAGTTGGTTGAATATGATGCAGAAAATTTGACCAATCAGGTTGCCGTAAATATTTGGTTACCACTAAAGTGAGATTTTAGAAAAAGAAAAACATACTTTGAGTACTTTTAAATGTAGAAATGGGAAAATCTCTGTAAAAACGTGGGTTGTAAGATTTTACCCATTTTAAATGCCTACTGCAGGGGGGGCAGCAGATCAGGTGACGCTAGCTTCTGTAGTTTGTTCTGAAAAGTGGTGATTTATTAGAACATGGGTAAGAAAATGTCCACACTGGATAGCAGATTGAATTTGAATGTAATGATTTAATCATTACAAAATAAAGTTTCTGCTTTTGCTAAGACAGCCTTATATAAAGCAATATAAAGTAATGAGGAACACAGTGGCAGAAATGCAGTCTCGAAACCATCAGCTATCGTCTGACAGTGTAGCTTTGAAAAAATGCATCCTGATTGATAGCTTGACTGTAACCTGTGGCCAACGCATGAAATGGGAAATCTTGGCTTGATCTGGTCTCAGATAACAGTTTTCAGTTTACAGCATTAGTCTGAGATCATGCACCTTTTCCACCTTACTGTAGCCAGTGGCTTTCCAGCGTACATACATTATCTGTGTCTAAAGGTTTGCTTACATTAGCCATTATAACAGTCATAATAGACTAATTAAGGCTGTAATGACAAAATTACTGCGCTGAGTACCATTTAGCATTTTATGCTGCTGCAGCCAAATTTTTGAGTGAATTGAACTGAACAAAGGTGATTTTTGTTGCTAGAAGTTTAAATTATAATTCTAAATTTGTTAAACAAAGTCTACCATGGAAAATATTTCTTAGAAATCTTGTGACGCCAGCATTGTGCCTTTATGGCCGACCTCTTCTTTTTCTTTCTCTTTTTCTTAGTCTTTCAAAGGAGGAAGCCGCGGGAGAGCGATTGACAGACAACCACCGTGGAGCCAGAATTTATTTCAACAACAAACTGACACATTATGGGAAATCAAACATGGTGGGATATTATCACAGTGAAATCACTATATACCACCCACCTTGTTCTCATGCACAGTAGGAGAAAGTCAGTGAGAAAGACAAAACGAGAAGGAGCTGAGGCTTTCTGTTGGGTTGTTTAGAAGTGAGGGTGCACGGCTCATCGGCAGGGCCCGGACTCAGCGGGCCAGTGAACGGGCACTTGTCATCTGGAGTGTGAGGCAGCTGGGGTTATCCTCAGAGACACAGCGAGGTGAAGTGGGTGACCATGTTTGAGGTCCGCCCAGCTGTTATTGCCCCTAATATTCAACAGATGTCTGGGATCTCAGCCCGCTAAGTCCTCGCACATGCCGGAGCAGGGGAATCAAAGCAAAGACCCAGCAGCCAACTGAGCACCACGACTTACGCACACACTCGCAGCTGCTGCACACGCTCAAACAGCTCTGTGTATTAAATCACTGTCATTAACCATTTAGTGAAATGATAGAGGCAATTAAGATCATTCTTGATTTTTGGATAGAGGATCAGTAAGTCATGGGGCTCTGACTTTAACAAAACACAGCTGGTCATGTCATCTCCGTAAAAGGTTTGATTAAAAACTGCTCAAAAATATAAATGTATTTTCCACAATGGAGTGACTGAATTCTAGTTCTGTTTAAATGTTCACAACTGGCTGACTACTTCCATGACTCTTATGCATGAAACTCTTATCAATTCATCTCCAAAATGTTGAACTGAAATATGTTTGTGATGGCAGCGTCCCTTAAAAAAATATTTGTGACACTTCGCCTGTTTATCACCCTGGAAATATAGCCCGTGTTCTAATCATGTCAAGCCCCCTTCTCAGCGAGAGAAACTCTATGCTTTAAAAAATCAAGTTAAATAAAAAGCACCACTGTGTTATCCATGCAGAGGCTTTCGTTTGAGGGCGAAAATAAGAAAGTGGAGAGTTGCTTTGCTCCAAGTGGTCACAAGGGGGTTGAGCATTTCGAGCCCCAGCTCACACAGCTCGCTTACTTTGGAGAGCGCTTCAGGGAAGGCAACATTAGATATAATGAAACATTCACTGACCGGCCCTCTTTCCAGCCTCCTCTCTCATTCGCTTCCATAGAGGATACTCTGACTGAAACCTTTCTACAAGTTTGTCCAGCTAAGACCATGCCAGAGCAACATGGCAAGATGTGAGGAGAAAAACACTTGAGTAGTTTGCTTTTCACTTGCTTTTGTAACCAAAAGGTTTTGTTTCCTTGAAGTATGGTGACATTAACCATGTCTGCTGCAGCAGTGAGAAAATTACTCTTTCTCCATAAATCATCTTTGCTGCTCTCATTGCAAAAGCAATTTTTCAGCTGTTGACGCTTTGAGTGCCTCATGGTTTCCAAAAAGGTAAAAATACAGAGTTTAAATCAGAATTGGATCATTTTTCTCAGTAAGTGCAGACTGTAAAGGATAATATCTGTTAAAGCGGATTAAAAATGAAGCACATATTTTTGCAGGGAAAGGGGAAGTATAGAATTTCATGATGCTGAGTTACTGCAAGAGAAGAACTTCAGATTTGATGTTGTTCCTTTTTGCCCCCTCCTCAATTAATGCAGTTTTCCGGGTTTCCGTTGCGGTGCCGCTTGTGTCCCACATTTGGCCACAGCACTGACTGTGGAGACACTCCCAAGTATATAAATTCACACACTCGCTCTGAGACACATTGATTCGTACCCAAATATCCAGTCAGCTGTGAAAAAGATAGACTCCACAAATCAAGCCCAGCGCATAATGAGCATTTCTTGCCATCTAAAGAATATATTCATGATTTGGGGACCTTTTATGAGGAAGGTGATGGCAGATTGACACCAGATGTGTCATAAATTATCAGCACGGAGATGCCAAGCTAAACAGTCCAGCAAAAATATACAGTCACGCCAAATATACTGGTCGCTTCAAATTCAAATACTGCTCTTCTGTGTGAGTCTCTTTCCAAATTACTGTGACATCTCGGAGTATTTTTAGGACGCACACACACTTTGTACGGAGCCAAATATTTCTTATTGCTAAATTAAAGTTAATCTGAATTGTTGTTGAGATTTTGTAGCTTAATAAATATGTTTACAGCTGGGGATGACTTTGATTTGATTGGAGTGTGTCAAAAAATTCATTATCAATCACACTTTCGTGAAACATGACCAAGTAAAAATGTTTTGATTCAGCTTTTCAAATTTTCACATGACTTATCTATACTTACAGTAAACTGCATGTCTTTGGAGTTTTGTAGAGTTTGTTTGTCCAAAACAAATTATGAAATGGTTTGCTCGCATTTTCCTATTAAACTATTAAAGCGTTGATTAATTAATTGATAATGTAAATGAGTATAATTTCCTGCTCTAAAATAACCCTTTTAAAATATTACATAAAGTTGTACACTGTAATGTGTAGCACTGTAATCAAAGTCACAACATGAAATGTTTAAGGAGGTAATAAATATTATAGTAATTTGTACAAAAAGACAAGCTTTCAAACATTTTTACTGTAGATCATGGATAAATAAACGCTTTCATCTAACCTTTAATAATTGTCTTAATGTACGCACTGTAGGTGTAGCCACCTCCAATTTGCTATGTTTACCCTGAAAAAGGTTGGGCAATAAACTTTCCCTTGATTTTTTTCATCTATTTCAAGACTTAATGTGCATGGGCTTTAATTCTGAAAATATTAGTGTAATTTGATTATGCTAATGGACGAGGTTAAAAGTGGAGTGACCAACTTAATGTGTTTTCGACCGCCTGCTCGTGCAAGTAAAAGTGGGTAAATAACTGGGACGTGAGAGTGTTGATGTTGCAATGTTCATATCTGACTCGCTGCAGTCTCACAAGACCTGGTCATAGCACCTGAGTAATCCCTGTGGGTGACCCCACTGCTCATGAACACAGTTTCTATGTGTGGCAGCACTAATGACGTCTCCCAGCAAGAACGTGTCCCCTTAGTTAGAGTGCCAGACACTGCGCAGTGTAAGTGAGTGTGAATGTAAATAAACCCCATTATGCCAGCCATCTCTTCGGCTCCTGTCGCACACTTCACGTAAACACAGAGCTTCCTGCAAAATACTTCTGGTTCTCGCCACAAAAAACGAAGTCCCACCATTTTTGCTACAAACAGGAATGAAAACAACAATGTCCAATCATGTGTTGAGGTGTGTAACCTACAGTGAAAAGGTCAGTGGATAAAGTGTGTACAGTATTTGTCTAAACACCAACTGAGCCACATGGAATGAGCACCATGCATGGTGCTTTACCTGGGGGAGGACCATGCAAAGTGGTCTACATGAGCTAATGAAATGTGACAAACTGTTTCCACACAAACAGTGCAGTGTTCTCACCAACACATGCATGCCATTGATGTGACCATTAGGTCAATGAACACACTAGAGAAATTCCACCTTAAAAACTGAATGGATTTCTATGGGGAAAAGGCCTCTTTTTTTCTTTTTTCTTTTTTTACATAAAATAACAGAAATTCTCCCCAAAATAAATGCAACTGTAACTCCTATGAACTACACATTTACACACATAAATTTAATTAATTTCAAAGGGCAAGAAAGAAAACATAATTATGTTAAAAGAAAAAGTAAGTTTGCCACTTAACAATTTGATAAGTATTTAACATTCACACTCACAGTATTCACTTGATTTTTATTGATTCTTGCTATTAACCAATACAGAGAAGTCAATTAATAAATAAAAATATTTGTTTGTGTTTAAAGCTGCAGTAGTGATAAATTGCATGCATTCAAAGCTCCTCCCACCTGAGGACCGATCCCCATGCCTACACTCAAAGCTGCCTCCATAGAATACTCTTGAAGTAATGAATATTTATGTGAAAAGGCAATATGTTACCACGTCCCCACGTAAGAGAGAAAATATATGAAATGATTAACTTTTGTTCTGCAACAGAGAAATGCTGAGATAAATTGATGAGTACTGGATTGTTGAGGTAGGTTTGTGCGCTGGCAGTTGTACTCAGGCCAGGTACAAGGTAACTAAGCCTAGTGTGAGTGCACCCTAAAGGGTAGGGCTTTTTGCCTAAACCTAACCATCCTGAAGATTCGAATTGCATTCATACTGACTCTCCGTAACCACTACACAACAAGACCGTAACATAATACCCTTCCTACCACAGTAGTGTTACCAAAGGAGTAACTGTCCCAGACTCCCTGGAGCCCCAAAGCTCAGCAGTTCACAGTGTGGAAACTCATTTGTTAAGATGATTAACATAAAATGAAACATGTAAAGTCTTGTGGCAGTTACTGCTTCAGTAGCTGATACTGAGGCCATGACTAGTAACTAAATTTGCATTTAATCAAAAGTTTAATGACTAAAGGGGGCCTGATAGGTG